>NC_062219.1:132549678-132855495 GCF_902686445.1 Sciurus carolinensis
GGGGGTGGGGGGGGGTGCGGCAGGAAGATCACAAGTTCAAACTCAGTCTCAGCACCTTAAAGAGGCTTTAAACAACTCAGGGAGACCCTGTCTCTAATCAAATATAAAAACTGGCTGGTGATGTTGGAGGTGGCTTAAGAGGTGCAGTTTAGTAAAAGGTCATTTGGTCATTAAGAAATTGGTATAGTTAGTGAGCCCTCATTAGGTCTCCTGAGGGTTGCTATAAGAGAGCAGCCCCTCCCTGTCTAGCTTCCCATCTTGCCATGTTTCTTTCTGTCACATATGCTCCCACATGATGTCATCTGCCATAATGTGATTCAGCTAAGGGAGTCCTCATCAGAAGCCAAATCTTTAGAGCTGCCTGATCTTGGACTTTCAGTTTCAGGTATTCCAGTAGTAACAGAAAATGGATCAATACAGGGCTAGAAACAGAACAGATCTAGAGATGAGTGATTTGAAATTTGTAACTCAATTCATGAAACAAGGATTATTTGCTAGAGTAAGTGAGTAGACTGATGGGACACTGGACTGTGGAAAGAGCCAAGAGAAAAGCGAATCACAAAGAGACAGAGGAGGACCACAGATGTGACGCAGGCTCAGGAATGAGAGTTTAAAGAACAAGGTATGGTTGTCTAAGCAAGCCCTACAAGGAAATCCAGACAAATTATCAAATGTCAAAAATGACAGGCAACCTGCAAATGTGCAATGAAAGTGAATTAAGAACTGGATTTAAAAAAAAAAACTGAAGACATTTTATGCAGATAGTCAACAAGCAGGGAAGCAAGTTTGGAAAATATCTAGGAATGGACTGGTTAAGCAAAAGAGAAAAAAAAAATTCCCTAAAATGAGATCTACTTAAATGCATTCTTTTAGAAAGATAAAGCATGAGGAGTAGTTGATTTTTTAAAAAGTGTGATTTCAATCATATTAATTTTCCTTTCTGAATAGAAGGAAAAAATAAAAAGTGGTTATAACTCTTGGAAATGTTAAAATAACAAAGAAATTTTTATTTTACCAATGTCCATTAGCTAAGAAGGAGCAAATACTTAAAAATTTCTTTCCTAATCTGCTTGTAAGAACCAGAATCTGTTGGGTCTCTTTTCATTTGGGAAAAAGAAAAAGAAAAATTGCTATGAAGATAACTGGACCAGAGAAAGGGAGACCCGTGTGCGCTGCACCAGCACCTGGAGAGGCTGTTCCTACTTTCCTATTCAGATTAGATTTCACGGCTTCCAGGAGAAACTTACGCAAGATGTTTGGCATGAACTTGACAATCAACGCTTATATTTTAAAAGCAAGAGTATTAGCTTAGCAAATTTGTCCTAACGCCAAGGAGGAAAATGGCAACACTGACCCAAAATGGTTCCAATGGCTGATAATCCACATAAAACAAAAGTGATGTAATTTGGAGTAATAATGACTATTGGTGATAAGAATAGTAGAGAAACTTGTTTGCTACTTTGGAAAGGCCTGGCCCTGAGTTCAATTACATAAACATCCTTTGTAAAACTTGCTTTACAGTCAGGAAACCAAAATCCAACCACTGTAATGGCAGAAGTATTTTCCACATTCTTAACAAAATCCAGAAATCTAGGTCAAGCATAATCATCATCCCAATTCATTCTGTACGACTGAAATAAAACTGTGCGTCTATCCACTTATTTATACCCACCTTGCTCCAAAAAGAATTAAATGTTAAATTTATTTTGTTTATAAATATACATCCTGTCTTAAAATTCATGGTATGATATATGACTAAAATATGAATACACACAACATTAGTAAACAATGCTTAAATTTTCAAAGCAGTCTCTTTTGGAAAGAAGCATCTATAGAAGACAGAATCCATTCTTGAGAGCAAAATATGGCCTTGGTGGTCATTTATTTCAACTGCTACCCCAATATATATAAGATCAGCCATCTGAGGCCAATATCAGTGAAATGAATTACCTTAAACATTCATTTAACTCTGATTTTAAGAAGAATAATTACATTAATTGTAGTATCAGTTATAATTATTTAACCTACAAGGTACTTTTCCTTTTATTCCTGAGAGAAGCTTATACAACTTGCCAATCTATGTTTAGACTTTAGAAGTAAGAGCAACATATTAGCTTAGTACAGGTTGCATAGAGTTTGTAAAAATACTATTAAGTATTAATCTTGTTACAGTGGTTTGTCACAAATCATTTTCTGGGAATAGTCGTTTTCAAAACTCTTGATTTTTCTCATCAGTTCACCAAAGTAAGAATGATCTCCTATTCTCATTCAACCCCTTTAACTGAGATGAAGGAAAGAGCTTCCTGTGGAGGCCAGGTTAGAGGTGAGAGAGGCAGCAGGTTGTCCATTCCATTCCCAGCTTCTAGTCTACAAAGCACAGTGGGGATACAGGGTGGTGGGGTTGGAATCTCAAGAGAGAATTATAAGAAAGAATTCTTCAGACATCCAGCAACTCAGAGAAGATCCCAGGAGCAAAGTCTCAAAGCAAAAAGTAACAGTGTCATATCACACCTTTCCCTTAAGGAGGCCTGTGGGCGAGCCATCAGAGAACACGGGTTCCTCACAAAATGACCTTAGTAGAATCAGTTACCTAACAAACCTTAAAGGAGCACCAACAGAACACCCAAGCCATCAGATTTTGGAATATCAATATATCAGAAGGACCCCCTAAAGCCAGGCATTTTTACTTCCTCTCACCCACACACATTTCCTCTCTTCAGAGTTTGGATATCAAATGATGGTGACTTCCAACAAATAGAATGATCTCCTCTTCCTCCCTCCTCCAGTCAAGTAATGAATAGATAAATAGTGCTCACCATTTCAAATTTTCTTAACATCTTAGAAAAATTATGAAATAACTTTTGTTAAGATGATGACTAGAGATTGCTCTAAGATTGACCTCTGTCCAGTGATTCTGTTGATGCTGGGTGCTTGGTAAGAATCTATAAAGCAGAAAATGGTGCTGAATGGGTGGTCTTTTCAAAGCAAAGAAAGGGGTAGGAAAGGCACAAAATATTCCACTGGATTTAACCTTTTAAACTTCTGAGATTTATTAACATAGAAAAAAGTACTTGGAGCTGGGGTTGTAGCTCAGTGGTGGAGCACTTGCCTAGTGCGTGTGAGGCACTGGGTTGGATCCTTAGCACCATATAAAATAAATAAAAAAAAAGAAAGAAAAAAGTGTGACTTTCCTATCTAACTCTCTTCATCAGCTGATTTGACATTCTTAATGAAGACTGATTATTTGTTAAAGAAAAGGCATAACTGGCGAGGAAAAAGGTAGGGGCATGCTCAGTTATCATTCACATTTAATGATAAAACTGCTTCCTAGTTTTCAGAAAATGCCCTGAGCTACACCAATTCTGTCAATACTTTGTGTTAGTTTTCTGCTACAATACCAACAATGGTGAGAGAAAAGGTAAATTTTTTTCAGTTTAGAGGTCTCAGTCTATGATTGATGCCCCACCTACCTTCAGTTTTTGGGTCTCTGGGAGGGAACATTCATGGAGGAAGCACACGAGGAAGCAAAACTGCTCATCTCATGGCTGAGAAGCAAAAGAAGGAAGAGGAGAAGGCTGTGGTCCCACAATATCCTTCAAATGCAGGTCCCCAGTGAGTGAAAGAGCTTCACTTCTTAAATGTTCTGCCAACTCCCAATAGCACCATGCTGGGCACCAAGGCCACATGGGCCATCAGGGGACATTCCAGATCCAAACTGGAGCACTTTATTAATAGACCAATGCAGTGAAGATATTTTAATAACTGCCCTGATCACTTGACAAATAGGCATGATGCAAATGGTTACTTCCAAAGAAGCATCTCCCAGATTGTGTCACAAGGAAACTAGTGAAAACAAGGTCTCCATAGTCAAAACGCACATTCTGCATGCTCCTCTCAGAGATTTCTAAGGAGTATCTCTATATTAAGAGCCTATTTGAGCATAGGACTCTATTTCTCTGAAATTCCAATGACTCCAGTGGGTCTTGAATTCCCCAGACACTATTTGTGATGCATTATCTGAAGTCTCTAGAACAGTTCACTCATTCAAGTAGTTTCAAATGTCCACTTGTAATTTGCTTTTACTAATAGTTTGCTAGGTAAAGCTTTTCCTCATAGGTAATCCTAAAACAAACTTCTACCTAGCTCTAATTTGAAACATCACAAGGTCAGAGAGAGCAAGGTCTCAACCAAGGAGGGTTTAATGACATAAATAAGCCATTGCAGAAATGGTAGAAATCCTCACACCCATGCCTGGTACACTTACACTGGCACACTTCCTACTGAACACATTTAACACTTTTCTTTTCTGTGTACCCTGACCAAGAAACAGCAAAACACCTGTACCCAGCCAAGGGCAAGACCTTGAAACTTCTGAAACTTGCCTGACTGTTCTATCCTCTTTTCTCCTCCCTCATTCTAGATGCCTCCACAACACCTCCTTCTCCCACTTGGAACACTTGGAAACTAGTGGGTGTTTGCTGGGTTTTTTCTCTTGTCAAATCTGTTTTTGAGAAGAATCTAACATTGAAATCTCACCATGTCTCAATTGTCCAATGAAGTTTTAAATTTTATCTGTCCTAAGGTATTTGCATTCTACTAGGAACAAATGTCACTTGATAAAGAATAGAGATATTCTTTGAGCCAAAGAGCACTTTAGTAATGATCTAATTATGACACTAAATAATACCAAGGACCAGAGAGATGGTTGATCACACAACTAAGCAAAGACAGTATCAAGATCTCTAAAATTTCAGGCTAATTTACCAGACTCCCAGCCACCCTCTTCCTAAGGATTGTAGAGGAAAGAGGAATTTCTGAAAGTCACCTACTCCACCTACTTTTAAGGCTGACACCAAAAGACTCCATGAGAGTGTCATTCTCTATATAGTCATAACCAAAGTCCTTGTCTCAGTTTTCCTCTTTGTGCAACAAGCCAGAAATTCCAGACCCTGTGGATATCCAATAAAATCACATTCTGTGCTTGTTTGTGTCCCTGACATTGGAGAGATGTTATGGGTAAAAGGGGTGAAGTCCCTGTTGCATGGACCTGATATTCTGGTGAAGAAGACAAATCAACAAGCAAATAAATATATGTACAGTTTAATGGCAGGTGATGATGAATTCTATGCAGAAAGAAGCAAGAGAAAGGAAGCAATGGAGAACACTTTCTTGAAGGCAGTGGTCTGCAAGAGCTAAGAAAGCCAAACAATAAATTCCTGGATTATACATCAGGTCACATAGGAAGACTCAGGAAAGACGCTCCCAGGCAAAGGGAATGGTGAAGGTAAATTATGTAAATAAATTCCCTGAAGGGTCAGGGCATAGGAAGACCAGACAGGACCACAGCATGTAGGATTGTGGGCCATGGTAAGTCATGGTCAAGAGAGTGGTCTAATTTGAATGCACATTTTAAAAGGACACTGTGAAGTAAGATATTCAGAATGGGTGTGATAGGAATAGAACAGAAGTAGCAAGATGAGTGAGTGGACGATTGCAGTAGAACAGAAGCCTTGTCAACTCCAACCTGAAGAAAAGTGAAGAGAAAAGAAGAGGAAGGCTGAATTTCAGCGATGCTTTCAAAATAGGACTGGGTCAACACTGGATGTGGCGGGTGAGGAAAAATTTTAAATATCGAGATAAGTCATGCTTTAGGGGCAACTAGTGCTAATCCCTACCATGAAGGATGATCAGGGAGTGGAGGCGGGGCACAGGTGGCAGGAGTCGAGAGTTCTAAGTTTGACATTTTAGATTTGACATGTCTCCAATAATGTCTAAGTAGAGAGATCATGTAGAAAATTTGGTACCCAAGTCTAGGACCATGGGATAAAGACCAACGTGGGCACCAGCAGGAAGCATTTAGTTCATAGGGTTTGGAGTTACAAGTAAGGCTGCCTAAGGAGAAGAGGAAGCTAGGGCAGAGAAGAGAACCAAAGCCTGTGTCCTCAAGCATTTAAAGATAGGTAAGGAAGGGGAACCAGTCAAGGAGACTGTCAGAAAGCCACCCATACAGCAAACAAAATAGAAACAAACAACAACAAACTAAATTCACACGTTCCCGAAGCCAAGAAAGGAGAGGGATCTGTTATTGAGTGAGAGCAAACACTTAGTATTGGAAATCTACCGTTTGGTTATTCAATACAGAATTCGCTGATGACTATTGAAAAGCAAAAGAGGAAATGGTGTAGAGAACAATTTTTAAAGAGTTTTACCATGAAAAAGAAGAGACAGAAAGCAGTAGACCCTCCCCCCATGAGTGCCGTGTCAAGGAAGGTCTTTTACTAAGTGGGAGAGTCTAGGATGTTTCTTTGTGGTTTGGGAAGATCCATGGCAGGGAAGGGACTAATGATGAAAAAGGACAGCTCAAATGAAGATGTGACCTCCTTGTGAGTGAGAGTAGATGGGAGCCAGCACACAGTAGTAGTACAGGGCAGAGATGATTCGCCCACCATAACCAGAAGGAAAGCACAGTACCTAGATGCAGAAGCAGCCAACAAGTTAACTCTATTTTGATTACTCCTGTTTTTTTCGTTCAGGTGAGGAACCAGATCACCAGAAGTGAGGATCAGGAGGAAACTGTGATTTAGAAGAGAGGGGAACCATGAAGCAGACATCTCAGAAACCGGAAATCAAGCACTCATTTGAGAGATTTGGGCATCTCTGAAGCAAAGATGTCGTCTTGCTTGGATAGAGGAGTAGAAGTGTAAGGCGAGCTTGGGGTTAAGCAGAGTGGGGGTATAGTACTGAGGGTGTGTGCAAAGAAGGGCTGAGAGGGATGCTCTGCTAAGCTAGTTGGGTGGAATTTGGGACCCGGATGTCAATGTCCAGGAGGCAGGAGGGAAGGACGACTGGAGAGAGCAACAGAGTGAGCAGGCTGCCAGGGCAGGTGGTAGGGACCAGAGAGCAACCGGATAAAGTTTATTGGGGTTTCCAAGCCTAGGGAATTACCATGCAAATAGAGGAGTGAGATAAGGAGGGTGGAAAGGTCCTTGGGAATCAGACCATTCACATGTGGAAAGGTCAGGGTGTTAGAGAACCAGGTGAATTTGTAGCTGCCACGCGTGATGCCAGCAGTAGAGGTGGAGAAAAGAATCAGCCAGCTCTGTAATTCCTTGATAGCAATCGGGAGTTCATAGAAAACTGCACAGAAATTCCAAGAATGGTAGCATGAGTGGGTAAATAATCCAAAGGAGATGGAATTTCTCATGACAAAGGGGAGCAGTAGTGGGGAAACAGCCAGAAGGAGCAAGGTCAACACTGAACTCTAGTTTCAGACCTAGTGTAGAACGCTAGGGGTTTGGGAGGAAACCATTACTGAGTATTATATGGTAAGCAAGGTCCCTTGGGTCTTCTAGTTTCAGGTGGAGTCAAAACAGCAATGTAATGAAACCAGTGGTTTTAAAGCAAAGACGGGGGCAATATTTCATGCCCGCAAATCTCAGGGTTTCTCCACCTGGGCACTATCAATATTTTGGACCAAATAATTCTGTCACAGGGCCTGTCCTGGGCACTATGGGATGTTTAGCAGCATCCCAGGCCTCTACCCACTAATGACCCTAGCCCCACCTTCCTGATGGTAACTACCAAAAATATCTCTATATATTGCCAAGGGGTCCCCTGGAGGCAGAATCACCACCTAGCTGGGAACGTCAGGCCTATCCTAATAGCTCTGCTGCTGTTCCTCTTTCTCCCTATAAAGCAGCTAACCTGACCAGCTTTTTCTACATCAAGTTTCCCTGTTATCCAGTATTATTCCTGCTTCACCCATGTCCTGAACAAGGGAAAAATCACTTTTTGTCCATGAGGCTAAACATTGATAGAACTGGCTTACTATAGACCTCACTTGTCAATCCAATATCTACAGCTAAAATTTTTAGGATGCAAAATTGAAGCCACAGAAATTAATAAAGTCTCTAAGAGGACCTATGAAAACCAGCCACACTAGCCTTCTCCAAAAGCTACTCTGCAGACTCCATCTGGGGTGGTACGACTATCATATTCAGGAGACTTGTGTGAATTCACAACAGGACAAACACACGAAGAGCACACACCTGGGCCACAGGCTGGCGGAGCGCCGGATGATTACACCACTTACAATGTCATCACTGTGTAATCCGACCCTCCCTCTGTCAGCACACTAGTCCCAGCCAGAATCACTGATTTCCAAATAACAATGTAATCACCCTATAATCTGTGTGTTTAAGAAAGGAGAAGCCACACACATACAAACATGATCATACACCATTTCCTTGAAGTCACCAGCATGGCAACATCTAGAACAAATAGCCTCCTTTGGGAAGATTCATTTCACCATAGTTAACCATTGATGGGCTGGCGTGATCCTTCCACACACTGGATGCTAGCAATTCAAGCTAAGAGTTGAAATCCCATCAGTAATTCATGTAGTAGATACTTCTCCTCCTCGGGAGTTGCTCAGAAAGAACTGGTTTCCCAAAGTGCTGCAAACAAGCAAAGTACTCTTACAGGTGGGTGACCTCCATTGACGTAGGATTCGTACTTCACCCTTTCTTGAATGCCCAGAATTCATTCCATTCTCAGGATTTCATTTGAACTTGCACTTCTGACACTGAAGGTCAAACCTTGCAAAGACCATTATCAAGTAAACATAGGTATTCAACAGGTTCACCCTTTCCCTGTCTCACACCTTTATCTGCTGGTTAATTGGATGGTCATTGGACTCCAGCTTTTTCTGAGGTTGGGCAATAGAAAACAAAGATGTCAAGGCAAAGAGATCTCGTGCCCTGTTAATAAACCACTCTTCAAAGAGGTGTGTGGGAGGTGAAATCCTAAGCTGAAGCAATGCCCAAGATGATCTGTGGCCTTTACATAGTTTGCTCTCCAGCTGTCTGAGATTATAACTGGCTAATGGTTTTCTGAATATTTCCAGAATAGAATTCTGGAATTCAAGGAGAGCAGAACCCTAGAGGTGAGGATTGCAAGGCACTAAACAGAGGTTTCAGCACTATCTCCCATTGAAGTTTCAAGGGGCATACTTTCCAGATGAATCCGAGACAATGCTTGTCCTGTCTGTTCCCTCACAGGGCCTGGAGGGCAGGGGATGGGCACCCATCCACTCTTTCCCTTTTCTCAGCAGCCTGAGGACCTTTGTCCTTGCTTACTCTCTTTCCCTTTGTGGAAGTTGGGGGGTTGAAAAGGAGAAAACATTTTCTATGCAAACATAGGAAGCAGAAAGAGGAATTCTTTCATACAAAACTGCGATTGAACTAAAGGAAGTTCATTTAATAGACTCTCTGAGGGAATTTTGTCACCAAATTAATGGCAAGGGCATTTCTTCTGTCACTCACTTATTTGGTTGAATAATATGTCAATAAGTGAATATTGGCACATGCTATGCATTTATTTTTGTGCTATGGATTTCAGATAGGAAATAAAATAAGTGGAAGACATTCATTCATCTAACAAGGTTTGAGTGCCTTCTATGTATCAGACCCTAAACATTCACGTATCAATCAGACTAGATCCTTCCTGATAAGGCACTTGGTCTTATGTAGATAGGGTTTTCTCACTCTCCGGATTATTAGTATTTGGAGATAGGTTGTCCTACATTGTGGGGCCTTCCTGTGTATGGCAAGATGTTTTACAGCTTCCCTGACATGTACCCATTACAGCAGAGTGCATACTGCCCCCATCCCCAAGTTGTGACAATAACAACAAAAGAAAAATATCTCCAGATATTGCCAAATATTTTCTGGAGAACAAAATTGTTGCTCCTGCCCCACCCCATAAAGAACCACTAGCAGGCATAAACAAACATTTACCACAAAGTATACTAAATTTAGCAATCGAGATATATATATATACAATACACACACACACACACACACACACACACACACACACAAACTATGGTCATCACATGAAAGAGAATCTAAACATCTCTCCCTAGGAAATAACTCAGAGGCAGGGATTCTTGAATAGGACCTTGTAAAGAAAGTAGGAATTTGGTGGGTAAACCCAAAAGATGAGTGGTGGGATGTGCCATCCAGGCAGAAAAATCATGTGCATCAAAGGAAGAAGACCAAAACCTGCAATAAATTGTAAGCAGCTGACAAGAGCAGATCATAGAAGATGTTAGAGAGCTAGAGAGACAGTGGCAAGTAAGCAGCAGCCAATCATTGGAGGCTTTGGAACTGCAGAACTTAGTTTCCTCTCATGTGTAAAAGATGGATGCATAGAGGGACATGACATGAATAATTTTTAATATTTTTATTCCACTAAATTATATTGCTGTTGCTCTAAGGAAAATAGCAATCTAGCATAGAAAATAAAAGACACAGGAAATGTTACTGAACACATAGCCACATCCTGTGCAGGTGCAATAAAGGCAATGGCACAGAGTTGTCATTATTAGTGTATTTTTTTAAATGGACCATCCTTATGAATAATATTAATTCCATTGTTTTTAATATTGCATTTGTTTTTAATATAGCAGCTTCTGATTCTTTCATGTGAACCCACCATTCTATGAATTTTTCCATGTCAAAGCCTGGTATCTGGCTCTTTACGTTCCAACACCTAGCAGAGAATCTGGAACTTTCAGAACCTCAGTATTATTGGATAAATGATGTTCCAAATTAGGGATTGATACACTATTGTAAAGAAACAGATAGAAAAGATTTTTGAACAAAGGGCACATATTTTTTTATTTTGTAGGTTTGGTCATCTCTATCCCAATTATTTAGTTTTGCCCTTTTAGTGCAAATGCAGCCATAAGCTATGTCTACATAAGTGAGTCTGGCCATGTTCTAATAAAACTTTATTTATAAAAACAGGATCACTCTGGATTTGGCCAGAGGGCCATGGTTTGCTGAATTCCATTGCAGACAAAGTCTGCAATGATGTCTTGAAGAGTAGCAGTTACAAGCATTTTTTCCCATAGCAAATACCCCACCAACACAGGGAAGACATGTTCTGATTTTGAGTAATTCATCAAATCTTACATGCAGATGTACAGTAGTCTCTACATCTAAAATCTCAAAATGATAAAGGGCTAGAAGCAGAAGAGATCTAAACCTACCACTTCCTTTTACTGCTAAAGAGACTAAGTCCTCTTCATCAGAGCCTCTTACCCAAAGTTATCTGGTTCTCTTGTTCTGGTACCTCATATCTGGGTGAGAAAACTTAAACCCAGGACCTAAGGGCAGAATTCCCTGTACCCACTCTACCTCAGTTTTGTGAGGAAGGAAGCCAGTTTTTCTGGAGTGAAAGGAATGAATTCACTCCAGAACTAAAATTGAAATATTCACAGAACCAAGCCAAGGTGGGATATTTGGCAATACTGTCCTGTCTTGTAACATGCTGAGCCAGCAGGGCTGCACAACCAGCAGTGCACATACCAGCCAAGTCCGAGGGAAGCACTTAACACCAAAGCTAGAGTCACTCCAGTAATCCAAAAGATGCTGAAGGAAAGGAAGTGCGTGGCAACTGACTTAACCCTGAAAAAGCAAGCAATATTCACTGGAACATGTACTCATTGATAAGGAGGGCCTGGACACCCCCTGGATGAGAACAGCATTCCTTTCATAGAGTTGTATCCAAGACCCAGCTGGGAGATCTTTAAGGATCTGTTTCCTGTTGATTTCAGAGAGATTTTCCAAAGCACTATAGTTTGGTTCCCAGGACACAGTAGACCTTTTAACTCAATACTAGTTAAAAAGTCATCCACATCTCTGGGACTCGTAGCTTCCATAGGCCAGAATATCTACCTCCTGTTGTTTCCAAGAGTTTCTCCTGCTTTATAAATGAAAGGACAAAGGCAAGTTGATCTCACTCAGCAGTCCATGGAGGGCCTTGATGGTTCTAGTTTATTGAATTTTATTCCAGTAAAAGTCAAGGCAGACTCTTCCAGAGAGCTTGACATTAGCCTTTCTTTTAGGAAAGATGGTGATTGAAGATGTAAATGAGAAGATTATAGATACAGTGTCCCTGTTATCTGCATTTTTGCTTTCCACAGCTTCAGTTACCTTTAATGAATGGCAGTTAGAAAATGTCTTTGCCTGATTTATAAAATAAACTTTGTCAGGAAAAATCACAGAGTATCTATAGGGTTTGGTCCTAGTCACAACTTCAAGTATTCCCTGAGGATATTGGAAGTTGTTCCTCAAAGAGAAAAGAGTACTGTTGTAAATGGACATCTCCTTGTGATCTTACAAAACTCTAAAGAATATTTTAAACTCTGAAAGGTACATACTAAACATCATTATGACCAAAGAGTTGGTATTAAAGATAAAATAAAAGGCAGTAATTACACATATGGGTGGATTGGTTTTGCACATAGAAAGTAATATCTAAAATTAGGTCTTGTCTGAGTTTCGGGTCTTAAATGTTTTAATTAAAAGGTTATGCTTGTAGAAGTGCAGTATGCAGTGCACAGTCAGGATAAGGCTGGGAAAGGGACTCCCAGCAGAGATGTCATATTGAAAGGTTTGAGAATGAAGAACACTCTGCACTCTGCAAAACTCAGGATTCTAGCTCAGCTGGAGCATGTGCAGAAAAAACCCAGAGGTGTCTATAGAGAACATGGGGACCTCACCCACCTCTGCCTGTTTCTTTTGAATATTCCTTGTTCTCCATCTTTATTCCTAGGGTAGTGAAGTGGTCTCTGGGAGCACGTTAGCCTTTCAGCAGAAGCAAAGCAATCCACATTCAAGGAATCATGTTGCAAACTTGGGGTTTTCTTACTCCTTACCAGTCTGGGCCTTGGTCACCTCTTAATCACTCAGTTCTCCCTGTTGGGTGTGACGAAAGCCCTTCCTGACAGAGAGCACAGAGCTGAGCAACCAGCTCTCCTTATCCTCTGCGAGCATCACACCACCTGCCCCAAGCAGGGCCCCGCCCATGCTCATGCTCCTCAGAAGCTGTTGGAAAATCCCTTTTTACTCAGCTCTACCCCTTTCATCATCCCTCTACCCCTCCCATCAGAATGGGAGATGTTAATCAAAGTTGTAGGGTGAACAATCAGCTCAGCACAGGGGTCCACACCTATGAGCTCAGCTGGGATTCAGTCTGGGAAGAGCCACCCCAGTGGTTCCACTTCACCTCCTTCTGGGCTCATTGCTCTCCCAACTGTACAAATCTCTGAGGACACAGCATGCTAAATCTAACTGGAATCTGAGCCTTCTGTGACACACTGCACACTCACCCCTGTGGTAAACCCTCTCCTTACAAACTCACATGCATTTTTTCTTCAATGGCTTCATTCTCTAAATGTTCTGTTCCCAGATTTACTCCCCACCATATGCTTTTTCCCTAAGGAGTTGGAGGCTATCCTTACATGCTCCATGTTGCCCTGCCCTTCATTCATTCTTCGTGGCATGATGATTCCTGTGTTTTGGCAGGGATACGCCCAGAGAATATGAGGAGGAATAATGACAACCATCCTGGAGGGGTAAGGAAGAAAAGCCTTCCCATGAAAAAAACAAAAATAAAGCTACCAGACAATCCAGCAATATCAGTACTAGGTATATATCCAAAGGAAACGAAATCAGCATGTTTAAGAGATATTTGCACTCTTGCGTATATTACAGCTCTATTCACAATAGACAAGATATGAAATCATCCAAGGTGCCCATTGAAGGACGAGTCGATAAAGAAACTGTGGTGTGTATATAAACACAATGAAATATTATTTGACCTTAAAAAAAGAACAAACGTCTGTCATTTGCAGCACCATGGATGGACTTGGAGGACAATATGTGAAGTGAAATAAGTCAGGTTCAGGAAGACAGATCCAGCATGTTCTCACTC
Organism: Sciurus carolinensis; assembly: GCF_902686445.1. Taxonomy (NCBI): domain Eukaryota; kingdom Metazoa; phylum Chordata; class Mammalia; order Rodentia; family Sciuridae; genus Sciurus; species Sciurus carolinensis. The sequence continues at coordinate 132,563,464 of NC_062219.1, forward strand.
ATCTGAGAAAGCCAAAAAGTTGAATCAAAGAAGACACTAGAAAAACTAGTAGAGGCCAGGAAGTAGAGAGAGAGGGTTAGGAGGGAAGTTGGATAACATACTAAAATACAGTTAGACAGGAAGAATACATTCCTGTGTCCTACTGCATAGTCAGGTGGTTATAGTTTACAATCCCTAATATATACTTTATGAATAACTAGAAGAGAGAAAGTCATAAGGTCTAAGTATAAAGAAACAATTATAAACGTATAGGGAAATAGAAATGCTATTTACCCTGATTTATTACACATTCTACCTGTATAAGAATTATCACACTATATTCTAATAAATAGGCATACTATAGATGTAATAGGTAGGCATTATGTGTCAATTCAAAGCAAACGTTAAAAGGCCAAACAAATAATATAAGTCAGACAACAGAATCTACTGAGATATCTAAACAGGTAACTAATAAGTATTTGCTGAATTTAATATCCTTTTGGAAACTCTGAATTTATACTTCACCACATCCTTGTAAGGTATTATTATCTGCAGTTATGATGAGAAAACTAGGGCTAATAGAAATGGAATCCCTCCCCCAAGGTTACCCAGGAGAAAAATGGAGAAGGAGTGGGCCCCTGCTCCACCTGACTGCAGGTATTGTTCCTGATTGCAGATACCCCAAAACAAATAGCAATACCCAGATACACCCTTGCATCTAACTCTCTCTTTCATTTTCAAATGAGCCCAGGAAGCAGAACCAGGGTGCTTTGCTCTGTGCGGACCACATACAACCACAAACATCAGGGTCAAAACACAGACCTTGAGCCAGAGGTACAAGTAGCTGTGTGAGTTTTCTCCTCCTTTTTAAAGGGAAGAGTTTATACTTATGACAAAATTGTGTGGTACTGCTTTAAAAACTGTGACTATTCCACTGAGAAGAGAAGAACACCATCGTGGAGGCTAGTGAGGACAGGGATCTGTGAGAGAGGGTGTTCTCCTCCAGTGCACACTCCACAGGGATGTCTTGGCAGAAACAGAGTAAACTCTCGGGGGCTTCTGGTCCCACCTCTCACTGCATTGTAACGCCACATGTAACCTACGCTTTATGAGTGGATGTGATCCCAACATCATCCATAAAATAAAGATACTATAAACGATGCCAGAAATAACCACATAGGTTCCACACCACACCCCTAAATCCCCTCATGGCACATCTTCCAAATGAGAAAGAGGCCACATATGTGAACAAGCAACATAAATAGCTGCAGCTTCCATAACTTTATCCTAAAATGTAAGAGGTAACAACTGTTTTAAATAAAGTCCCTCAGGAAAGAATATACAGATATATAGTCATTGTAAAGATGTTCAAAGCAAACATTTCATGTAAAGGAAATAGCAGATGCTGAGCCTCAAGCTGGAATCTTGATTAGGAAAATCTGAATACACATATAAAGAAAGCTATTACCTTAATGCGAGTGATTCATTTATTAAGAAGCAGGAAGCTTGTCCTTAAGACAAGAACATCTATCTATTCATCACTCACTGACTTAATAGTATCCACAGTATTATTCCTTGTAGTTCTACAATTAACCTTTAGTCATACCATTTTTCTTACATAAGACTTATCTAGATTGTACATAAAACTTGTGTATATACGCAAGGTCTTTGATCTGGAGCTCCCATCCACACAGGACTGATTGTGAAATTCTAAGGAGGGCTGAGATTCTCTGATGTTGGAGACAGAAAAATCATTATGTTTTGCCATGTTATTCCAAGTGGTAGTGCTTTCAGTTTAATTAATGGTGGTAAATCGCTTAGTTGAGTGATTCCTTTTAAGGATGACTGTTATATCAAGACAAATGGATCTATTCCTAGGCCTGTTAAGTACAGTATGTAAATGGCCTGAACATTTGATCAAATTGTATGGTTAATCCTCTGATTACCCACTGAGAGACTGTTGCAAGAATAATTACAGTACATGGTCCTATTCATAAGCATTGCTAATCCTGCTTTAAAATCTCATGAAGCAATTTGACTCTACAATACACTGTGACTGAAGTTTCTATAAATTTGATAGACATTTGCTTTAAAAAAAAACTGCTCTGGACACACACGTACACACACACACACACACACACACACACATTTGCTTTTTCAAAGTGCTTTCTGCATTTGATGTGTTTATTCACAAATATTTGCCTGAGTTCATCTATTTCAGAAAGCCCTTTGGTGGAGTCAATGAGTGTACATTAGGGAGAAGCAGACAGACTGAGGAGAGTGCATGTACTTCCCTGACTCTCATCTAGCTTAGATGTCACTTCCTCTGAGCCATCAATGAAGAAATTCAAAGTTGAGGTGGAATAGATTTATCCATACTCCCATGTGTCCAGGGTTTCCTTCAGGCAAGTACTGATGTTTTAGAGAAGTGAATGAGATGTGTTGCTGCTGTCAGGGAACTGGCACGTAAGTACAAAGCAATGAGGGTTGTTTGTTTTCATCTTGACACAGGGAAAGATTAGTCTTTCTTAGCCCAGAAAAGGTGTCAGACTAAAAAATCTGGAATTGTTTCGGGGAAAGACTGGGTCCAGCAGTTGGAGAGACAAGAATCCAAGCAGGAAAAACAGTGTGAGCAAAAGCAGGAATAATTTAGACCTTTGTCTTAATCCATTTTCCACTGCCATAACAAAATAACTGAGCCTGGATAATGTATAAAGAAAAGAGGTTTATTTAGCTCACAGTTCTAGAGACAGGGAAGTTCAAGATTGAGCAGCTATATCTGGTAAAGGACTCCTATTGCAACATAACATGGCAGAAGCATCTCATGGTGATTGTTTGTGTGAGAGTAGAGAGTGAACAGATACCAAGGAGAGAGAGGGGGAAAAGGAACTGATCTGCTTTGTAACAACCTGCTCTCAAGAGATCTAATGCAGTCTTGAAAGACAGACGCTGATTCCTCTTAAAGGCATTATCTCCTGACACCACCCAACTGGCAATCAAATCTCCACAAGTTTCAGTAGGAACAAACCACAAAAAACTACTTTCCAAAGATTCTCCCAGAGACTGCTTGATGGAGCATGCAAAAATTAGGGTCACCCTCAGTGATCTCTAAATTAGACCACATGGACTTAATCTTACCATGCATGGGTCTAGAGCAAAAAAGGACATCTCAGCATGGGACAAGATGGTGACCAAGGTGAGTTAAGGCTGTCTCCTGCAGGATGCTCTCTGCCAGATCCAAATAGATGGTAAGAGAAAGTGGAGGACTGCAGGTAGAACTGGGGTGGATACCTGGGATCTTGTTTGGCACTCACTCTTAGCATCCTTTCTCAGTTTAGAGGATGTCCAACATTGTCAGTTGTGATAGAGGTCAAGACTGCTCCCATCATAGGGAGTCACCTCTTGCCCCCCTAACCTCCCTGGAACATAAGCAGGGGACTTAGGCTTTGCCTGTCAGACCCACCCTAGCTCTGACTCAAGAGCTGGCCAAGCAGAGGAATGGATGAATGGATGAAGCCTGGCAGCCCCTTTCCAGCAGTTCCCTCTGGTCCGTAGAGGTGACACTCTAGTGGCTACCATGGGGGCAGCCAGCCTTGATGTTGTCAAGGCCACAGGTGCAGCGATGTGGTCATGTGACCTTGTTCCCAATCTGGAATGTCATTTTAGAGATCATTCCTAGCTATCAGGCTACCTGTCCGGTCCTCTCAGAGTCTGTGTTAACTTGTACTTTAGAATACATTCCTTTTCTTCTGAAATTAACCCAACCTGGTTTCTATTGCCACTGAGAATTTTGACAGAAAAGGGTGGAAGGAGCCTCAGAGAGTGGGCAAGGTCTCTGCTTCAGATCTGCTTCTCCAGGTAGCATCAGATCTGTGAAGACCTTTGCATTCATCCTGCCAAGCATTTCCCTGCAGAATACAACCCCGAGGGGAAAAGCTCTTCTGTCTGCCCATGCCTGGGAAGAAGTAAGATGGTGGAGAAAGCAGCTGGAGAAAGGGATTTCTGCCCTGGAGCACTGGCAGGAAGCTGCACCTGCTCCCTGGGGAATTCATCAGGAAGGCCTGGCACCTATGCTTAGGTTCCACCCAATAGATCCCATGATCTCCTCAAACTCTGCCAGATGCCCTGCTCCTGAGCCCTCTGCATATCCCAGCCCAGAAGCAGATGGCTATGAGTGTTCATGAAGCTTGGAGAGACCAAGATCTGCATCAGAAATGGGGAGCAGGGAGCAGAACCAGTATCCAGCACACAGGGAACATGGTTTTTAATTGAGAGTGAAAGTCAGTGTGTCTGCAAGAAAAAAACAGGGGTTACAGAACACAGTGCAGAGGGTATCCGGGACAAAGATCATGCCATCTCCTGTTGACATAAGACAAACCAGGGAAGAGAAGAACCGTAATCTTTTACTCTCATATGCCCTCTGTAAAGCATGCATTAATTGCAGTCTTACGGGAGATTCAAATGTCTTATGGATAAGTATCCTAAGCACAACAGCACGTGTCACACTGGATTTGTTGTAAGTTTTATTTCATTATGGTACAAAGATACAAAGCCTTACTCTTATTTGTCCAAACTTGTTTTGACTTGTGAGCTTGCTTATCTGTCCATAACTTAAAATTTCCGAGGCAACATTAACAGTACAGCCAGGCTAGCTCATCCACTTCCTCAGATTCCCTCTCCCTCCTTTTCTCCCTAGTTCAGTCGTCATAATCTACACATGGAGCTGTTTTGGAGAATGGCAATGTATGCAATGAATAGGACACAAGGGCAAACTTAAAACAGATAATAGAAGCTTAATGGTACATGATATGTGTTCATTAAGGAAAGTCAAATTAGAAATTATGCAACAGAAAAAGCCTATTCAGAATAAGATTCCTTTGCCATCTCTCATGGTATATTTTTTTAAAGTCCACAGAATTACAATTCCACCAATTAAGAATAAACCTGGAGTAAGACTGGGGGAAAGAAAATGAGAGGCTTCTGAGGGAATCCCAAATGTCCTCCATGGGTGCCGATACAGTGCCAGTCACTGTCTTGTTCCAGCCCCACAGCTCCAAAGACCATTTGATTCACATTGTCTTTCACTTCCATGTACAGCACTCCTGCCTTACCCACAAGGGACACAGGCCAAGACCCCCAAGGATGCCTGGAACCTCAGATAGAACTGAACCCCTATATGGACTGTTTTTTTTCCTAAGCACAACAGCACATGTCACATTGCTTATGATAATGTTTAATTTATAAATAGGGCACAAAAAGAGGTCAACAATAATAATTAATAATAAAATGTTTAATTATAACAATGTACTCTAATAAAAGTTATGTGAATAAGGTCTTCCTCTTTCTCTCTCAATATATCTTACTGTACTTTACTGCCCTCCTTGTGATGACGTAAGATGACACAGTGCTGTCATGCTGAGAAGCAGTGAGGTGAATGAACCTGGCATTGTAATGCAGCATTTGGCTACTATTGACTTTCTGACAATAAGACAAATTTTAAATTGTTTATTTCTAGAATGTTCTATATAATTTTTTTGGATCTTAATAGATCAGAGGTAATTGAAATCCCAGAAAGTGAAATGACCAATATGCTGGGCAGTCAGGGAGCTACAGGGGGGGACCAAGGTGGGAGTGAGGAAGAGGATGGGGGCTATGGCCTTCAGTGACAGGGAAAGGTCTCAGGAATCTTTGGGATGCTTGTGGGATGGCCACATGGAAGATGCACTGTAATAACCCTGTTCTTTGGCTTTTAACTCACAAGTGAGCTCCTTTGCTACAAAAAAAAAAACCAATGGCCAAAAGACCCAGGAGCAACCATATTGGCACCAAACACAGTCATGAGAATTCAGGGAGAACAGATGGTCCTGGTTTTAACGTGGTGCCAGAGAGTTCATTACTGATTTTATTCAGCATCTAACATGAAACACTACTCCAGGCTACAAAACATAGCTCTCAACCTATTAGAAAGACTTCATAGTAAATCACACAAGCTGGGGCATTGCCTGAAGAATTGCAGTGATCCAGCCTGTGGGATAGGGTGGGGAGGGGTGTGAGGTGGCTCCGTTAATAAACTTTGGGGTGCAAAGTCACCACCTACATTCTTGACTCTGCTCACACCAACTTTATGACCATCAGCAAGTTACTCAGCCTCAGTACTCATCTGTGAAATGTGGGTAATCCCAGTGTATCAGTCTCACATGGTGGTTGTGAGCATTTATATATAAAGTGACACATGGTGAATGTGAGTTTCCTCCCTCCCCATTACACAAAACTCAGACAGGCTACCAGTTCTTTTTTAACTTTTCTTGTTTTTAAAAATTATTAGCAGTAACAACTGCTGCCATGCTGTTTCCAGAGATGCTATGAAGACACATGGTATAAGGTTGTTCTATCACCTATACATGTTTTTCTTCTTGGCATAGGATTTACGTGGAAGCAGGTAGGTGTTTTTTAAATCTTATTTTTCTACATAGAACTACCTACTTGAGATAATATTGTTATAGCAACCATGTCTGATAGATAATTGCTACTTAACGATAATGAACTTGAAAATAAATGAGAGGTTTTAAATGTTCTCATCACAAAGGACAAGTATGTGATTACTGCATAATATGTTAACTTGTTCAATGTAGCCATTCCACAATGCATGCATATTTCAAACCATCTTCTTCGACACTATAAATGTATCAAATTTTTATTTGTCAATTTAAAAAATAAATTTTAACAAAAGAAAAATAATGCAAGTTAAAATTTTAAAAATAAGCCAGTCATGGTGGCATGTGACTCTAGTCCCTGCTTCTCATGAGGCTAAGGCAGGAAGATGACTTGAGCCCAAGAGTTAGAGACCAGTCTGGGTAAGATAGAGACTCTGTCTCAAAAGGGAAAATAAATAAATAAAAATAAAGTAAAAAATAAATAAATAAAAAGACACATCTCTTTCTATATTAGGTAAAATTACCAAAACACACAATTACTTTGCAAGAGCTTACCTGCGGCAGCAGCCTCCAAGATGCACCCCCAGAATCCCCACCTGCCAGACACACCTTGTATAGCCCTCTCCCACATTGTACCAATGTTCATTGCATGAGAGTAAAAGGCATCATGTCGGCCTGGGTCTCTTTCTGTCTTGAATCACTCACTCTGGGGAAGAAACTGGCTGTCCTAAGGATACTCAGGCAACCTTTGGTGGTATACATACAGTGAGGAACCAAACTCTCAGTCCACAACCTCCCAGGAACCAAGGCCTGCAACAGCCCCATGAAGTGAACTCTCCTTCAGTTGACTCTTTTATGAAGACAGTCCGGTCTGACAGACAGCTTGACTGAAGTCTAATAAAAGAATCTGAGCTAGAACCACCAAGCTAAGTGCTCCTGGATTCTTAGCTCACCAAAACTGTGATGTAAGTATTTGTTATATTAAGCTGCTAAGTTTGAGGTAATTCATTGCTCAGCAATAAGCAACTAACAACTAACACATTACCTAATTAACACACACAATCACACAATACATGAGCACAAACATTCATTTAGAAATTCCTGGAACACTATTTCAACCAAATAAATATAGTGCATTCTGGAGTCCTGCACCAAAATTGTCCATACAGAGGCTTCATCCTTTCATGATGTCTTTTAGTCCTTCAGTCAAGAGACTTTAGTCATGCCCACAACATACTCATCACACATCGAAGTCCATTGTATATCAGTGTATTCTAAGTAGAGGAAAAGAGACCCTCTTGATTTTAATTTTTATCAAGGAAGGACAAATATAAATGAAAGTATTTGCCCATTCTAAAGAGAAATGATAGCATTAGATTCATCCTCTGTGACAGTAGAATTCAAATTTTATAACCTGTAGAAAATATGCCCAGCAGGGTGCTTAGTGTATGGTAAGAAATGAATAAGTGCTTACTGCATTGTCTGGTCTGTTAAAGAGGCTCCTCTGAGACATTTATAATATTGTCTGTTATTTAAAATTAACCAATCAGAGAGCAAAAATAATAGATGGATTACTTATGCATATATTAACTAGAATGCTTTTAAACATCTGGAAGATTGTATAAATATCCAAAGATAATGGATACTAAGTATTTATGTAACATATACGATATAAGAACATTCATAAAAGATTAAAAAGATCATGCCTCAGATCTGCCATGACCTATTAAGATCTGCATCCATCATTTAGTTAATCCCCAAATTCCACATAGTCATCATGAGACTTGGTCAACAAGATGATTTGTTTATTTAAAATGATTCATAAAATAAAACCTTATTTCAGATTTAAACTATAAAATCTGAAAACTGAGTGATGCTCTAGTGAATCCCAGTGTTCTAAATACTACAAATACTAATTACTAATAGTAATACCTATTAATACTAAATACTAATAGTAATGAGATTAAAAGCATGGTGAGTACAGTAAATGAAGACAAAAAAAATAGAATATGTAGTTCTACCCTAACTAATGTAAATTTGGAGAGCTGATGTACAATGTGAGTTGCTAACACTGTTTTGGAATAAGTTGGTCATGTTTTATTATGGACTTCATTATACTACATAATGGAAATCATCATAATACTATTTGGAAAGTAGAAGGGTTACCCATGGGTCTACAAAAAGAGAAACAAGCAGATATGAAGAAATGTGGCATTGCAGTTTTCTGAAATAAATGAATAAATCCAGTCCAAATGTCATCAGATCAACCAAGTACTAAATAGCTGCTTTTTGAGAAATTTCTGCAATTTGCTGTTTTAAAATTGACTTGAATAGTACTTAGAAATTTCCTAAAATCTCAATTCCTTCTTAATTCAGACTCAAATCTTCAGAATCCAATGAAGATAAAACATTTAGAAACATTTCAAAGTTCAAAAGTCAAGTTGAAACTAAAATGTGACCATTTAAATATACGTAGGAAACAAAATTTAAAACACATTATGATTTTTTAAAAAACCAACAACCTATTAGCAAACTTAGGAATAAAGGGAACTTCCTCAAACTGATAAAGAAACTATAAGTGAAATATTGAACGCTTTGCTTTCCCCCTAACATGGAGAATAAGGTAAAGAATTCTATCCTCACCATTCTATTAAAAATTGTACTAGAAATCCTAACCATTGCAATAAAATGAGGAAAAGAAATAAAAGGCATAAGATCAGAAAGGAATAAGCAAAATAGTCTCTGCTCATAGACGATCTCATGACTTACTTTAAAAATCTAATGAAGTGTGTAAAACAATCACTAAAACTTATGTGAGGATTCATCAAGGTCCTAAGAAACATGATTAATATTAAAAGTCAAATATAATTTTAATACTACAACAAATAATTGGAAAAAGAAATTATTTTAAATTTGTTTTACAGTAACACCAAAAGACATATGGTACTTAAGGAACAAATTTAACAAAAATGGTGTAATATCTCTACACTGAAAACTATAAAATACTACTGAGAAAAAAATTAAATACATGAAGAGATACATACTATGTCTATGGAATGGAAAAATCGAAGTTGTTAAGATGCCAATTCTCCCCAATTGAGTTTTGATGCAATACAAAAACCCCAGGAGGCTTTGTATAGAAATTAGCAAAGTTAATCTAAATTTTCTAAAGAAATTCAAAGGACTTAGAATAATGAAACCAATCTCAAAAAGGAACAAAGTTGAAGACTTTATACTATCTGACTTCAAGATAAACAATAATCAGGAGAATGGGGTCTTGGCAGAAGAATTTATAATAGGTTATGTTATTTTCTCCAGAAGAGTCAGAGTGATCCAATGGGGGAAAGAGTAATCTTTTTTTTAACAAATTGTACTGTAATATCTGGATGTTTTTGTTGGGGAAAAAATAACACTGGGACCTATTTCTTACATCATTAACAAAAATTAACTTGGATGGATCATAGACCAAAATGTAAAATCTAAACCATGAAACTTTTTTAAATTGTTTGTTCTATTTAGTTATACATAACAGCAGAATGCATTTTGATTCATTGTACACAAATGGAGTACAACTTTCCATTTCTCTGGTTGTACATGATGTAATCACACCATTTGTGCAATCATGTATACATAGGGTAATGATGTCTGTCTCATTCCACAATCTATCCCACCCTCTTCCCCGCTCCTCATTTCCCTCTGCACAATCCAAAGTCCCTCCATTCTTCCCTTACCTCCCCCATCCACCCACATTATGTATCAGCATTCACTTACCAAAGAAAACATTTGGCCTTTGGTTTTTGGGGATTGACTTTTCTTGCTTAGCATGATATTCTCCAGCTCCATCCATTTACCTGCAAATGCCAAAATTTTATTCTTTATGGCTGAGTAATATTCCATTGTGTATGTATATACATATATATATATATATATCACAGTTTCTTTATCCATTCATCTATTGAAGGTCATCTAGGTTGGTTCCACAATCTATCTATTATGAATTGATGTGGCTGCATCACCATAGTATGCTGATTTTAAGTCCTTTGTGTATAGGCCAAGGAGTGGAACAGCTGGATCAAAAGGTGGTTCCATTCCAAGTCTTCTAAGGAATTTTCATACTTCTTTCAAGAGTGGTTGCACCAATTTGCAATCCCAGCAGCAATGAATGAGTGTACCTTTTCCCCCACATCCTCACCAACACCTATTGTTACTTCTATTCTTGATAATTGCCATTCTGATTGGAGTCAGATGAAATCTTAGGGTACTTTTGATTACTAGAGATGTTGAACATTTTTTCATATGTTTTTTGATGACTTATGTATCTTTTTCTTTGAAGTATCTGCTCATTTCCTTAGCCCATTTATTGACTGGATTATTTGTATTTTTGATGTTGAGCGTTTGAGTTCTTTATAAATTTTGGAGATTAGTGTTCTATCTGAAGTGTGTGTGGTAAAGATTTTCTCCCACTCTGTAGGCTCTCTCTTCACATTATTGATTGTTTCCTTTGCTGAGAAAAAAACTTTTCAGTTGAATCCATCCTATTTATTGATTCTTGCTCTTATTTCTTACACTTTGTGAGTCTTGTTAAGGAAGTCTGGTCCTAAGCCAACATGATGAAGATTTGGGCCTACTTTTTCTTCTATTTGGTGAAGGTTCTGTGGTCTAATTCCTAGGTCCTTGAACCATTTTGAGTTGAGTTTTGTGCAGGGTGAGAGATAGGGGATTAATTTCATTTTACTGCATATGGATTTTCAGTTTTCCCAGCACCACTTGTTGAACAGGCTATCTTTTCTCCATTGTATGTTATTGACAACTTTGTGTAGTATAAGATAACTGTATTTATGTGGGTTTTTCTATGTTTCTTCTATTCTGTACCATTGGTCTATCTACCTATTTTCATGCCAATACCAGATCTGTTTTTGTTACTATTGCTCTGCAGTATAGTTTAAGGTCTGGTACTGTGATACCTCCTGTATCTTCCTGCTAAGGATTGCTTTGGCTATTCTGGGTCTCTTATTTTTCCAAATGAATTTAATGATTGCTTTCTCTATTTCTATAAGGTACATCATTGGAATTTTAATTGGAATTGCATTGAATCTGTGTAGCACTTTTGGTAGTATGGCCTTTTTAATAATATTAATTCTGCCTATCCAAGAACATGGGAGCTATTTCCACCTTCTAAGGTTTTCTTTAATTTATTTGTTTAGTGTTCTGTAGTTTTCATTGTAGAGGTCTTTCACCTCTTTTGTTAGATTGATTCCCAAGTATTTTTTTAAGTTATTGTGAATGGTGTAGTTTTCCTAATTTCTCTTTCAGAGGATTCATCACCTATGACTAGAAATGCATTAGATTTATGAGTGTTGATTTTATATCTTGCTAATTTCTGAATTCTCATGTATTAGATCTAGAAATTTTCTGTTGGAATTTTTTTTTTGGATCCTCTAAATATAGAATCGTGTCATTGGAAAATAATGATAGTTTGAGTTCTTTTCTTATATAGTATCCATTTAATTTGTTTAGTCTGTCTAATTGCTCTGGCTAGAGTTTCAAGAACTATGTTGAATAGAAGTGGTAAAAGAGGGCATCCCGGTCTTGTTCCAGTTTTTACAGAGAAGGCTTTCAGTTTTTCTCCATTTAGAATGATGTTGGTCGTGGGCTTAGCATAGATAGTAAACCATGAAGCTTTTAAAGGAGAGCATAAGAGTATCTTTGTGATTTTGAGCAAAGATTTTTTTTAATAACAATTATTTTTTTAAAATTTAAACTTCACCAAAATTTAAAAAATTTCCCTTCACCCAAAGCTATCACTCAAAAAATGAAAAGGCAAGACAAATATGAAATAAACATTTGCAAAACATACATCTGATAAAGAACTCATATTCAGTTACATAAGGACCAACTAAAGTGCAAGGTAAAAACATGGGATTTCAATTCTTCATTAAAACAGAAATATACAATGGAAAAATGTCAACATCACAAGTCATTAGGGAAATTCTAAATAAGATACTCCCATGTACCAACCAGAAGAACTAAAATTTAGAAAAATAGATAACAATAAATATTGTTGAGAATTTGAAGCAACCATCTCTCTCGTGTGTTGGTTGGGGACATAAAATCATTCGACCCCTTTGGAAATCATGCAGTTGTTTAAAAATTAACCATACAACTCACCCAGTAAATCTACTGTTAGGTATTTTTCCCATGAAAAATGAAAGCATATTTTTATAAATCACCTGTATATGAATGCTTACAATGATTCATAATAGCCACAAAACAAAAACAATCCAGGTGTCATCTATATGAGAATGGATAAAAAATTGTGGCATATCACTCCAATGGAAAGCCACTTTGCAATAAAAAGAAATGAAAAACTATTTGCTCAACAATACACATAAATCTCAAAAGAATTTTGCCAAGAGTAAAAAAGACCTATGCAAGAGAACTGACAGCATGATTCTAAACACAGAAGTTCCACAACAAAATAAAAGTTAATTTGAGGATGATGGAGACAGAGCGTGATGACTATGTGGGACATTTAGGATGACTGTGATGTTCTACATCTTGATGAGGTTTGCATTATACACATATATACTTTTTTCAAAACCCAGAAAATGGTACAATTAAGGTTTGCATTTCATTTCATGTAAATTATATCACAAAAGTGAATGTGCTAAAGTTGAATTGAAAGGCATTTCTTTCCTTGTAAAAGTCCAACATAATTTTTAAGTGAGCATAATGCCAGATTTTCATTGAGATAAATTTATGATTATTTGAGGCAACCTACAAAACTCAAGTAATCAGAAATTTGTTTGCAAATAAAAAATTTAAATAACAAAGACGAAGACTTCTAAGAGTGCCAGTCCAGAGGCAGCAAAAAGTATGATTTCCTTCACAGAGAAATAATAGAAGAGAAGTAAAATCTTACAAAACAATTTAGGGAACCTTGAAATGCTAACTGGTGATACAGTGGTGATTCCGAGTTCTGTAGGACAGAAAACCTCAATAGGGAATGGAATGATCAGGAGTGAGTAGGACTAGGGCGCTTACTTATATTACACAGCACCTTATAGTTTTCTAAGAGATTCCAGATGTTTTCTCTTGGCTCTCATAAAAGTACTTGTGAGATGAACAGGGCTTAACATGATCCCTAGGTTATAGAAGAAGCTGACATGTTGGGGCTGGAAAGTGATGGGATGGGGCCAGAGGGTGGGTCTTTCTTCTCTCCATTTTCCAGGCGGGAGGCAAGTACTGCAGAAGCAGAACTTGCTGGGACGGAGATGGGGACCACCAGGACCAGGAGAGCCCTATACAAGTGTTCCCAACTGAGGATGGGGTCACATCCTGATGAAACATTTAAAAGGTGAAAATGAATTTAATATACTTCACCTGCCAAACAGCACAGCTGAGCGACATGGTTCATGCAGATCATCAGTCATCCCCCCTGGTGATCACATGGCTGCTGGGTGCTTGGGCTCACCATACTGCCCAACATTGACGGGGAGGCTCTGACCCCATATCCCCAGCTGGGGGAAAAGATCAGAATTCAAAATTTTAAATGCAGGATCTACTTAATGCATGTTGCTTTTGCATCACTATAAAGTTAAACTGTTAAGTAGAGCCATAGTAAATAAGGGGCCACTGGTTAGCAGAGGATGACTGTTACAAGATTAGATCAAGAAATCAAATCAGATGGATCAGGAGGAACCTGGTGCTAGAAACATCCACAAAAGCTAATGTCTGTTTAAATGAGAGAAAACAGCTAGTGGTCCAAAGGTCAGATCTGGGTGCCTGACTCACCAGGGTTCCAATCTCAAACCCAGCACTGCTAGGTGGCCTCCTACAAGTCACAGTTCCCTCACCTGAAAAAGGGCAATTGCCCTTCAGCACTGAAAATTCATATTTTTTTCCTTAAGAAAGGTTCCCTAAGTGGTATGAGCTTTGAGCCCCAGGGAATCTGGATTTTTCTCTGCACTACATGAATAATAACTGCTCTGATCTCCCAATGCATGAGGCAGATCTTGTCACTCAAAATGCAAATTCTGCCCCTTCTTCATGGCACAAGGTGGGATGTGTTCAGTCAGAAACTAGCACTAGGAGTTTTAAGTCCTGTGTGGATCCAACTGGATTAATGAGGCATGGTGGGAAGGGGCTGTACCTAGATCACACCTCCAGGATCTAACTTGCCCCCGGTGGGATAATTACACATTAGTATGTGTACATTGTTCTAAGCATTTAACCTACAACCTTAAGGAATCATCTCAAATCCAGAAGTGAGGCCAAGTGGTAAATTGTCTCACCTAAGTCCATATTGCAAACATGTGGCAAAGTTGGATTCAAATGCAAAAACCCAAAACCTTACACTAAACATCAGTGCCCTGTTGCCTTTCTCAGTTAGCAAGTAATGACAGTAAGAATAAAGAGTCATCCCTCTGCATCTGCGGGTTCCACATCCTAGAATTCAACCAACAGCAGTTTGAAGATATTTGAAAGAAAATACTGTGTCTGTCCTGAACATATACAGATTTTTTTTCTCGCTCATGTTCTCTACACAGCAAAGCAACCATTTATATATCATTTACATTGGCAGGTATTATAAGTACTCTAGAGACGATTGAAAGTATACAGGAGGATGCACATAAGTTATATTCAAATATTATACCAGTTTATTGAAGGAACTTGGGCATTGTGGATTTTGGCAGCCAAGAGGATCCTAAAACTAACCTCCCATGGATACTGAGGAATAGCTGTACTTGTAGAACAGAGCAGACTCTCACAAAAATTTCTTAGAGTTCAGTCTGTCAGTGTTCAAATGCCCTTAAAGAGAGGAAATTGTGGAACTTTAGGTGGCAGGGTTACTCCCTGAAGTTAAGCAAACTTCAGCAAGAGTTCAATTCCCCCAGGTCACACACACCTGTCCTTCTCTGACACACCAACCAGAACCTCATTATTCAAATTGGTCTGTCTGGTAAATTCTGTTCCGATTCTAAACCAGAATTGGAAGCCAGTGTCCTCAGGAGGGGACTCTGCACACATAATGGTCTCTATTCAATGATGTTCGGCACTCCACATACTGTGGTTTCGCTCACTCCTATAGTAATGCTACAAGGTAAGCACTATTATCGACTCCTTTTTACCTGCCAGGAAACTGAGGTTCAGTGGGGTAAAGAAACTTGAACAGGTCACACAGAAATTGAGTGGTAGAGCTAAGATGTGAATCCAGGCACCTACTCTAGAGTCTGCACTCCCACGATCCCCATTGCTCCGCCTCTCTACATGGAGCAGAATCAGAAACAATGGGAGCTGGAGGTGACAGCTAGCATTCATGGAACTTGAGATTTTTGCATAAGATAGCAGAAAGGAGAGTCACAGTGGAAAGAAAAGGCACTCCTGCTCTGACTCTCAGACATAGGGTCTTTGGAAGCCTTCTATCATCCCGGTCCTCCCATACAGAACAAGCCTTTGTACCCCTCTAATGACAAGCCTGGTCACTCCCTTGTGATGTCACTGGAAAAACCAAAGCTTGATCTCATGACCCACACTGGCCAACAGAATGTTTGCCCAAGGCCTGGCTCTTTATGAGGAAGGTGAGCTAAGGGTAGGAGTTGATTGTTTATGTAGATTTCAGCCTTAGGACAACTCTGGCCAGCTTTCCAGCCGACACATGGGTGAGGAAGGTCAAAACAATAACAAAACACCCTTCATTTGAGATCAGAGTAATTGCTTGATTACACAGTGCATTATGTTAGGGCACTTCTGGGACTCCACATTCCCTTTGGGCTGCCAGATCTCCTGCTGGTCTCTGGGTGTGGCCCACAGAAACTTGTGGTTTGCCAAAGGGTTTACCTGAGGAGTCAGGTTCTCTCGCTTTGAGAATGGTAATGGCCTGACAAACAGACTCAGAGAAACCCAACCCCCAACGTCAAGGCCAGTTGGATCTGGAGCTGAAACGTGGGATCATGCTAGGATCAGAGAGACCTTCTATTTGGTGGTAACATCCTTCCCTGTCTGTGAAACGTCACTTTCTTTATTTTCTTTATAAACAAAAATGATTACTTCTGTGTTGCTTGGTCGCTCAACAAGGAAAGAGGAACTCTTTCTATTCTTTATCGTTTGCTGTTTATTTAGTGCACAGAGGTAGAGTTTAATATCTGTGGAAAATCCTGTGCATAAACTGGAAATTCTGGCTTCTTAAGTAATCTGTTTGTGAAATTTTATTTTGGGATGCCTTGATTCTCTTTTCATTGATTGTCAAAACAATGTTTGAAGTTGATGAGGTGTGTGTTGCTTTGTTTTTCTTTAAAAGTACTGTAAAGTTGTATTAGAGCATT
This sequence comes from Sciurus carolinensis, assembly GCF_902686445.1. Taxonomy (NCBI): domain Eukaryota; kingdom Metazoa; phylum Chordata; class Mammalia; order Rodentia; family Sciuridae; genus Sciurus; species Sciurus carolinensis. The sequence goes on from NC_062219.1 coordinate 132,580,202, forward strand.
AAGATTAAAGTAGTACTTTTTCTGTTCTCTTTTTAGCGTTTTCATTGTATTCTTTCGGTGCATGCTAAGCACACTTTCTACCACTGACCTATACCCCCAGTCAAAAAGCTTTTGCTATGCAGAAGCTTTTTAATTTGTTGGCATCCAGCTTACCGATTCTTCGTTTTACTTCTTGAGCTTTCAGGGTCTTGTTGAGGAAGTTGGTGCCTGCGCCTATAAGATGGGTTAAGATTTCGGGTCTAATTCCTGTGACTGTTATCTGGGCCCCTCATCTGTAGTAGCTTGTTATGGCAGCCCTAGCCAACTAACACACTTATCAATTAATCATTTTAGTGGTCATGTGAAATTAAGGTACAGGAGGACATTTGGAAGGATACAGGAGAACGACTGTACCACGTGGATCCTTCATCTGGTGTTCCCCTGACACCCAGAGCGGCTCTCGTGCCCAGAAACTACCCTCACAGTGCCGGGGCCCAGTTGGAAACTAAACTATTTGGTGGATGACCTGCTGAGTCAAAGTCAGAACAAAGGCAGTGGAATTACTTTTAACTTCATTGTGAGACTAGAAATCTGGTAGGAACATAATAGGTACTTAAGAGATATTTGTTCAGACAAGTGAGTTAAACCTTTGAGAAGCTGATGAATTCCCTTCTCCTGTGTGGGGCTTCAGAATTCCCTTCTATCCATCGATGGAGCTACCTTCTGCTTTCCCAGAACTGCATCTCTCCCCACTCCCTTCAGCCTCTAAAACTGCACTTGGGTCTTCTTTCTTTTGAGAAAACTGCTCTCTTTAGAGTAACAAAATCTCATTGATTACATTCCAAAGGATGGGGTGGTTTTGCCTCTGAAAAGATTCCTGGTAGATAGTTATTGTCCTGTAACCAGAGAGCCAGTGCTACATCTGGGCAAAGAACTGGTCTTTCTCGAAAGTCGGTTATACCTTCTCCCCAAGGTTAATTTTCCTCCCTAAGGAGAACAGTCCCAGCTGACTTGGCACGTTGCATCACAATTTACAAAGCAGACAGACACACATTATCTCACTTAGCTTCATACAAACCAGTATGGCAAATTTTATGAATAAAGATGATGTAGGGAAGGTAATGTGATCTTAGAATGCAGCTATCATATCTATTGATTCATTTACATGGTCTATTCCTGTAAGACCCATGAGATGGGCCAAATTATGTACATCAACGACAAGATTTACTATGTGTACCTTTCAGTGTATTGTGTTGTTCCTACATGTGACTAAGTGTTCAGGAAAGAGCCAACCCTGCTTTATCAGTAGTGAATATATTCATGTGTTCATTTTGATGCAGCAGGTAATCTGATGTTCAGGGATGCCCATTCCAGTATGTCACCATTCTGGATTTTTATTGCTGCTGGAGATTCCTGGTCATGGGCACATTCTCTTTGGCAACATCCAAAAGAACTCTGATCAAGCCGAGTCTGAATAAATGACTGGTACATTTGAGAAGGCAAAGACCCCCGTAAATGAATTCAGCTATGAAGACATTATCACAACCTGCAGGAAACAATAAAGAAAAGAGTCACAGCCTCTTCTTGTCAGATGTACTTCCATCTTCCCATAAAGCCCACAAATCCAGGCCCTAAGAAGAGTTGCCAATCACAGATGCCTCAGGAGAAGGAGAGGTTTGTTTTTTTGTTTTTTGTTTTTTTGGTTTTTTGGTTTTTTTCTAAGCAGGAATCACAATACAAAAAACACTAACAGTTGAGACACCATATGTGAACCCCTTAGTGTCTGCGTTTCATGCTGAGTCAAAGCTGCTGGCTTTCTTTGTGCATCTTCTCAGCAGCATCCAGGGACTACTGAAAGCTGGTATCATCTCAGATTAGCTCTTCTGTTGGAATGACAGGCTTTGAAAGATGACTTTCATGGAGTATTCTGTACCAGGAGGGAGGGCACATGAATAGGGAAAGAATTCAAACTTACATGGCTAGATAGCCTTCCCTCCACTACCCAGGAGGGTCTCTTTTAAGATGTTCTTTATTATATTTGGTGCTGAGGTCAGCAATCAAAAAAATAGTATACTTGACTTCTTTCAAATTAAGAAAATTCCAGTGTCATTATCAGTTTCATCAGCCTTTGTAATGTTTTTGCATTTGTTCAAAGAGGACCTTCCTGTTCTACCACCTGTCCAAGTTGGTTCTGAGTTGTTTTGGTGGCCTGGAAAATAGGATATAAAACACTTTTCATGCTTATTTATTTCATTCCTAACTTGCTGGCATTCTTAGGAGGAAACAGATTGGCAGTGAATATATGGTGGAGACTGAGCCATGCTGTGGGTTCAGCCTCACGAACGTCAGACCTTCATCAAATAAGCCAACAATGACTCAGGGTCAAACCCAGCCAGCCTCTTACATAGACGCAGCCCACCAAAATGGTACTCTGGGCATGTGTGCATGTGCACAGACAGAAAAATACATCCAGACTGCCTCCTGTTTGCCCATCCCTGTGGGATCCTCCTCATTGCAAGTCGTGTTTATTCTTTGGACCCCATTGAATTTAAAATCACTCAGATATTCTGAACATCTATTTCTGACTCAAAGGAGAATTGAGTTCTGCTGATCTAATGCAATTGATCTCAAAATTCAGAACGAGCAATACAAATACAAAGGGACCAAGTTTTAGAGAAAATAGCGAGAACAAGTGTGCACTTCTATCATATAAAGTGAACGTATTGATTTTCTAGATTATTTTCTTGGTTTCTATGAAAGGAGATCAGCACTTTGTAAACATCCTGGCATAGGGTGATAAAGATGACAAAAATCAATGAATTGATGAAAACTTGGAGGGAATCCTATCCAACTCCCCATGTTAACAGAGGAGAAAAATCAGATGCAGGGAATTAAAATATTTTGCTTAATATCACAGCTAATTTGTAGCAAAGCTAGGGTTAGAGCCTTGGTTTCCTGGTTCTGTGTCACATTCTTGCAGAATCCCAGGGTTCTGAGGAATGCCCCAGTCCAGCCAGCCCTGCGATGTTTGAAGGTCTGCTACACATACACCAGCATGGATCCGACTGGGGATCCCATCTCACAGCTTCCAGGACAGCCTGTTTGCCTTTTGGACATCTCTGAATGCTGCAGAATTTCTTAGTTTCCATCCCAGTCCTACTTTTGATGTCTGAGCCTTACAACACAAACTTTCTGTGCCCTCACATGCCACACCTTCAGAGTTAAACGTAGCTGAGTTTCCTCTTGTTTTTCTGTCCTTCTCTTTGAGGCTCAGGGTCAGTCACCTTTGCAATATGATCCTTATGCTTCGGGTATATTCTGTCCTTACCTTCTGAAATGCAGTGCCCAAACCAAATGCCAATGCAGTAGTGCCCCTTTTCCTCTAGGGCTATGTTCCAAGGCCCTCAGTGGATACCCGAAACCTTGAATAGTACCAAACCCTATATACATTATGCTTTATTCTCTACTTACAGACCTAAGATAAAGTTTAATTTACAAGTTAGGCACAGTAAGAGATCAAAACAATAACTAATGATAAAATAGAATTATAACCATATAGTGAAATAAAAGTTAGATTATGTGGTCTCTCTCCAAATTTTGGAATTTTCTATTTGCTATTCTTAGTTTTACCTTAGGTAACTAAGTTCACAGAAAGGAAAACAGTGGCTAAGTGGGACTTGTGTACTCCAAAAGTGGCTAGACTAACCCAGAAAAGAGAAAGGCAGCTCAGCATTATAGGAGATACCCTCCATGATGTGAATGGATGGAGCACACATGAGGGTACCTTCTACCATAAACCCCAGATTCTGCTGCACCTGTTGCTGTGAGGCCACATTGAACCCTTGTGTACTAATGAAGTTAGTTATTTGAACATAAAGGAAGAGATTTATAGTTAAGTTCTTAAAATGCCATTCTTATACAACCTGAGTATTGAGGTTAGTAATACTGTATTGTATATTATAAATTTACCAAGAGAAGAGATTTTAGGTACTCTTGCCAATAAAAAAAGAAAGAAAAGAAAGAGAAAGAAGGGAGGAAAGATGGGTTACTAGATATGTTAATGTACTTAACTGTAGTAATCACTTCATTAGGTTTATATTAAAGCACCATGTTTTTATCATTTAAAAATATACAATAAGGGACTGGTGGGTAGAGCTTAGTGGTTGAGTGCTACCTAGCATACTTAAGGCCCTGGATCAATTAATTAATTAATCCCCAGCATCACCATCTATACATGTGCACACACACATATATACATACATGTACATAGACATGTCATGCTCAAAGATAAATATATACACATGTGTGTGTGCACACACAAACACACACACACACATACACACATACACATACACACACACACACACATGCTTGCACAATAAGGCCTGGGGCATAGCTCAGTGATAGACCATGTGCTTATGTGCTTAGCATGCATGAGGCCCTAGGTTCAATCCCTAACACACAAGCACACAAACCAGTAAATTTTTAAATGAAATAAAAAGTAAAATGTCACTCTATCTTAGCCTCTCTTTTTAAACTTTTTTTATTGGTTCTTTGTAGTTATACAGGACAGGAATCCATTTTAACATAGTTATACAAGCATGGAATATATCTTGTTCTAATTCAGTGTACAGTACCTCTCCTTCCCCTTCCCTCCCTCTACCCCCTGCTTCCAGAACTCTACTTATCTTTCTAACTTTTACCCATAGTTATTATTTAATTAACTTCTTGTGGATATATACGTTGGTGAGATTCACTATTATCCTTTCCTCCTAACTTGTACTGTTGAGGTCTTTTGGATCTTGATCCTGATTGCCCTTCCAAAGTGTAAATTATCTTTGAGCAGAACAGAGGTGCGTCTCCTGGCTCAGCTGCAGCATATCACCAAGTTGCTTCTGCTCATTGCTCGGACCTGTTTTGTCCTTTGTTAGGGAACTTCCACCCTACCTACCTCTAGCCTACATGCCTTCACTTTGTACACAAGGATATCATCACAGGGACTGTGTCAAGTGTCTTGCTAAACATACCATGGTCACAACATTTTCTTGACCTACCAGTCTAGTGACCCTTTACAAAGAAACAAGGAATTTGCTTTAATGTTATTTGTGCCTGTGAACCTAGATTTGAGCATGTGCTACTGCTGCCCAGCTTCTAGCAAATGTTGATGGATAGGCCGCTGCCTGCCTGTCAACTCTGCCACATAAAAGAATGAAGAGCACTTGACTGATTTAAAGGGGGAGGTTATCTCTAAATACATGGGGTCTCAGTGCTCCAATTCCCCCAGAGCTAAGCTGGCCATGTTGCCCAGGAGCAAAGCAGCCCTTTCTTTCTTGGGTCCATGGAGGACAGAAGATGGAGGAGAGTTCTCCAGGGCTGCTCTTCACAGGTTCCAAAGGAGACTGGGCATCAGGTAACTTGCCCACTCTGTTCCTCAGGAAACATCCTTGGGCTTTCTGTATCTTCAGAATTCCTTACCTCTGGCTTTGCTTGATTTTGGTGTACCTCCTGTCTCCCTGCAAACTTGCTCTTGCCTCTCCCCTGTCTCCACAATACTAACAGGAAGCATTCACTCTTGGATGTCTCTGGGTCAGCTTTATGACTTTGTGTTGCAAAATGACCCCACATCATAACAGAATTCCAATCTGTTAATTTCAATCCAGGAGAGTCTTCCAATCCAACCGAAGGAAAACATTTATAAAGCCTGTGATCTCACCTTAGACCATCCAATGTGCCACTCGTTAGTCTGGTTTCCAAAGAAAAGTACTTAGCCCCCCTAATGGTGATGTATGAGCCCTCTGTGTTTGCAAAGCCACAAATCTTCCTGATCAGAATGCCATTTAAAATCATTACAAATAGTTCTTTAATCTCCACCCTCAACACAAAGGGGCTCCTGTCACGTTTTTTTCAGTGGTTTATTGCATAAATATTATTTTTGCCATCATTCTTCAGCATGTATGTGGGATCATCGCCAGGAGGAAGAGACAGTGATAAACGAGCCTCCAGGTGTTGCTGCCCTTAAAAAAATTCTTTAACAAGTAGTTATGAGGACTGAGGTCATTTTCGGAGGCAGCTATTAGGGAAGGTTCTGTTGTAGGGGATTCTTAAAGAAACACTGTCCCATTTAGTAGTTCTTGGGCATGCAAGAACATGGTTGCTCTTGAGAAGACAAAACAAGAGGTCTGTAGGTTGAAGCTAGTTGAATGGAATACAGTCAATTCTGCTCTATTCCAACAAATAATATTTGATGCTTGGAATGCAGACAGCACTATACATACTGTGTACTTTTCAAAGCACTTGATCTGTCCTAACAACCTAGGGTAAACTCAAATATTAACTCCTCCTAACTGTTCAAAGACTCAAATTCTGAGAATTTAAGGGACTTAGTCAGAAGTGCTAAGCCAATTTATAGGAAAGGTCAGAACTAGAACTTGTATTTCTCTGATGGAAAACAAAGATTTTTCAAGGAGAGAAAGAGACAAGATAGATGAAAAACTAAGTGACTGAACCCAAACAGACTTGGATGCCAGTCCTAACTTTTATTACCAAACTGGTGGCTGTAGGCTAGTCACTCAAGTGCTCTGTATTCTGTCATATTCCTGACGTGGACAATGAAAGAATTTGAAGATGGGGATGGTAGGGAGAGTTAGAAAGGATGCATGTACTGTGCTTGGCTAGTGCTAGTTAGTACCATAATACTACAGGTTCTCCACTAGCCTTTATCTTCCTCACTGCACAACAGTGTTTTCCACAGTGCACCTCAAAAAATGTGTATCATGAAATGTTCTCCCAAGAGGGTCTCATCATTAGGGAAGTTCTAGGTCCTTGCCTATTTTAGTACCCTATTTCAAATTAAAACCTTTCAAGTCCCACCAGATTTTAATCCCCATGAAGTCAGGAACTCACTGAAATCTGGTACATGGTCAGAACCTATGGAAAATTATGTAAAGAAAGTAAATACATGAGAGTCATCAGGAGTCCTGCTTCAGGGAAAAAAAGAAAGCTTATTTAACTTTGTGGAAATTAACATTTCCAAAACTTGTACAACAGTGCCCATCCTTCTCTGAATAACTGAGAGCTACCTGGGATGTGCTGTTCTAGAAAAGCAGGTGCACTTCCAGCCCCTTTCTGGGGTGGGAAATCTGCAACAAAGGAACTGAAACGAGATAGAACCCAATGGGGCCTCCATTCCAGTCACTGCCAATTTTACAAGAAGATTTTCCCATTTATAAATAATGGGAAACATAGAAAATGCAAACGCTTATGTCACACTCAGTGTTTAAGTAAACAAATAATAATGATAATAATAATTAGGAAGTTTAGAACAATGCAAATCTACAATGTACTTCATAAGTGAATAATAATTTTTTCTTATATGCATTGTATTTATCAGCTTTTCATTCACAGTAACAAGTACCTGAGAAAATCAACTTAAAAAAATGAAAAGTTTATTCAGCTTGTGACTTAGGAGGTTTCAGTCCATGGTCAGTTGGTCCTGTTGTTTTTAGGCCTGTGGTAAGGCAGGAAATGATGGTGGGAGCACATGGGGGAACAAGTTTTTCACCTCATGGCAGCTGAGAAGTGAAAGAGAGAGAAAAAAACCTGGGATTCCTAAAGTCCCCTTCATGGGTACAGCCCCAATGACCAAACACCTCCCTTAGACTCCACCTCTTAAATATTCCATCACCTTTCAATTGCACCAAGCTAAGGATGAAGTTTTTAACACAAGAGCCCTTGGGGGACATTTAAAATCCTAACTATTTAGCAGTTACTGATTCAACTGAATCCAGCTCCCAATCATTAGCCTGAGTTAAAACAGCATTTACATTTTTCACTAGGAAGAAATAAAGTGGATAGAACTTCTATAATCACAAAAGAAAATAAAGATGAAATTCTTCTATTTGCACAGAAGTCTTGTAAATGTGATCCTTGCAGAAGAAAGTGTTCCTGATTGGATGAAGGAGCGTAGGGCATTGGTCCCATAAGGCACTGGTCCTGGTAGTTATGACCTTGAGTCTTCCTCACCATAGAGTACAACTGAAGAACATAACACTAGCCTTGCACATCAAAGATGAAGTGGAAAGAGCTTCTTTCCATCATAAGCCACTAACCTTAAGCTGAAATCAGCATTACCAGAAAACATTTGCAATGCCAATCATCTTACAGTTCTGAGAGAGCCAGGATTTGAGTGGACTCAAAGATAAACTATGAATGTTATTCCTGAAGGTAGGACTGTCCAAAGAGCTGAGGTTCAGCAACAGGGAATTGGGGAGAATTGCATGCTGTTGGCCACACCCAAGAAGTGCAAAAATTTTTGAGAAAAAAAAAAAAAAAAGAAAAATGCTCTGTAGACAACCCAACTTTCCATCAATGAATTTAAAAAAAGGCCTATCTATAAATATTACCAGTCTTAAAAAGGAAGGAAATTCCAACACACTACAAAATGGATGAATTTGGTGGACATTAAGTAATGTAAAGCAATTAAATGATGTAAACCGCACACAAAAATACAAATACCACATGATTCTACTTTTATTCAGTATCCAAAGGAGTCAAATTCATAGAGGTTAAAAACAGGGATATGGTGGTCAGGGACTGAGGAGGTTAAATGGGGAGTTAGTGTTTAATGAATTCAGAGTTTCCATTTTGCAAGATGAAAATGTTCTGGATATAGATTGTGGTGATGGTCACACAGCCATGTGAATGTACCAAAAGTCACCAAACAGTATGCTGAAAATAGCTAAATGGTACATTTATGGTGTATTTTACTACAATTAAAAAATATCCGTTTATTTTTTCAATTCCCGTAAAAGTCATGAACACACAGGTTTTTCCCTCTACAGCACAAACCATGGTTCCCTCCCATTCCAGTCTACTGACCAGGGACTTCCATTATAAATGCTGCCACTCATCATGTGACTTGGAATTGCTAGTGCTCAGTGAGAAGCTGAGAGTTTTCTAAAGTGGTGGTTTCTGTTTAAGCCTGGAATTAGCTCTCCTAGGGGAGTGAGGGCTGTACTGAGGCAGTTCTGCTGTGAATAGCCTCTTGGTATTTCTCTACATACCTTCTGACTTCCATGGCGCCTTCAGCATCATCTCCAGCTGTAAAACCATCACATATTGGCAGATGTTTTCCTTGACTGGCATTCTTTCACAATCCTTACTCTACAAAGTGTTTTTTTAAAACACCTCTACCCATAAATGCAACACAAACAAGTTGCCCTGTGAGTCATAGGACTTGAACACATGCTAAGTCCATGTAATAATCTTTATGTAATTTGCTCCTTAGTCATTGTCTGGCCCATTAAGTAAATATGCAGCGTGCATTTCTTTGAAAATAAGGCCTCTATAAAAACTACCGTTGTAAATAGTCTAAGCAATAAAGAGTTCCACAACAAGTTTAGCTAAAAGGAATTTTTAAAAGATAAGAGCAGATTTGTTTTGAAGTCATTCAAGATGAAATATCAAACAGGATTTCCCCAAATCCACCCTGGACTTTGGTTGTTTTTTAAACTACATGAGCTGTCTAGGCACTAGAAGTAAATGCTGAAGTCTCTCAGCTGAGATCAACTTTGCACAGGAAAAAAGGCAGTCAGACCCCATAGGTAATGCACAGAGTTCAACCATCTAGCTCCCTCTGCTAGTTTGACCTTGATGGTCCACATCTCATTTCCACAGAAGAAGATGATTGATTTCTCTGCCCTGCAAAGAAAGAGGTTCCTAAGAAAGACCTGTGTTCTCTTCTCAGAACACATGTACAAAAAATAGGAACTGTTCTTTGCTTACAAGTTGTGGGGAGAAAAATTAATGTTGCTTTAATAACTAAGGTAGAATTACTCAAAATTCTTTTCCCTTTATACAGATGGTCCCTGACTTATAGTTTAACTTGTAATTTTTTTTGACATTTTGGTGGTGTGAATGCATACACATACAACCATTCTGGATTGTTTTGTTTGTTTGGTTACCATTCTGGTTTACACTCAGAACAGTATCCAAGAAATTACATGAGCTATTCAATGCTTTCTTACAAAATAAACTTTGAGGTTGGTGATTTTGCCCAATTATAGGTGAACATAGTTTTCTGAGCACATTTAAGATAAATGAGGTTAAGCTGTGATGTTCCATAGGTTAGGTGCATTAAATGTATTTTAAAGTATTTTCAAATTACTAGATACATTTGTCAGGATGTAAAGTTTGTGTATAAGATAGAGAGAACTGAACTTCACTAAGTTCCCTAGTTCCACTGGAAGGTCCAAGAAGAGCTTGGAGGAGATGGCATCATCACTTACATAATACACACACATACATTAACACAGACTCACACACATACACTCATACATGCTCACAAACATACACTCATGCTCACAAGCTCATACCCTCACACAACCATTCAAATATACACATGTAGCTAACAATCCCAGCAACACATTCCCAGTCCCTGGAACAGATGTCATCCCTGACCATGACACCCCCCTTTCCCTCTAAGTTCAGACTTACTCCCTCAGTCCTGCAGATAGGACCTACCCATCCAGCTGAGTTGTCACTTAAACCAAAACCCGTGTGCCCTCCCTGCCCTGTGCACCTTCATTCTTGAATTCAGAAAGTTTGAATCAAGCACAAATTAATTTCACATTTGTAAAATGTAATTCATTTGTGCATATCTGCCTTGAGAGCAAAAGATGTATTAATGTGAAGGATGGGTTATATAAGTCTTCTTAAATGTTGACCTGATTTTTCTAGCAACTTATTATTTCATTTTGGCACTACCTGTAGTGCTCTTAACCAAAAGGACATGAGCTAGGAATGTTCTGCTGGCGACTCTGATGTGGGACATGAACTTGTATGGGGCCAATGCAGACTTAGCATCCTCATCCTAGAATCTGATGAGCTACATGGACCCACAGTCCAAATCTCAAATGGACAGAGATAAAATAGGATGGCTTCAATACCCTAGAACTCTGCCAGTTCCCAAGGCTCTTCTTCCTTAAAAAAGTAAGTTAAATGCATGGAATTAATTAATTACATAGCATTAAGTTTTAAAAAATTGAACAGCTCTTCCTTTTTCCTACTGTGTGTGTGTGTGTGTGTGTGTGTGTGTGTGTGTGTGTGTGTCCTTGGGCATGAGGTGGATGAGCACATATGTTTTTCAAGTAAAGAGAAGGGGGACAGGAATTTTCTAGTTGAGTTGGTTTCATGGAAATAAAAATTATAGGTATAGCTATCAGTGTTCCATCATGTCTTTCTCTATCCAGTTAGTGGTAGTTTTGATAGTTAATAAACAACCAAGGACCTAGGTAAGACAAAACTAACCAGAGGATATCAGAATTTCACAACAAATACTTCAAGGCACATCACCTGCAATTCCCTTTGCCACTATTACAGAAGCACACCCAAAGTAATCTTGGTGTGGGACCATGTCTGAGAAGATCTTGCTCTTCCTACCAGTTCTTTGCCGTGAATAGGAAATGTAGACAATAAAACAATCACATCTACTCACATCTGCAAATAAGAGATAGATTGCATGACCATAAGGAAAAGGATGAGCCTTGCTGACTCCACAATGGACTCCTGAAAGCCCTTTTCACTTCAGAGCAGCTATTACCATCCCTTTTACGTGATGGCTGCCAGTTGGGCACCTGTGTCTTCCCCACATCACTATTAACGTCACAGTTGAGCAAACAGACTCCACACTTCAATGAACAGAATATAAAGAAACTGAGGTATATATTCCATGTAATTTGAAATATGCTGGTTGAAAGTCAAATAGAAGAAGACATGGAAAAATACACCAAGGTATCAGGTTTCACCACATGTACTCAGGCTGAGCCTCAACCCTGTCCATCCTCCTCCTTCTGGGGCAATCCAGTATCTTCTCATCCTTCTAGGCTGGGCAGACTTAGGAGTGGTCTTCTCAATGAGCCCCTCCCAAAGAACTCTCCCCATCTGGGCTCCCCCAGGGCCCCACTTTTGCAGTACTGACCACATCACACTATAACTCATGGCTTGCTTCATGGAATTCGGAGTTCTTGGAAAGAGGGAATGTTTCATCTTACATCTGCTGTTCAGGTCCAGAGCTACAGATGCTAGGTAAATGATGTTGAACAAAGATCAAAGTCAATTCGTCAACAGGTATTCCTGGAGCATCTATCCTCAGGTCTCAGACCAGAGAGACAATACAGGAATTGAGAATGAGAAATTGTGCTTGTTCTTTTTCCCACAGTTTACACTTTTTTTGGAAAGACAATAGATGGGATGCTCTATCAGGCAAAAGGGGGCACTTCTGGATGACAAACTGTACAGTATAGATATCTAAAGTAACCCTGAACAGACAGATGGGAGACATATTAGTTAGGGAAGCTACATGGTATATGAATGAGGGTCTTGAACATTGGGGAATGTGAAAGTAAGACAGGCTTGGATTAAAAGGGAAGGTGACAGGAAAAGGAGCAGCATGAAGTGAAAGGTAGCAAAAAGCAGGGCTTTTGTGCTGCTATAACAGAATACCTGTCTTTGGGTGACATGTAGAGAAAAGAGGTTTATATTTGGCTCATAATTCTAATGGCTGGAGGGTCCATACAACATGGCAGCATCATCCTCCTGAGGGACCCCTTAACTGCATTGCATCATGGCAGAGAAGCAGAAAGGGTAACAGACACAAACCAAGGACACTTTATAATAACTGACTCACAAAACTAGCACGAATCTACCTCAAAGGTGGCATGTCTCACACTTGGAGGTCCCACCACCTCAATATTGCCACATTGTGGGGCAAGCGTTTATCACATAAACCTTTGAAGAACCCACCACATTCAAACCATAGCAAGTTGTAAGCCTAAATTTTGAGCATTCAGCCCCACCTTAAAGCACTTGCTGCTTCCCTTTTTTAACTGTGAGCTTTGATAAGTTCCTTAATGATCTGTCTTCCATTTTCTCTATAAAACGGGAAAATGATAGCAACAACCTCAAATTGTGCGAGGATTACACAGAATGATGCACGTGAAGCCCTTACCACATGCCATGCATGACTCTCTTCAATATCAGCTATTACTATGCACCATAAGGGAATAAGCCTGGAATGCTTATGGGAGAGTGAGAGTAGCAATGTGAGTGTGGGTCTCCAGCAGTATAAGAGAAATATGGTAAGCCTGAGTACGGAGGGTTTGGAAAGCTGTAATGAACTTAAACATGAAGTAGGAGGAGCCTAGGAGGATTCAACTTGCCCCACTGAGAAAAAGTAACTGGAGACCACTTTCAGGTCCAGACCCTCCTTACTTCATTCCCATATGGTAAGCCCAAGCTTACCAGGTTCCTACCCAGCACACCAGCATGTATCACGGGAGATACCACAAATTAAATGTTTTTCATCATCACTAAACCTTCTGTAGTGCTTGGATTACTAGGAGGGTTTTTGTTTTGTTCTTATTAACAATGAGTCCCTAAAACAAGTTAAGATAATAGCGTCTCACCTCTCACTCCATTTGACTCTATAATTTCAACTCAAATAATAGATCTTCTGCTCCTCAATGTTCAAAGTACAGATGACGCCAGAACCTAATACCAGGGTAATAGGAGAATTAGCATCCTATGGACATACTGGAAACCATAGATCCAAAGTCCCTAGAAGAGTCACAGTATTTTATCTAAAACCAAAATACTGGGGTGGCTGAACCTCTCCCCATCTTGCTATCCCTGAGGTCTGTGCCATTCTGGATTTTCTTCTTTCCTCTTTTCATGTACTCAATTCTCCCTTACAGAGAAGAATGTTTTTTTCCTCCAAACACCATCACATATACATCTATTTTCTTCCCCTCTGCTACCCACCATACTTCTCTTTTGCTCTGAATCTCCATGATTCTTTCAAATCATGAATACCAACAGGATGTACTTCACTAGTTTCCAAAAAGTTTTGTTTAGTTTAGTTTTACCAGCACCAGAGGTATTCATTAGAGCTAATGTTTTTCAAGAACCTGTAAATTGGTTGTGAAACAATTAGTAATTTGAAATTACCCATGCATGGGAGTATTTACCTAGATGGAATTGGCATATGCTGTAAATCAGGGCTTAATTAGTTATTTGATCAATTGTCTATACTTAGAATGTACTAGAAAAAATGTCAATAGATTTGACTGTTCAACTATTAATAAACTGGCAGATTAACTTAAAAATGTGTCTTATCTACAGATTTATGTTGTGAATAGCCTAAAGTAACTGAGAAAATATTCTCCAGAATTTGAAAACTACTGTATGATTCAGCGAACAAGTGACTCACACCAAGTTTTCATTATCCGACTTTCATCTTACTTGCTAATGGTAAGCAAAAACACCAATCAACATGCATACTGCTAAGAGCTGATTGGTAATCACTTATCATTTACCAGCCGATTACTTCCTCTTCTACCTCCCATCACCAGTACAATATTTCTTGTGGAATGATGACATTTGGCCATTTAATTTGTATGGGGCCTGCATGTTCTGATATCTGACACTTCCCCTAGATACAGATCCTGCCCCTAGCCATCTTGAAGATCTACCCTTCAAAATGATATCATCATATCAAAAAGATCTGCATGCCCATGTTTATTGACTGCACTATTCACAATAACTAAGACATGAAACCAACTTAGATGCCCATCAATGAACAAATGGGCACAGGAAAATGTGGTATATATATAGAATAGACTATTATTTAGCCATAAAAAAAGAATAATATCCTACCATTGGCAGCAAAATGGATGGAACTGGAGGACACTGGTAAGTGAAATAAAGTCAGCTAAAGAAAAACAGATACATCATGTTCTCTCTTATATATGGATGCTAAAAACAAAAGTTGATCTAACTGTAGAACAGTGATTACTAGAGGCGTGGAAGGATTGGGGAGATGGGAGGATAGAGGAAATTTGGATAATAACTACTGAAACGTAGTTAGATAGAAGTAACAAGCCCAAGTGTTCTACAGGACAGTGGTGGTACTACAGTTCATAATAACCTGTTATATATTTTATGAATACCTAGAAGAGCTAAAAGTAATGTTTAAGGAGATGGAAACACTGATTATACTGATTTGATCAATACACCTGGTATACATGTATTGAAATATCACATTATTTCCATATATGATTATCATGTGTTAATCAAAACTTTAAAAAATATTTAAGAAAATGGAAATGTTAACTACCTTGATTTGATCATTACCTACACAAGCACACATTGTAGACTTTATACAGTAATGCAAATATCACACTGTATCCTCATAGATATGGACAATGAAATTAAGAATAAAGAAGATCTCTCCTTCAACTTGTCATTTCAAGAAACAAACCGGACCTTAAAGATCTCCTCTTACAGGTATCACTGACTCCTGCCTTCTCTGCTCACATGCATTGGAGCTTGAGAATTTCCCAACAGTAAGATGCCTCTGAAATTATGAAATAAATAGACTATATCTTAAACAAGTAATAAATAGATAACAGGCAGGAAAATAACATTCCCTCAGGCTGGGCATTATCAAGTAGACAGACTTTAAAGAAACTCAGCTTGGCCTCATTTTTCTACTCTGTTCTGCACATTCAGAAAACCTGCACCTGGGTGCAAAATTGTTATTGCAAACTAATTACACCTGCATTCAGCTAATTGGAGGGGCAAGAATCCAGCCATGCTTGCAATTAGGCAATTTGCTGTAGTAATTCCTTTACTAAGAACAATGATCATTTTTAGATATCACTTACAGTTCTTCAAGTTATAGTCAGAGAGTAGTTACTGTTCCCAATAACCTTGCACAGCAAACCCATTTTACAGATGGTGAATCAAGCAGATAGAGCATGCAGTCAAAGCAGAGGCTCTCAGTATTGTAGTCTCTAACTGCCACCAGATGATAGGAGAAATTGTCTAACCTTAAACCTACAAATAGTCCCATATTGCTCCTGGTTAAAAGTCAGCAATAGCCCCCATGAGCACTGGATAGAGCCCCAATGCTTTAGCAAGACCTGCAAATTCCTCCCTATCAGGCTCAACCTACTTCACCTGTCTCAACAACACCCCACCACCACTTTCCTAGAAGCACCCTGGGTTCTAATCACACACCTCTGTACAACTCCCTGTATGCAACTACTCAAAGGTACCACCAAGTTTGGCAGGGAGTTGTCTGCCAGATGCCTTCCTTCATCCTCATTTGGAATACATCCTCTTCTAGAGTCAGATGCTATAATGATGCATGTATACCCATTTTTGTAGCAGCACAGTTCACAATAGCCCAATGATGGAACCAATCTAAGTGTCCATCATCCAGATAAATGAATAAAGATAATGTGGTAAATATACACAGTGTAGTTTTACTCAGCCATAAAGAAAAACAAAATTATGTCATTTGCTGGAAAATGGATGGAACTGGAGAACATCACACTAAGTAAGACAAGTCAGACTCAGAAAGTCAAGTGTTGAATGTTTTCTCTCATATGTAGAGACTAGAGGGAAAAAAGGAAAGAGACAGGACCTCATAAAAATAGACTAGTAGTGTAGTGAAGGGAGATCAGGGGAGGAATAGGAAACGTAAAGGGGAATGAAATAGTCCAAAATATGCCATGTGCATGTACAATTATATGTCAATGAATCCCACTATTACGCATAATTATAATGTGCCAATTTAAAAAAAGGAGTTATCCACTTACCTGAGCTCAGTTGTCACCACTCCTGAACAGTCTGAGTGTCCCTAAGTGAAACCAGTCACTACAATTCTGTCCTATCAAGACAAAGTTGTCTCATGCACTATAAAACTGCGTCATTCCTTATGTGTTTGTCTTTGCAATTAAACTATGAACTTATCCACATAAAAATTGTTTCTCTCTCTTCTCTTACCTTCTTCCATCTCTGGGAACAAGCTATGTGTTCAAAGCAGCCTACAAGTTAGAAAAAAGAGGATGACCTGTCCCAGCAAGGTGATTAATTCAGGTCCCTTTGAGCTATAGGAGCAGCTGGAGAGATCACTGGCTGCATGCAGAGGCTGGGGTCTGATGAAGGTGTTGGGGTGGATCTGAATGCTAGTCCTGTTGCCCAGGCTCAGGGGATGAGACTTCAGGGCAGAGCCTTCCTCTGAGAGACACAGGAGGAGCCCTCCCCTACCATGGGGCAGAGCCAGGGTAGAAGGCCTCTTCATGCTGTCTATGTTATCTCAACCTATGGTGGTAAAATGTCTGCCCACTAAATGTAATATTTCTATCCAAAAGTGGCTGAATATTCTTTATACAAAATCGTTTTGCATTTCTTCCTTTCTTGACTCAAAACATCCCCACCGACCCAATGGCCCAAGCTGACATAAAGATTTGCCTGCCACTCTCATCACAGCATCAGATGGGCCACAAAGCACAAGCCTCATTACCTCCTAGATTCCTTCTCTATCCATCATCTCCTCTTTGTCCCTCCCCACTCATTTGAGTCACCACAACCACCTTCAATGGTCTCCCTATCACCATTAAAGGTCCCTGGACTTACTCCTAAAACATTAGCCATGTCTTCATTTCATACAAAATAAAGTCCAAAGCTTAAACCAATCATTGGAGACTCTCACCCACCTTGCCTGTCTCTCCCACGTTCCCCAGGATCAGCCTTCAAGGCACACAAAGAGAGAAAACAAGTTCATTGAACAAGATGCATTCCAAGCTGGCCATTGGTGGTACACACCTATAATCCAAGCTACTCAGGAGGCTGAGACAGGAGAATTGCCAGTTCCAGGCCAGCTGCAGTAACTAACATTAGTTGCCCTGCCTCAAAATTAAAAAGAAAAAAAGTCTGGGGGTGTAACTTGGTGGTAAAGGGTCCCTGGCCTGGGTTCAATCCCCAGTACCACCACCAAAAAAAATAAAATGTGCTCGGTCTTGCATTTTGCAACTTGGGACAATGCAAGAAGCTATCCCAGGTTTTTCTTCAATGGTACATCCTCATATCTACCATTCCCCAAGGAAGGTATAAATGGCTCATCAGAACAAAAGTTCCTGAGCATCCCTTCCTGGGCATGAAAGGCATGACCCCAGCAAGGTAGGGATAAGGGGATTCTCTTTGAGAAACTCCTTCAAGTTGAAGTCCCAAGACATAGAAGGATTCAGAAAATATGAAAGCTCTACAGCTGCTCTGCAACAGTGGGAACATGGTTGGAACACATTCAGCAACTGACCCTCTGTAACCTGGGGTGGGGGAGGTGGGGCCCTGATGATGTATTCTAGTGCTTCTCAACACTGGGATGTCTGAACTTCCTCCTAGACCAATGCAATCACAATCCTGGAGGAGGGGTAAAGACATTGACACTATGTCAGAGTCCCCATTGAGTTGAATGTGTATAGTCTCCAACTTAACAATGGACTTTGGATTTTTTTGACTTTATGGACTTGTGAAAGTGATGTGCATACAGTAGAAACTTTACTTTGAATTTTGAATTTGAATCTTTTCCCAGGATATTGATACCTTGTACAACTTCTCTCAATGCTGGGCAGCAGCAATGAGAACAAACTTCAACTCCCAAACAGATCGCACCCACCCACCACAGGGAGAAACAACCTATGCTGTGTGTACAGTGCATTCTGTTGCTAAGCTAGGATGCCTGGTAGGTTAGGTGTAATAAGTGCATTGTGGGGGATGGTACTGAGGGGGGCATTCAAACACTGAGGCACATCCCCAGTCCTATTTTTTATTTTATTTAAAGACAGGGTCTCACTGAGTTGCTTAGCACCTGGCTTTTGCTGAGGCTGACTTTGAACTCCCAATCCTCTTGTCTCAGCCTCTGGAGCCACACGGGATTATAGGTGTATGCCACCACAAACAGCACACATGCATTTTTGACTCATGATAACTTTATCTTATAATGGATTCATTGGAACATGACTCCATCATTGATAAAAAAAAATCAGTGCTTTTCATTTTTTTAAAAATTGCTTTTAGAAACATTTTGTTAACATTTCTAGAGCAATTTTCTCCTGAAAGTAACTGGAGCCCTAAATGAGGAGTATCCACCACAGACCTCTCCAGGTCTCCACTCCCTACACTAGCCTCCAGTCTCTCAACTTTGGAAGGCATGACTATTGTGTCCATAGTCCTTTTTAATAGAGTTAATGTGTACTTTGCACACATGGTTGAGTCTCTCACCAAAATTTATCTGCAAGGATTTGCCACTATTCACGCTTTAAAAAAGCAACTAAAAAGTGGTTTGTGTTCTCTCTGCTTATGAAAACTGTTTTTAAAGTAGCTAAGCTGTGTAAGAACCAAACACTAAACTTGTGCCACAATATTGAGCTGACCAGCAGTAAGTGGGTGACTCAGAATTTTGGAGCTTGAAGGAACTTTGACTACCATAAGCCAATGACCTCTTTATGCAGGTGGGGCCCCCAGCCTGAGGGGCCTTGCCCAGGAGGAACTGATTAATACCAGGGCTGTAGCTGGACAAGGTTTCCTGCCTCCAATCCCTGAGCTACCAGTAAGGGAGGGGGTCACCAGAAAACTACTGGCGAAAACAAGGGTTTTTATTGTTCTTTCTACAATTTAACTTTAAAATTGAAATTGTAAAGTTTTGCCTTGTGCCATCAAACACCCTCCTGCCCCTGTTCCTTTAATGTAAAGCCCAAGCTCTGAATCACCATGACTGATTGCCTGAGTCAATCCTAGAATATCACCTCCTAGGATATTCCTATGCTACCCCAGAATATTTACTCCCATCCTTCTGTTTGGAACTGCCTCCTCCACCACAGGTCAGGAAAATTTCCTTAAAATGCTTCCAAATACAATCCTCAAGTCCCCCTCCCCCTACAATTAGGACCATCTATCTGCTTCCTGCTCCTCATGACTGTACATTGAACCCTGTCATATGCTTTATAGAACCATTTAAGTTATCATATTAGATCATCACCCACAGAAAACCCCACTGCCCTGGCTCAGAATCAGCCTGCCTAGCCAGCCCATTAGGACAGCATGTCCACCAAGCCTCACATCCTTCACACACCTAGGCTTCCTCTTGCTGTCAATACTTGAATCTCACAACGACTAGGTGAGAAATGCATGCTTTAAGACCTTCTAAGCAAAATATGGCCCCAGTTTATGCCCACCTGGAACTTATCTTCAACAATTTATTTGGGGAAATTTCCCTTTCCCCATTCTCTACTCCTTAAGCTTAACTCTAAACATAACCACCAGAACTGTCTGGCTGGATTTTGACAGAACTGGTTTAGCACAGTGTCCAGAAGCATGAAGGTTATTCATTTTAATCATTACATGGTTGTTCTCAATATAAGACAGCTATTGCTCTGAGCATATTCATTACCATGAGGAAACATGACCCCTCAACAACACGGGGACAGACGTGCTAAATATAGTTCTTCTGCAGGAACCCTCTCCCCTTAGACCTCCCAGCAACTAAATAATGGGTTGTGCCTTTAAGAATGTTCCCAAATGACTGCATTACAGGTTATAAACATGCAAAGAGAATGGCTCTCCAGGTATCTTGCTAAGCAATTTAAAATATATCAACCGTAACCCCTTGTGTCCGTTTATTCATTTGATAACCTGTTGTTGAGACATGGGGTCGGGAGGTGCTCCAGTTTGTCCTTAAAGAGATCACTGTTTGGCAAAGAGGACAGATGAATGTCCACAGATATAGTGTAATAAACATTAATTGTGAGCCCAAGTCCTTTATTAGTGCAGAAGAGAGATGTGGAATTCAGACCAGAACCAGCTTGCCATGGAGGGTGCCATGAAAGTCCATGACCCCTAAGAGTCCACATGATGGAATTACGTCCTCCTGGTGTTATGGTAATAGGAGGTGAGATCCTTGGAAAGTAGTTAAGTCATGAGTGTGGCGCTTTCATGAGTGGAATTAGTGCCCTCATGAAAGGTACCCCAGTGAGCTCTCTTGCCCTCTTTGACAATACAAAGATAAAAGAAGACAGCAGCCTGCAAATAGGAAGCAGGCACTCACCAGACCAGAGCCATGCCGGAACCCTGATGTCAGAACTTGGAAAAAAATTTCTATTGTTCACAAACCACCCAGTCTACCATGCTTTGTTACAGCAGCCTGAACTAAGACACAAGATATCTGATTTATACCTTTTACAATTAACACAAAGAAGGAAATTTGTTCAAAATTAGTGAAATGGATGAATCCACAGAGAAGTCATATCATAGGCAAACAATGACAATAACTATGAGACAGTTGGCCCAAAGTATGTCAAAGGTAAATACAGTCAGACACTACCTAGAGAGTGATAAGGACAGATTTTAATCACTAATATACTATTACAATAGGGAAACTGTCCAGTGCGGACTGAATTCACCTTGGGTGGGTCTGGTGATGACTGGAAGTTTTAGAAAAAGAATAAAGAAGGAGTAAAGAGAGAGAGTGGAGGCTCCGGAGAGCAAGAGAAGTGTAAAAATGACAGAAGCAGAGGCTGGTCTACATGACAGTCACCTGAATTAGCTGACTGGCACCTACAGAAGTAGGGCCTCTACCCTCCCACAGAGACCAGGGAAGAGGGGCCCTATCTTTATGTGTTGGCTGGAATCTAAGATAAATCCCAGTTCTCTGAGAGTCGAATGGGTGGAGATTCTTTTGGAAGTCTTGAGTTTTTCCACACAGGCACTATAAGGTGGTAGGGGGGAGGGGACCCTCCTAGCAGTATGACCTTGAACTTTTAGAAACCACAGAAATTTTGTTGTTGTTTTTGTTCACATCTTCACAGACCAAGACTGAGGTCAAATGGAGAAAGGCTCAGAGGCCCCTAGCTAGGGTTTGGTCAAGGGGAATTCCGTCTAGTGATAGGAGATGGTACAGGAACCCACACGTAGCTCTGCTGAACCCAGAGAGGTCTCCCAGGGGAGAATGGCTTGAACAAGGACTTGGAAGAGTCACCCAGCACAGGAACCACTACTGAGCAGCAGTAAGGGAGAGAGCTTGTTGTGCTCAGGAAGCATCTGAGTTGTCCAAAGCAGAGGATGAGTTGGAGAGAGGCAGGAAAAGGAGAGGTCACAGAACAGGGAGAACCAGCAGAAGAGTTAGATTTGTTCCTGGAGATGATGGGGAGCCCTGGACAGGCAGCCAAATAGTGGCTTGTGATTCAGCAAGATGGCTATGGTGGCAAAGTGGCAGGTGGCTGAGGAGGTCAGCACTCCAAGGAAATAAAATAATTCCAAGGGAAATAATGAAGTTCTGAATTAAGACCATTGCCATGGACAAGTGGAGACCTAGTTGGGTTTTTTAAAGTGAATATTGAAGGATTATTGGTTTGGGTGGGAATGACAGAGGGAGAGGTGAGTCTAAGATAACTCCCAGTTCTCTGGGAGTTGAATGGGTGGGGATGCCTTCATTAAGAGAGGAAAGGCAGAAGAAGCTAATTTGGAAGATGATGGGCTGAGTCTGGACCTGCCAGACTTGAAGTTCCCATTAGAACATCCTGCCCCTGGAGGTGGTGGGCTGTGTGGTCTCAGGAGAGGGCTGGAATTTAGTCACTTCCAAACTGTATGTCCTCCAAGGAAATTATCTTGAGCTTGGTGAGAATTTAAACTTCAGATCAAGACAAATTATTTTCAAATTCCCAACCATGGAACTCTCTCTACCTCTCTGACACCCTAGCCACTGCCCTGTTTCCTCAGGAAGTCACTGATTTCTGCCAAGTCACCTCAAGATCATTATTCCATTCCACACCCTGTTGTCTCTTATGCTTTTATTTATCAAAGACAAACACACCTTTAATTCTCAGGGGCAGTACCATGAGGAAGGATTGTGGTAGGAAAGGATGGGAAGGCAGCGAGCCAAGAAGGACAGTGACACATCTGGAACCTTCCATGGCAAGCACTCAGAGCTGAGCAAGTGACAGAACAGAACAGTGACAGGTGCTGCCATGATCACCCCCATGGGCACCCCTTGGCCAGCAGAAAGCTCCAAAGGGCAGATGTCCAGTTTTTTGACTCTGTGGAGCAGAGACCAAGTTACTGATATCTACCTTTCAGGGCTTCACTGGGCACCCTCCAAGCCCCACTTCTAGCTGGGATAATCCAGCCCCAGGAATAGGTGGCAAAAACTGAAGCTGGTTTCCTAATACCAATTCTCCCCTATGTCTTCATGATTGCTCCCCTGCTCACTCGAATAAAGACTACATCTCCCAGCTTCCACTTGCCTAGTTATGACCATGTGACAAAATTCTGGACAATGATATTCATGCAAAAGTGTTACTTGCGAATTCTGGGAAATGCTCCATACAAAGAAGAGAGAGCCCCTTGTCTTGTCCCTTCCCCCTTTCTGTTGACTGGAATGTGGATGTGATGGCTGTAATTTATGCATCCAGTATGGATTATGAAGCATTGGGAATGGCAAAGCAGAAAGTTAGGTCTTTGAGGTCTTAGTGAAGTAACCACATCCAGCCTGGACTACCCTCCTTCCATCCTTTTGTGAGGACGTATTGAACATTTTGTGTTTGACCCACTGTTAATTGGAGTTTTCTAGTAGTAATAACAAATCTTATTCCTACCTAATATAGGCAAAAATGATGTGGCTGAGCTATTTCTGTTTCTCCTATTTTCTCTAATTAAATAGTTGTCACCTGCTGAGAGAATCATGCTGAACAGAAAAGGTTGCCTGTGCATAAGGGGACATTTATATTTATGTTCTTCTCCGTACCATATTTTGCCTTTGGGGAAATAATGACCAGAATAGAAAACAGCTCATATACTGCTGAATAAGCAAACTGTCCCATACCGATCATTTGTGTTCTGATTTCTCATGGCCTATTTATGACTTACTCTGCATCATTAAATATTAGCCAAAATTTCATTGATCTTCTGTCCCATAGAAAGTCTATAACCCTTTACCAGACATGACTTCTATCTCCCCATCAAAGCAATAGACATTTTCGCATCTCGAATACGTTACCCCAAATGATAAGCCCCTGGTAGTGATCTAGAATCTTCTTTCATTTAATGCACTGATTACATTTGTCAGGTTTTGTTTCCTCCCTGTTGATTGTCCCCAAAGCAGAGCAGAAGAGAGGTGACCATCTGGGAAGGTGCTCGGTGGATATAGAGCAGTAGCTTGCCCTCTGAGCTGTGATTCAACCTGTTTTGAAGTTGGTTCCCCTGGACCATGCTGTGCTCTTGTTTCCTGTGGCTACTACTTTGTATAAACTGAGAACTGATCATTTTTCAAATACCCTTGATAATGAGAATATACTTTGTGCTCCAAAATGGCCTAAGGTCTCAGAAGACACTGAAGGAAATTTCAAAGTGACTCTTCTCTCAGTCAATAGCCAGGTGGGCTTCCTTGTGACCTTACTTAAGAAAACACATAATTGGTATTGAAAATATGAATTTTGCTGGGTATTAAACTGGGAGTTAGAACCAGATGTTATGAATGTAAATTTACATATAATAATAATAATTGTAAAACCATCATCGTGTATCAAAGGACCTTTTCTTTACAACGGACAGTCTGGTTGTAAGTGAACAGCATGTAGAAACGTCCCAGATTTTTCTATGAGTACTCACTTAGATTTGTCTAAACTGTTAAGTTTACATTAAATTGTACTTTTTCTATTGATGGCCACAGTGGTGCTTGCAGGAGGCTGAGGCAAGAGGATCACAAGTTTGAGATCAGCCTCAGCAACTTAGCAAGACTCTGTCTTTAAAAAAAAATGCTGAGAATGTTTCTTCCCTGGGTTCAATCTCCAATACCAAAATATATTAAACTCCACTTTTTCTAAAAATTGAAGTCGAGATAGTTCAGTGGTTTAGTAGAAAAGGAACTAGATCTGAAATAAAGATGTAGAGACAAATTTCAAGTCCACCAATTAATTACTAAATAATCCTGGTCAAGTCACTCACTTTCTGAACATTGGCACAGCAGGAAAGGCATTAATAATGCTTCTCTCAAGTGAGACCACACATGTGGGGAATGCCCAAGACAGGACAGCCTGCTCTGTAAATATTGGATGATCCTGAGTCTAAATTTACTCTTTGAACCATATACATAGGTAGTAAAAAAATACATCAATAGCCATATTCTCTAGAAATTCAAATGAAGGATAATATATTGACACTGAATGTAGACCAAATAATATACTTATGAATAAAGATTCAATATGAAGTTGATAACAAACCCAATGATGATGATGATTAGCAGGTAATGTTTATTCAACACTTAGAGCTAGACATTGTGTTAGACACTTCACATAAAGAATTCTATTTACTCCTTACAGTAAATTAGTGGGAAGATATTATTATCCCCATTTTACAGATGTGAATGCAGATCTAGAACACATGGTAGGTATAACAAAAGATTAGGAAAAATTGAGAGTTCTTGGGTCTAGAATGCAGCAAGACCAGCCCGTGGACCATGAATGGAGCTTCCCAGTCAGCCAGCAGCCCTTCCTGCAGGGTGACTAGCAGAGGTACTTTGACACAGTTTGAGTCCTTTCTTTGTATAATCAAGTGTCAGACAGCATTAATTATAAACAGCATGAGATAAGATGGAAAACTTGCAAGGTGTTTGGGAAAGAGAAAGGAAATGAAGAGAACCAATTCCGTAAAGTCAAAAGCAAACAGATAATGAGATACATTAGGTAACTAGATAAAAGTGGTTTGGCAAGGATTTTTCCAAGTGAATTCATTGTCCAGTGCCAACTTCTTTGGATTTCAGCTTTTAGGCTCCTCTGGGTCAACACCAAGCTGCACAGAAGCCATTCACTTTAGTGTCTGTCAAAACCGAAATCTTTTACTCATTTTTCTTATGTATATGCATTTGTACTTTTTTTTTTTAAATAAGAAAAAGGTTTTAAGAGGTCATCAGGTTCCAAAGTGATCTGTGAGCTGAAAAGGTTAAGAACCCTACTCCAGACCTCCCCTGCTGTGATCCAGGTGGTATCTCTCCAGGGAGGCAGCCCCTCTGGGATCCTACCCAGGGCTGGCTGAAACCTTCTCCACCTCCAGGGAACCCTGAGGCGACTTACTCTAGGACCACAGCACAGCCCGCAGGGTGGATCCTTGACTGGGTTGCTGCAGATGCAATGCCCCGTAACCATGCAGTGAGATGGAGAAGTCGCATTCTTTCTGGCAGTCCTCCCCAGAGACAGGCAGGAAAACTTAGGTAAGATTTATGAGAAAGCATGGAGGAGGTAAAAGTCAGACTCCCGGCTTTCCAACACAGTCTTTTGTTCCCACATTGGTAGTGAATCCTCAGTACAAAAGAAAGACAGGAAAACATAAAGTGAAATGGGTCTTTTGGCCCAGAGCCTTGAAATGTGTTATCTACATCTGGTCATCTCCATCTGTACCCTCTGTTCCACCCACCCTCTCCTTTCTGTGGAGATTACTTACAGAACATCTCAGTTTCCTTTCTCCACATAGGACCAGATATCCTGTCTCTCCGATGGTGCACGAAAGAATCAAAATATTCCATGCAGTGTGCTGATGCCCCATGCAGTGGGCACCAGTCCCTCCCCGGGTATCTTGAAATCAATTTACTGTGTCACAAGCAGATTTCTTCTCCTTTTTAAAATTCCCTTTCTTTTTGAAGGAGACCACAGAGTGGAATAGATAATGATTGAAATATATCTGAGTTACTGTGCATAATGACTTCTAGAATTTTTTGTTTCAATCTGTGAGTGTGTGTGTGTGTGTGTGTGTGTGTGTGTGTGTGACTGAAATTTAAAATGGTGCACCTTCATTAGTTAAATAACTTGGAAAGATCAATCTAAGGCCATCTAGGAGTTCAGACATGTTGTCGATGACGTTTTGAACAGTTGTAAAGTCACAGGGAAAACAAACCAAAAACAGAGGGAACCAAAGACCTAAATCCAGATCCTGGATGTGCTGTGTGTCCCTAACTGCTGTAGTTTCCAAATGTTCATGTAGGAAATAAAGGCTTGGTCCCCAGCTCATGGGGCTACTGGAAAGTGGTAGAATGTTCAAGAGGTAGGGCCTAGTGAGAGGTTTGCCCTTGAAGGGGATTGTGAGACACTAGTCCCCTCCTCTTTTTCACTTTCTGGCAATAAAATAAGTGGTTTTGTTCTGCCATGCACTCTTTGTGTGCTCCTATTACATGCTCACTACCTTAAGTGCTGCCTCTCCACAAGCCCAAAACAACAGGGTCAACTGATCACAGACCAGACCTGCTGAAACTGTGAACCAAAATAAATGGTTTCTCTCAACAAGTTAGTTATCTCAGATATTTTGTTATACAGATGAAAAGCTAATACACCAGCCACATCCCATCGTCTTGTTGATCCTTTTTCCTCATTTGTAAAATGAAGATAATCAGTCTTGCTCGACCTACCTGAAGTATTGTTATGTGATTCAAATGGAGCCATATTTGCTAAATGTTGCATGCATCAAAGGACAAGGTGGATGGAAGCTGTTTTGAAATCTTTATTCATAGGGGGAAGTTCAAACCAGGAAGGGGTGAGATGGATAATGGGGTTGTTCAGAAGATACTGAGAGCACAGAGAGTATAACAGACCCCTCAGATCATTCCAAGTGTCAACCTGCCAGTTCCCCAGGCATTCAGCCAGATGAGGTTGTCCAGGTAATACAACAAGAATCCTCCTACTGCTAGATTCTAAGCAAAACAAGCAAAGGAAGTTTCAAGTTTGTTTTGTTTTTAAGAGTCATTGGCCCTAAGGCTAGTATTTGATAGCACCTGAATGTCTAGGATTGACCAGTTCTTTCTGGTTCACCCCACCCACCCTGCCGAGCCTTGAGAATCCATGCAACCTCATCATTATTGATGAAGCAAGGGGACTTTAAGTACACGCCTCTTACTGGAGCGAACATTGATGTTCTTTTTATTTCATGGAAAGGTATTGCAAAACATTGGTTCTGATGTCTTCTTGCATGAGTCATAGACTCAAGAATGAAGAAACACTTCTGAGTAGCAAACAAGGAAAAAAGAAAAGGAAGAAAGCTATGATGATGGGTTCTTGGAACACATCCTTGAGTCAAGTTTACATGAGCAAAATCAACATGTCAATCTCTGTGTAGGGCATGCTGTTAAAGGACCAAAAAAAAAAAAAAAAAAAGAAATCGTTCCTTTTCATTTTTCTTCTGATTAAAAAGATAATAGACACTCACATGAAAATCAAATGATAAAATTAGTTCCCAAGAAGAAAACAATGCCAGCATTTTAAAGCACATCTTTCCAAACATATTCATTTTGCTGATCTAACCATGAATGCACAGAAATGAAGACATAGTATATGTCTCAGAACCCACTTTGGTTATCCATCAATATTCAATAAAACTTTTGTTTAGTGTCCCGATTTTACAGATAAAAACAAAGGTTTAGAGAGGTTCATTTTCTGAAGGCCATCGAACTTTATCCATGATAGTGAAAGGTCTAGAACATTGTTATTAATAGCTGAATGAAGGACAGTTAAATTGCTTCTGAACTTTTGCTTCCACAAATAATACAAGGATAAATGCTCATATGTGTTTATCAATGTGCATTCGTTCAGTTATCTTCTTGGAATAAATTTCTAAGAGGAGAATGACCGAATCAAAAACTGGCTGCATTTTTTATGTTAATGCATTTTGCCAAATTGCCCTACAGAAATGGGATGCCAATTCCTATCATCCCACCATTGTACAAGAGAGCCTGTTTCTCTACATCTAACCAACAGTGGGTTTTGTCTGTTCATTCACCTTAGGTAACAAATATTTCCCTGTTGTTTTTCATTACATTTCTTTGACTTCAGTGAGATGTCAAATTCTTATAATAATGGTTATCAATGCACATTTACTAATCTGTGTGGGAAACTTTCTATGTGCCAGGTCCTGAGCACACTTAAATCTGCATGAAAACTCCTCAAGGCAATAAAGTAGGTATTCCTGATTTACATATAAAAACAAAGGTTTAGGTTAATTGCTGAAGGTTTTTGAGCTAGTGTCTAGGGAACCCAGAAATCAGTCCAGATAGTTTTGCCTCCAAAGCCCATGTTGTATTATAGAACATTATACTTCCAATTATTTCCATACATAAGTATGCTAATTCTATGTTTCTTTCCTGTATTTTTCACATGAGTTTTAGGTGTCTATGTCCTTTGCCCAAATTTTTTCAATTGGAATGTTCATCTTTTTCTTATTAATTAGCAATAACTCTTTGCATATTAAAGGTATTCATTTTGCCATTTTTACAACCAACTTTTTTTCTCTATGGAATTTATTTATACCCAATTTGCTTTCACTTTCTATTTATGATTAGTGTAATGATGTGCATAATGACTCTTATGCCCTCAACCCTGACATAGTCTCCAGAAGTACAGATGTGAACAAGAAGGTTAGTCAAGTCAATGGTGCTAGATTTTGCTCTAACCCAACCACAGACACAAAGAGGTTTATATAATAGAACATATAGCAATGGGAGAAAGTGAAGAAATAAAAGGAAAGAGGCAGCTTGAGTCCCACAGCAGTGATTTCCCCAGCAATAAGTTTACAAAAGGAAAGGCAGTTTCTTTCTGAGTTTTTCCCTTCTTGCAGGACTTTGTCTGACACTCCTCCCTACTTCTGCCACCATCTCCAGTAAACTGAAGCTTTATCAAACAGTACAGTTTATAAGACTCAAAAGTCTCTTCACTCCCAAATTAAATCACACTATATCAAAGCAAAGACTAATCTTTGACCTGGGCCACTTTTTAGAAAGCAGGTATGAACCAACCAAGAAGGGGACATGAGGTCAGGGGCCCCCGTTTGGGTCCCACCAGGCACCAATCCTACTGTGTGGCCATATACAAGCTGTTTTTCAATCTTTCAGCTTTAGTTTCCTCGTTTGCAAAATAGGGGTGGTAACAATGATGTCACAAAATGGCTTGGACATTAAATAAGAAAATGTTTATCAAGTGCTAGTGCTTTGTATCACCCTGAGGGCTTAGAAGATGGTCCTCAGGCCACACCAGGGTTCTGGAGATCATGCACACCAAAGTCCTCAGGAACTTTTATTGGAGAAAAGTACAGAATTGTTTTGATTTAGCTGCCTCACTACTAAACTAGAACTTTAGTTTATGTGTGTCTAAGATTGCCCCAAAAGACCCTGCCAGAGCCAAACAAGACAACAGGACACTATCTAATCCAGCCTTCTTCCATCCTATCTCCATAGAGCACCTCAAGCCTTTAAGGGCATCCATGTTGTTTGCCTCAGTAGCTACTTCTGTGCTCTTCATGGTCCCAGAAGCTCTGTTTTTGACTTTGATGGTATAGGATAGCAGAGTTAAATTTAAATTTAATACTAGGATTCATTCCAAGTAAATTCCCCCCAAAACCAGAACTCCTTGCAAGTGATAGATGAAAAAGAACATCCTCTTTAAGATGAAAACAACCCCGCCTTTGCTGATACCTACTTATCAGTTCCCAGGCATCCCTCCACCATGCCCCTCCCTTGGCCTCGGCCTGTGCTGATTACAGTCACACTGTTCCTTTGCAAAGCTTTTCAGACTTGGACTTACCCCATCTTGAGCCCTACCCTTTGCAGAGCCCTGTAGACACACATCTTATCCTCACAGCAACTTAATGAAATCCGTGTTGTCACCTACTTAACAAAGGAAGAAACTGAGAATTGGAGGATTGAGCAGTTCCCAAAGGCACATAACTGGACAATAACCAAAGTGCAGTTCAAACCCAGCTGTACTGCCTAAGAGGCCCCTTTCAATCACCCCATCAAGCCCTTAACACTTGACAAAGTGCTTCCTCATGCATTTTCTCCTTGATCTTTCCTCAGATCCTTCAAAGCAACACAGCTCCTGTTGTTTCCATTTCCTGATATGAGACCAAAAGAGGCTGAAGAATGCATTTCCACACAGTGGGTCTGAAACTAGGATGCCAGCAAAACCTGACTGGCACCAAACAGCCTCCCACTGCCAGTCTGGGGAACTTTGAGTGGGGGCCACTTGAGAGCCCCCAAAGTCCTCTTTAATGGAAGAAAGACAAAATTACTTACATTGTTTTGCTGACCCAAAATATTCAACTTAAAAATACTTCTAGAGCTGGGCATGTGATGCATGCCTATAACCCAGCAGCTCAGGAGGCTGAGGCAAGAGGATTGCAAGTTCAAAGCCAGTCTCAGCAACTCAGCAAGGCCCTGTCTTAAAATCTCAAAATAAAAAATAAAACAGGCTGGGATGTAGTGCAGTAGTTGAGCAACCCTCAATTGATCCCTAGTACCAAGATATAAATAGATAGATGGATAGATAGATAGATAGATAGATAGATAGATAGATAGACAGACATCTTTCTTTCCTGGCTATTCAAGAAGATGGAAGCCTTAATTGAAAAGTCATTGAGGAATCCTGGACCTCCCCAAGGTAATCACTTTGGCTTTAGCAGGAAGGTGCAGCTTTTCAGGACCTTCAGCCTTCCCCAGAGATCACTGGGACAGCTTGGTTTACTTGTAAAAGTTATCCATACAACCAGTCCCTGAGGGCCACATCGCAAGAGCTCTAAAAGAGGAAGTATAGAAATGCAGCCAAAACAAATGAAGGATTAGAATAAAACAACAAGAATAGCTTACACAGTACACATTTACCCTACATTATTCAAGGGCCTGAGTAAGGAAGGGAAGTTCATCTATGAGAGAATACATCAGTATGTCCAGCTTGCAGCCATTGTAAACTGCTTTCAGGGAGGTATCACTACAGCATGTGCATTGAAATCATGGACTTTTCAAGCCGAAAGGGATGTTTGAGATAATCCAGTACAATCCCTTTTATATAACAGTTGATGAAACTATGTCCAGATAGGTTTAGTGATTTGCTCTGAGATAAACAACTGATCAATGACAGAAAAATAACCAGATGTCAGGTGGCAGGGCTCAACAATATCCTCATCCACATTTTCAAGCACTCACTTGACTTTCTTCTAATTCTCCTACCATTCTTTCCAATGATACACGTGTTTGTATACAAGTGCACACAAATACACATGCAGGCATATATGCATTGTGCATGCATACACACATAGGAACTTGCATCCATGTGCAAAGGTGTTACATATGTGCACAAATATACATATACACATGTACACACACATGTATATATATATACATGTATATATATACATGTGTGTATATATATATATACACACACATACACATACACTCACTCTATTTTCATTTGATGCCTCACACCGAACACTATATCCGTATCAAGCCCTTCAGACACTCAGGCAAGACTCCAACTCCTGCTGGTGCAAGCCTATAATTCCAGCAACTCTGGAGGCTAAGGCAGGAGGATCAGAAAGTCAAAGCCAGCCTCAGCAACTTAGCAAGGCCCTAAGCAACTTGGGGAGGCCCTGTCTTAAAATTAAAAGGGTGGCGGCGGCGGCGGTCCGAGCTGCAAGAGCGGCTGCGGCAGTGCAGGGCGGCCGCGGGTGGTCGCGCGCCCCAGCGGAGGCAGAGGAGGCCGAGATCATGACTGTAGGCAAAGCTGGCAAGGATAGTGGGAAGCCCAAGGCCAAGGCAGTGTCTCGCTCACAAAGAACTGGACTACAGTTTCCTGTGGGCCGCATCCACAGACACTTGAAGACTCGCACCACAAGCCACGCACGGGTGGGTGCCAATGCTGTGGTCTATGGTGCTGCGGTTCTGGAGTACCTCACTGCTGAGTTGCTGCAGCCGGCAGGTAATGCTTCCAAGGATCTTAAAGTAAAGCGTATCACTCCACGTCACTTGCAGCTTGCAATTCGTGGTGATGAAGAGTTGGACTCTCTTATCAAGGCTGGGGGTGGTGTGATCCCTCATATCCATAAATCTCTGATTGGAAAGAAGGGACAGCAGAAAACTGCTTAGAGGGTTGTTTTAACTAACCCTCTTCCTCCCCGTCATTGTACTGTAACTAGACAGAAGATAACAATGGGGATATGTGGAATTTTTAAAAACAGTTAAATGGAAAGGCATAGACAATTACTGTAGACATACTAAAAGAATAAACATTTGTGTGTTCTTAGACTGGAAGTTTGATAAAGTACCTTTTCATGTGGTGACAGTTGTGAGTTGATTGGCTAGGTTTCTCCCATATGTTTTATACAAAATTGGAATTGATAAACCATTTTTTACAAAATTAATTGTCTCAAAACTGTTCTGTTCATGATGTATTGGAAATATTTTGCTCAGTTTTTGAAATTATTTTAATTCAAATTCATTATTCAGAATAATCTTAAAATAGAGATTGGGAATATAGCTTTATCGCGATTGATATGCCATGTTATATTGAATGTTAGATGCTATCAATTTGTAGTAATGCTCCATTATTTTATTATATGCCACTAAGGAAGGAAAATTCCTTGAATTAATGCCATCAATTAGAGGATACATCTCAATTTCAGAGATGTTAGATTATGGGAAAATGTGCATTTAAGACTGAAATGAGGTAGTAGATTTACTGGACTCCTTTACTGAGCACTTCACCACATGCCAGGCCCTGTGGTTAGTGCTTCACTAATCAAGAACTCTTACTATCCTCACTTTATAGACATGGAGCTTGAGGTTCACCAAAGTTAAATGATCTGCCAAAAAACATTGAGAACTAATAGAATGGAGCAAAGCTAGGATATATACCTAGATCTTACTGACTCAAGAGCCTACACCCTTACCTAGAATTAATGTTAGATTTATCAAACCTTTCTGCTTTGGGCTTAAAATTCCAACTTTTGGTGGTATTTTATTGATATAGTAACATACATTAATTTGCACAATCTTTTATAATTTATTTTTTGTTGTCAGTTTCTAAGTAACTGTTAGAAGATTTAAGTTAATGTGCTAATTAATGGTCCATCAGAAAATTCTATTTTTCTGTCTGGAAATCTTCATTAAAGAAGGAAATTTTTTGATGTTTTATAGTATAACACTATCAAAACAAAACTCAATTTTTAAAATATTTTATTATGGAAATTCTCACAAATACACAAAAATAAAGAGAACAGTATGGTTAAGCCCTGTGTACCCCCCCCAAAAAATTAAAAGGGCTGGGGATGTGGCTTAGTGGTTAAGTGCCCCCAGGTTCAATTCTCAGTACCAAAAATAAAAATTAAAAATAAATCCAATTTCCATAGCTAACCATGCAGCTTACAAAGAGGAACATTTTACACCAAGAAGGAACCATATTTACTTTCAACTTTGTACTGACTGAATGCCTTTTAACCCACTGAGAGCCTGGACAGTAATAGGATTATTCTATAGGTTCTTGAATGACAGAGTGGGAAAACAGTCACCAAGGGCCCCACATGGTGTCTGGCATCCAGCAGACTTTCACTAACTTTTTTTTTTTACTGGGCTGGGAAAGACTTCAGTGTAAAGAGCAGGGACTTTGTGGTCCAGTGACCCTGGCCCAAGATCCCCCTCCACTCTCAATTTTCAGCAGGTTGACTACCCTCCCTTGGCTCTGGCATCCATGCCTGTATGGGTTGTTGTCGGGAATAAATAAGATGATGCACATTAACTGCCTGACTCAGTGCCAACCCATGGTAAGTGCTAAACAAACAACAAGGCAACCAGGGCTGCAATTTGCATGTGGTGGAGAAATGCACCAGCCTGCCTCTTCCTTTCTAAAATCAGGTCTATGATTTCCTTCTTGAGACTGAGTTTTGCAATCCTAAAGCACTATAGCGTTGGGTGTGGCATGGAGTCATCGCTCAGTCTACTTGCTTAGAAGGGAAACTCCAAAACTTTCCAAAACTCACCTAACCAAGATGCCTTTGCCAAGGGATTCTGAACACTTCATTGTGTCCTTTCCTGGTAGATCCACAGCCCCTGATCTCTACCATATCACTTTCTCCTTGTTTCTGAGATGGTTCTGCACATTCTCAAGCCATTTCATTTAGATTTGCTCTTCCCAACTTGGTCATGATGCCCCAGAGGGCAATAATTATCCCTTGTCAGCTGAGAGAACGTGTCCACCCTGTAGGAATTCAAGTGCCTATTTCCAGAATATCTTTCCTTCCTAGGTAGCTAAATCTAAAGGTGAAGACCTGGACATTGTTTAAGAGATTCTGCTGAAGTCACTGCTTCTCAGAAACTCAATTTGGTGTATGGTTAACATCCTGGGAAAAGGTATGGGATGATCACAAATTACCTGTCTTCACACATTCTAGACAGGGGTTCTTCTTCAGGAGCCAAGAACATGAGACCAGATTTCACCAAAAGGATTAAGACAGGTACTTTGCAGAATGGCCTACTGTGGGGACAGACTCAGAGTTTCTGAGGGTCTCATATGCCTGGTGAAGAAGCTCATCTCTATGGTCAACTTTTGAGTCTAAAAACATTTGAAGCAAGAGTGATGCAAGATAGAAGAATGAGTCCCGTGCTGGAAGAATAAACTCAGATGTGAAGGGCCCTGCTGGTCAGGGTTCGCACCAGGATTTACCTCAGGTGTGAAGGTCCTTGCTGGAAAGGTAGCAACCAGAGATGTCCCTACTCCATCCTTCCATTCATTGTTCTCGCACATACACACACCTTTTGCTGGTATGAAACATCTTCCACCCTGAGCATCTTCAGACTCAAGGTAGAAACATCATAGAAGTGGACTAATCTTGCATGAGGACTCTGCTGTGGGGATGTGACCCTCACTATGTCACTGAACTTCCCTGTGGGAAAGACTATAAAGACCTGCCAAAGATTTCAGCACCTGAAAATATATGACTCCCACCAATTACTCTCTTATCTTCTAAAATCTTCATCATTTATTGAGCAATGGTCCTAAAATGAATGTTTCAAGAATATTATCACATTTAATTTAATCCTCACTATAATTTTTATTTCCCCAGTGAGGAAGTAGCTGCCAAGAGAGTAAGTAGCTTGACAAGATTACCTTGCTGGAAAGAGACAGAGCCCCCACTTGGCACCAAGCACACCTACCTCCAAACGCCTTCTTGTTTCACTTACTGAGCCACCCTGAACAAACTCTTTGAGCTTTCTTTCCTTATTTGTAAACTGAGGGGTAATATTGTCCTTACAGGATTATTGATGAGGATTGACTGTGTTAAAATATGTGAAGAATTTAACATGCTAAATTGTACCTAGCAACTGCTCAGTAAAAGGTGACTTCTCTCAGTGAGTTTTGTGTTTGTTTTCTGCCTGTGCCAATTCAGCCCCTTAGTTGGATGTTAGAGAAAACAGGATATAGCTCTCAGTACTCCACTCATATCCTCTTGGTTTAGAGAAGAACAGCTGGTTTTCCAAGGCAAAGTGAAAATGGACTTCTATGTTGGTAAGAATGCCCTTCATGACCACTCTGTCACAGGTTTGATCATTAAGTGCTTGGGCACAATCAACTGAAAACAGTTTAAAATGTCCAAATCCCACCATACAATTTTGGTAATCCTTACATGATCTTTAAAATCATAAGGAGAATATTGAAAAGGGCCCAAAATTCACTAGAACTGACCTTGGTCCTAGCCCCTCAGAACTGTTACTGTTTACCTGTCTGCTCATCAGGGACATCTATGCTTCTTCCCAGTGTCAGAGCCAGATCCACATTGGAAATGTGCCTATTTAAATGAGACGCTTGGAGGCAGCACTACATATGCAAATGATCTATTTACTCAGCATCAGTATGAACTAAAATCTGCTAAAAACTTAAGAAACAGTAATGAAGCTTACATATGCTGACATTAGTATCTCCTTCTCCCAATAAATAACTGACCCCTTCTATGGGCACCACTGAAACTCCCTTAGCTCTCTCCATCCTATCATTAGCCCACCTATTCTAGCCTTAGCTCATCTCTCATTCCAGCCCCTACTATGACTAGCTTTGTGCAGATGTGGCCAGACAGCATCTTGCCCCAAGTCTCTTCCATGTCTCCCAGGACCTGTGGGCACTCACACAGCAGTGATCTGAAAGTCCAGGTTTAGACATGAAGTGCCTCCCAAAATATCCTGTGTTAATGCAGGAACATTCAGAAGTGAAACAATTCACTTATGAGAGTTGTAACCTACTAGATGGAACCAGTTTGAATGGACTAACTGGGTGGTAACTGTAGGCAGGTAGGGCATGGCTCCAGGAGGTGGGTCACTGGGGATGTGCTTTAGGGATTATATATTTTTTCCCTGCTCCTCTTCCTCTCTCTCTGATGCTTGGCCACCCATGAGGGGAGCAGCTTTTCTGCATCACCACTTTCTGCCATGATGTGCTGCCTCACTGTGGGTCCAAAGCAACAGAGTTGGGCAACCATGAATTGAACCTCTGAAAATATGAGCTCCAAATAAATTGTTCCTAAGTCGATCTTGGTGGGTATTTTGGTCACAGCCAGGAAAAGATGACTAACACAAGGCACTTAACACCCACATGGCCATGCTTGACCGATGAGAGACAGTCAAGGACAAATGTTCCACCCTTCTGTGAAAAAGCAGGCAGTTCCCAAATACATTTCTCAGGGCTTCTTAGGACATCTCTGGGCTACAGTCCCCTCTGTATGACAAAATCTCTAGGAAGCTTCCTTCCCTGTATCCCTCTCTCTGTGTTCCAACTCCTGATCCCTGGTAACATTCCACAAATAAACAACCTTCATAAAGCCCATCTTTTGGATTCTCATCAGTGGAACTCAGATAAAGACAAGTCATTTCCTATAGTAAGATTCAGTGACCAGTTTTAAAATCAACAGGTAGAACATGAGAGCTTATGAAAGATGTCTCTGTGGCATTCTGCTTTCAGGATCCTGGAAGAAGTGAACAAAATGTTGGAATGT
This sequence comes from Sciurus carolinensis, assembly GCF_902686445.1. Classification (NCBI taxonomy): domain Eukaryota; kingdom Metazoa; phylum Chordata; class Mammalia; order Rodentia; family Sciuridae; genus Sciurus; species Sciurus carolinensis. The sequence goes on from NC_062219.1 coordinate 132,617,858, forward strand.
ACAAAGCATCTTATTGGTTTGTGTAGAAAATTAGAACATTTAAAATACACGTATTCCCTAAAAATAGGATGTACGGCTGCCATACCTCTTCAGGAACTGTGAAAATAACATTTAGCTTCACTTCTCTCAGGAGAGTAAGACAAAGAAGCGCAGAAGAGCAGGTCTTGTTTGGCAATAAGCCAAGGTCTGGCCACATCAATGCGAAGAGGTTGTCACCACACCTGAATTTGGATGACTGAAGTACCTATGAAACATAGTTTCCAGAAAGTTGAGAACAAAAATCCCACACTAAACAAATATTTTAACTTAAGAGAGAAGATTGCCCTCTGAGTTGTACCTGGTGTGTGGTAGAGGAAAGAATACTAATTCCACAGTACTCCAAAAATAAACACCATAGAGATTGAGAAACTAATATTGTACTTTACAAAATATACAAAAGATCTTGGGAGCATTCCAGAAGGACAAGGGTTATCTGCAGATTAGTATGAAGAACCAGACAGACAGCCTGCATAGTTCAGAACCGCTTTCAGGAGGACACCTACACACATGATTTATTAAGCACACTAGATCAACCAATATGCTAGAATGTTGCAGATTTTCCAAGGCAATGCAGTGAAATAGAGTTCATAGTAAGACATAAGAAGGCCACATTGAAAGCTACTGGGAAAACAAACCCATGGGTTTCTCACAGGTATGGTGAGAAGGAGATGGAAGAGACCTTCCCCAACACGTCTCAAGGTGCAGGGCATAGGTAGGGAACACAGGAGTCTGAAGGCTGACCCCTGTCAAAATGAGTTTCTCCAAGTCTTTGAACCTTCTGCACCCCAGTTTCTAAGTCTTACAAAATCAGTCTGATAATATCAGAAAAATCTTGAGAAGATAAATGGAAGGGCATAGGAGAAAGTTCTTCATAAAAACAAATAACTTCATATGTACCAGTGTGAGAGGTCGGACAGACACTAAAAATTGCTTGGAAAATCCTATGTTTATAGCCAATGTAAGTCAGCCCCATAAACTAGCTTGAGAGGAAATACAGTGGTCCCTCAGTATCCATGGGGAATTGGTTCCAAAAACTCCATGGAACAAAAATTGAATTGGAAATATCAGGTACTTTCTTTAAGAAAAAATTTCCTTCCTAGCACTGTCCACACGGTAAAGCCCTAGAAACAATAATCAACCTAGGAGTAATGAACACCCCCTAGAGCCTGGATTTTATCCTCATGACTATTTCTGATTATTAAGCACAAGGGTTCCTTGGATAAATAGATAATTTCAGATCTGAGGCAAGAAATTAGAATGAACCTGGAATACCTTGTTAGACCAGAAATCTGGAAAGCAATGAATGGACTTAAATATACCAAATATGTAAAAAATCACAGAATACTCAAGTTCCATATATAAAATGGTGCAGTATTTGTATATAACCTACTCACATCCTCCCATAAACTCTAAGCCATCTCTAGATGACTTACAATGCCTAATACAATTTCAATTCTACGTAAGTAGCTGCTATTATTTAGGACACCAAAAAAACTGTATGTGTTCAGTACAGATGTAATTTTTTTCTCCAATATTTTGATCTGCAGTTGGTTGAATCTACAGATGCAGAACCTGCATATGAAGATCTGAATATACTTAAACAAATCTTTAGCTTTTTCATAAACTTAAGCATTACAGAAATACCCTTGTCTAAGCATGATAGGAAAAGCCATTTTTATCTTATTTAAGGAGACCGAAGGTTGCTATCTTTCCTGGCAGTACCGCCTGACCCCAATTTCAGATAGGGGCACACTCTAAGCAAATTTTTAACTGCTGTGACTAAAAGACCCAACCAGAAAAATTTTAGAGGAGGAAAGATTTATTTGGGGGGGCTCATGGTTTCAGAGGTCTCAGTCCTTAGACAGATAGCTCCATTCCTTGGGGCTCAAGGTGAAGCAGAACTTGGTGGCAGAAGAATGTGGCAGAGGGAAGTGGTTCACATGATGATCAGTAAGCAGAGAGAGAGACTCCAATTGCCAGATACAAAATATATACCCCAAAGGCATACACCCAAAGCTCACCTCCTCCAGCCACACCCTACCTGCCTTCAGTCACCATCCAGTTAATCCCATCAGGGGAGCAAATCACTGATTAGGTTAAGGTTCTCATAACCCAATTATTTCTCCTCTAAACCTTCTTGCATTGCCTCACATATGAGCATTTTTGGGGACACCTAATATGCATAACAAGGCATAACCTTGAAAGTAACATATGGATTAAAATAAGTCAGGTTGGCCTCCTTTCAGCTGGTGAAAAATTGGGCAACTCTTCCTTGATCAAGTTTAAAAAATCCCACTTTTTTAAATAGAAGTCACAATTTATCACTGTAATTGGTATGTTGGAAACAAGTACTTGGGTAGAAATAATAGTTCCATTTGCAAAGTATAGAAATTCAACCTGGCTGATGCTCAGTCTCTATGGTACATTAGCAAATTAGATGAAGCTTCTATCTTCTGTTGTAAAATAGGTTGTAAAACAAGAAAGGTCAGGAGTCAGAGAACAACATACATGAGGACCTCAAGGCCATTCTAGCCACACATGGTTGTGCATTTTTATGGCTCCCAAATCTCTCCTACCAGTTTTGAAGTCATAAAGTTGAAACAAATCAATACATCCAGTGTCAGAAAATTCTGAGCTTAATTGACAGGCAAAATATTATCTTTCAATGAGGAACGCCTCTATGGAGTGCCATGGAGTAATCTCCATGATATTTTGTTAAGGTAAAGTAGAGAGAACTAACTGCAGATATTTTAACACCATTTATGTGAAAGGAAATACGAATGAGTATATGTTGAACTTGGTTATTTTAAGGAGAAGTGTGTTCTGGGATGAATTATGCCCCCCAGAACATATATACTGAAGTCCTAACCCCCAGTACCTCAAATGTGACTATGTTGGAGTGAGGTCTTTAAATAAGCGATTAAATTAAAATGAGGACATTAGGGTGGATTCTGATCCAATATAACTGGTTTCTTATAAAAAGAGGAGATCAGGACACAGGCATACACAGAGGGAAGGTCACATGAGGACCCAAGGAGATGACCATGTGTGAGCCAAGGGTGCAGACCTCAGGAGAAACCAGCCCTATGAACCTTGATCTTGAACTTCAGTCTCCTGGACTGTAAGAAAACAAATTGCTGTTGTTTAAGCCACCCAGGCTGTGGTATTTCACATGGCAGTCCTAGAAAACTAATACACAGGGTAATTTAAAAACTTATCAAATGCTCACATGTAAAAAAAGAAACAAGGATGAAAACTAAATTTCTCTGAATGTGCCTCATATTATAGTTTTGACTTTGAAACTAGGCCAGTATTACATAATTATGAAACAAACTGAAGATGAATGGAGGAAATAAAAGGCAAAAGGTACCAGGAAATGCTAATTGAATATCAGCATGATGTCTTCATCACTAGAGATTAATTATCTCAAATTACTTTAAATTTTGGTAATTTGACTATGTAGCCAGTGGGATAAATGTACTAAAGGCAATAATAAATAAATAAAAGCAAAGCCCAGAAAATGAAACTCAAACTGTTTTCAGTTATTGTATTGTTAGAATTAAAATTGAAATTGATATCCTAAAATAAAATCAAAAAAGATTCACTTTGTAAACTTATAGTTGAACTGAAAATATCATGCGTGCTCCTTAAGAAAAATTTTCCTTCCTATCACCGTCCACTTTAAACCTCTAGAAACAATAACCAACCCAGGAGAAAAAAAGAAAAATCCACCCTTACAGCCTGGATTTTAATCTCTTGAGACTATTTCTGACTATAAAGAACAAGAGCTCCTTAGATAAATGGATAATTCCAGGTCTGAGGTAGAAAAGTAAAATAAGTCTGGAGAATTTTGTCACACTAGAAATCAAGGAAGCTGTAAATGAATTTAAATTTAAATACACCAAATATATTAAATGCAATTAGTTCACTAAGATACATATATGAGTATGTGTGTTTTTATATGTGTGTATGTGTAATTGGTACATTTCTGTGTGCACATGTATGTGTCTTTTGAGGATTGAGAACTACCAAATTATTCTGAAAGCAGGCCAATAAAAGGAAACAGAAATTTAAACTTTTTTTCAGCACAAACTCCATGCATTAGTCCATTCTACTTTACTATAATGAAATACCTGAGATTGGGTACTTTATAAAGAAAATAGGTTTATTTAGCTCACAGTTATGGAGATTCAGAAGAATGATATCAGCATTACCTTGGCTCTGGTGAAGACCTCATGGCAGATGGCACCAAGGCAGGAATATGTGTAGAAGGTGACATCATATAACAAGACAGGAAACCAGACAGGAGAAAGTCAGGGATCACCCACTCTTGCAAGAACTAATCAGGGTCCCATGAAACCTATCTTAATCCCTTCCAAGGGCAGGACCCCAAATGACCTAAGGACTTCCCACTAGGCCCCACTTCTTCCCACTAGATCCCACCACCTCTCACACACCTCACAGAAGCTGACATCTCCAACACATGAACTCTTGAGGGACGAATCACATCCAAGCAGAAGCACTGTGTTACCAAGAGGGAAAAAATAATTGAGGAGCAAAAGCTTTTCTATATAAGTATTCCAACTTACAAAAGAAGAAGGGGTTACTGCCTTGCAACTCCTTTTAGAATAATGGGTGCAAGCAACAATTGCTCGTGGCTAACCAGAACATAAGGAGAAGAGCTAATGGAAAGTTTTACAACAGAGGACTCAAGCTTACATTCAAATTCACTGATTAATCTTAATATTACAAAAAGGGCAGCAGCCCAATCATGTGAGCCTCTGATAGGAATCCACAACGTCACCTCTGCAGTATTCTTAGGAAAAAGCAAAAACTGAATAGAATGAAGCCTCTACTTTCTAACTGCCAAGTCACTGGAAAGACAGGGGACAGAAGAGTTTATCAACCAATACTAGGTAATCAACAAAATTCAAGTTGCAGGAAAATTCTATGGCACAAAACAACTGATTTATTTAACAATTTAATTGCAATGGTAATTGAAAACAGAGGGGCTGGGGTTTAGCTCAGTGGTAGAGTACAAGCCTAGCATGAGTGAGGCCCTGCAGAAAGACATCAATCAAAGATAATGAGAGGACTTTATTTACATATCAGATAAATCAAATGAATAGTTTATTAAAAATTAGACTGTTGGGTATATTTAAATATTGGCTAGATATTTGGCAATATTATGGAAAGATTGGCAATTTTTCAGGTTTCTAGTAGTCCTGTAATTGCACTTTTATTTTTAAATGAGCTCTTATCTTTTAGAGATACTGAAGTACATTCATCCTGCAATATCCACAGGAAATATTGGTTCCAGGACTCCCACAGACAAAAACCTGAGGATGCTCAACTTCCTTTTATAAAAGGGCACTGGATTTGCATGTAAGCCATGCACATCCTCCAATATACTTTAAATCATCTCTAGATGACTTATAATACCTAAAATAATGTCAATGCTATGAAAATAATTGTTACATTATACTGGTCAGGAAATAATGACAAGAAAAAAGTCTGTATGTATTCAATATATATGCAGTTTTTGCAACCCACAGGTACAGAGGTTGATTGTAATTGTAATGGAAATAATGTCTTGGATTAGCTTCATAAAAACCTAATGGAAGGTGGGAAGTTGGGGTAGGGAAATTACAGATAAAATTTAAGTGGCCATAAACTGATCAATGCAAACTAGATGATGGTTACACGGGATTTTATTCTACTTCTGTGTTGTCCCCACATTTGCATATGATTGAAATTTCCCATAATAAAAAGTAGATAGATGGATGATCAATCAAAGGTAGATAAATAAGATATTCTCTTCACAGTTCTATTATAATCTTTTCTATATGATTTGCTAACATGTGTTTTATACATCTGAGTAATCCACCTGTCAATTTCTGCCCAAATTTGGAACAAAGGGCTCATTTAAAATTGCATGAGACTTCTGAATTTTTCTTTCTGGAATACAGGCAAATGTATTGGCTATAGACTAAGATTAAGGACCCACCCCCGTCCCCAAAACGTGCCACGCACCCAGGAATTTCATCTCTCTTTTCCACTTCTCATCTGGAAACTTTGCTAGGCTGATCAGGGTCAGAGTATTTGCCCATCTGAGTTTCTAAAGATAATCTATCATTACAAGATTAACTCTAAATCTAAAAGGGAATGGAAGACACAAAGAACACCTAAAAAGAGCTTAGAAAACAGTAGTGGATTTTTTTTTTCAAATTCTCATAAATTTTAAGAATTTTATATTAAAATTTTTTTCTAGATAAAAAAAAAAAAAAGTAAGGGTTAACAACTTGCCTGATACAGCAGGATACAAACCCAAGGTCATCTGTTTCCAAAGACTTCATGTAGCCAAAGAGTGGCAATGGGAAATTAAAACTGGAGAAGCTGGAGTTAAGTAGGAGAATTCACTCCCATTCTCACATCCACCCTATTTGCACAAACCAAAACTACTGGGCAATGCAGGCATGATGCAAGACCCTTCCCCAGAGCCATGAGAAGGGCCTGGCTTTGTTTTGTTTGTACGTGTTTTGTGTGCACATGAGGACCAAACCTCGTGCCTTGCACATGCTAAGCACATGCTCTCAGCTATGCAGTCCTTTTTTACACATCTTGACATCTGAACTACCAAGGACACTAACTAGATCTCATTTGCCACCTCTCCCTTTTTTGTTCCATTTGTATGATCTTATGCTGATGGTGTTTTCCCCAGGGATAAGGGAGTTAATTCTCTTCAAAGAAAGACAGACTCCTTCCCAAAACAAGTACCAGAAGATGTCTGTTCTTTACTGATTTTCAACGTATCATGGAAGGCAACAGCCTCAAAAGTTAAAAAGAGAAAACTGAATAATTTGTTGCATAGAGAAGTAAAATATTTCTTGTTCTATTTTTAATACTCAAAATTTAAAGAACTCAGGTAATAGGGAAACTAGACAAGGAGAGTCCCTCAGATCTTATCATCTCTGAAGGATAGACTCCATGACCCCAGCATCAAAGCTATTATCTTATTGTAATAAATTAGCCCTGTAGCTTTCTTTCCACTGACATTTTCACACACAGTGTTACAGTAGTTAGGATCTTGCCTCTGGTTAACAGAATTAGGTGACTTTCTCAATGTTCTCTAACTCCTATCATGCCAAGAGTAACCTATTTTTTTTACTGTTTGTTCTATTTAGTTATATATGATGGCAGAATGCATTTTGATTCATTGTACACAAATGGGGTACAACTTTTGATTTCTCTGGTTGTACTCAATGTAAAGTCACACCATTTGCATAATCATACATGTACATAGGGTAATGATGTTTGTCTCATTCCACCATCTTGCCTTTCCCTCCTCCCCTCCCCTCATTTCCCTCTGCACAGTCCAATATTCCTCCATTCGTCCCTTGCCCCCTCCCCCACCCCCTTATGTATCAGCATCCACTTATCAGAGAAAACATTTGGCCTTTGGATTTGGGATTGGCTTATTTCACTTAGCATGATATTCTCCAACTCCATCCATTTACCTGCAAATGCCATAATTTTATTCTTATTTTTGACTGAGCAATACTCTATTATGTATATATACCACAGTTTCTTTATCCATTCATCTATTGAAGGGCATTCAGGTTGGTTCCACAATCTAGCTATTGTGAATTGAGCTGCTATAAACATTGATGTGTTGGCATCACTGCAGTATGCTAATTTTAAGTCCTTTGGATATAAAACCAGGAGTGGGACAGCTAGGTCAAATGGAGGGTCTGTTCCCAGTTTTCTGAGGAATCTCCATACTGCTTTCCAGAGTGGCTGCACCAATTTGCAATCCCACCAGCAATGTATAAGTGTACCTTTTCCCCCACATCCTCACCAATACCTATTGTTGCTTGTGTTCTTGATCATAGGCATTCTAATTGGAGTGGGATAAAATCTTAGGATAGTTTTGATTTGCATTTCTGTAATTACTAGAGATATTGAACAATTTTTCATATAGCTGTTGATCGTTTGTCCTATTCTATATCTTCACATCTTCTCTCCTACTCTTATTCTTCCCCCATTTATCCTTAACCACTTTATCTCTTCTCAATTAAAGCTCCCACCACTTCCCACTCTCTAAGACCCACCACCTAGAAATAGGGTGCACTTAGCCCAATAATTCTTTAGTTCAGTGGAATCTCAAAGGGTTTCTTGGTGGAAGTAGTTCTGGCTCTCAAGAGCAAACTTCAAGTACAGTTTGCATCTGGTCCCAGCCAGATCCTGGGATGCTTTGCATCATGATGGTCCCAGCCAGATCCTGATCCATGGGTCAGAGGACCAAAAGGAGACTGTTCAAAAAAAGTAAATGGGCATCTAGGTTGTTTCCCCAATCTGGCTATTGTGAATTGAGCAGCTATGAACATTGATGTGGCTGCATCACGTAGTATGCTGATTTTAAGTCCTTTGGGTATCTATGTAAATGTATGATAACACAAATGGTATGCCTCTATTTCATGTACAAACAGAGAAACAAGACGTATCCCATTTGTTTACAATAAAAATAAATCTAAAAAAGTAAACGGGCAAACAAACAAACGAGACAAATCCTATTCAAACATTTTGGAAGGAAATGGAAATAAAGATACATAAAAATATATGTATGTATCTACAGGTTTTATCTATCTATCCCCACACCCACCCTTTATCTCTGCAGAATTCTTCTGAAGTCTTCAATATCCACATCTACAAAACAATCAGCCAGACTACAAACATGGGGGATAGAAGTAGTACAAAGTACTCCCTTTCTTCCTGTGTGTTTTCAGTAAGATGAAGGGTAAAGAGGGAACTTGGTTTTACACTTGCTGAGGACCTTCTCTACCACCTGACTCCCATCCCCCAAGTCAGGGCTTTTCCCTTCCAGAGAGAGTCTCCATGTGCATGCAAAGCTCTACATTTTGCACTGGGGCTCCCATTTTCTGTGCCTGACTTCTCATTCTTAATGGCAAAATACTTATCCAGAGCCCAGGTCTCCACCAGAAGGCTAAGTTGACCTTCTCTCCAGACCCAGAGTTCAATAGTATGGCTACTGACAGAGGTTCACAAGGTAAGTAAGGGGTAAAGCAGATCTCTTTCTAGGTTGCTAACTGAATGTTATCATGAAGTCGTTCTGCTATTCCCTTTGTGCCAGGAGGTTGTCTGCTCTTCTAATGCATAGAACAAGTCATTTCCACAGATAGTCCATTTCCAGTGTACCAAGGCACCTATGGCATTTTAGGAATTAAATTCTTTCCTTCCCAGGTGAGTGTTAGGAATTAGGGCAGTGGAAAGCAGTTTCCATAGTTAACTTTGTTTTTTTAGATAATATATGCATTATCTTCCTCCTCCTGAACCACTTTAGAGAGGCCACAAGAACATGGAAACGTAAACTTATCCTTTGCCATAGTTTAGTCACTTATCTCCAAGGAAATTACAGGGCAAGGGAGAAAATGAGTTAATGAGTCTTACCTATAAGCATTCCATCAGGCTCCACCTACAGGCATTTGTTATTAACCCATCAATGGTGTAATTCCAAAAGATTGAGAATAAAGGAGCAGAAATTGCTAAGCATTTCTGGGAAACTTAAGAACAAATAAAATAATGTATGTGTTGTTACCGTTGTCTTGTTTTGGGGTTTTTTGTTGTTTTTGTTTGTTTGCTGCAGTGTCTGAACTCCTAAACTGCCCCTGACTTTGAGGATGTCGTGAACAGAGGAGATACAGAGAATAGATGCCCTTCTCTGAACATCTGCAAAAGGTAAATGATCTCCCAGCTGCAAAAAAACAGCTAACAATAATAATACCAATATCACCCACAATGAGAAAGAGCTGTTTTATTTCTGGTTTTAACTGAAGACAAATCTGTATATCCTCAGCAAATGGTACATTTATATGGCAAAGGTATAATGGGATATAGTCACAAGGAAAACAGACAAAACTCCTGCCCTAGTTCTGAGGGTCATTTTTCCCTTTTCCATGTGATCCCCTCTTGCCATTCAGGAGAAGGGATCTTCCTTTCCAAAGTCCCCTTAGGTGGCTGCAGGGAGCTCCTCAACCTTCCTATTCCCAGATCCCAAGACAGAGTTACTCAGAAAACAGTTCTCAGGGGTCCAGGCTGAGAATTCTCCTACCTCCACTTCACTTCCTTGCCTCCCCGAACCTTTTCAGACTCTAGTGCAGACAAAAGCCAATTCCATAGGAGTAACAAGTGGGGTGGGTCATAACCCTACCTGAGATGAATGTGAAGAGAAGGGCAGCTGCAGTTAGGGGTTAAGGGTGGTGGAGAAAGAAAAGGGGAAAGCAGGTTTGCAGGTGGAGTGGGCTTCAGTCCTTGGCAGTCAACACCATTCTTTAGCCAAGAATCTCCCACTGCCCTTTCTGATTCTCACTCCCGTCCCAGAGTTATCTCCCCCCATAAAATAGGTATGAGCCCTCTGGTCCTGCTGAACCTCAGAATTCAAAGGAGGATAACACTCATTAAGAATGTTTTTTGGGGCTGGGGTTGTAGCTCAGCAGTAGAGTGCTTGTCTAGCACGTGTGAGGCCCTGGGTTCCATCCTCAGCACCACATAAGAAAATAAGTAAATAAAATAAGGGTATTATGTCCATCTACAACCAAAAAACAAATTTTTAAAGAATGTCTTTTATCCCTGGACAAATCAATGCCTCTTTACCAGGTTAATTTCTTGTTCCAACCCAGTCCCTTCCACGGGTCCAGGGAACCATCAGTTCCCAGGGCTAGAGATAAGCAGACTACACACACACACATGCATTTTGGAAAAGAAACCACTCCATTCTTAATGGAGACCCCCTCCCCCAATAAACATCCATCCAATCTCCAAACCCCATCATTCCCCTAAACACAAACTAACAGCCCTCCAAGGGTCTGTCATTTTGCCCACCTCATTTTGAATGCCTTTAAAACTCCTTGAATAAAGAGGACTGTGTACGTTTTCTACACAAATGGTGGAAAGCAATAAAATAAACATCAAAGATGAGCTCCCCACGAACTCGAGGCCCCGTCACTATTTCCAACAAAGGCAGGAAAAAGGAGGAAACTTCGGCGTGGTAGGCAGTGGCTTGGAAGTGTACTGTTCCGAGGACCAAGGAACCCTTTCCCTGGAGTACTGACACAGCATACGCTTTAGGCCCCAAGACCCCTGCGGCGGGACAAGGGCCCTCTTTGAAGGACTAACTCCAGTGCCACGGAAGCCACAGTAAAAGCCCTAAAGGAGGAAGACTGGAAAGAAATGGATATAAATTTGTGGCGTTCTTGGCCCAGGCCCTCGGGAACACGCCCTCCTGGTCATTCCTGTTGATTGTCGGAATCCAGAATAATGTCGTCTCAGGGGCACAAGTGCAGGCAGAGTCTGGTACCGATCACCAAACACAGCCACCCAGGGGGTGAAGGGGATGCTGCTGCCCCTCCCCAGGAGCCATCAGCCAGGTAAAGTAAGACAAAAGAAAAGTGAAAGTCAGAGGCCATTTAGCGAGAAAGAGTCAAGGTCACCAAAAAGGGAGCATACAATTTCCAACCAGTATTTTACTCATAAAAAGATAGTCCTTGGAAGTAAATCCTAGGAAGGGGAATATAGCACGTGGCTCCCGAAAGAAGTCACTGCGAAGGGTGTCCTGTACGGTTTCTGCTGTTCAGCGCCTCTGCAGTGATGGAAGGACTATGCTTTCCTAAGAAGCACGGTTTTCATTAGAAGCAAACCCAAGCCGCGTGCAGTTTAGAAAGGCCGCAGGCCTGAGCAAAGTCCCTACTCCCCGCTGGACCCAGCCCTCTCAGGTGTTCCCCTAGGAATAACATGAGGTTGTCTCCCCCGCCAGGCACACTAGCCCAATCGCCTCCGGGAACTCCTGGTCGCAGGAACCCCTCCCTAGCCGCGGGAGGCCGGGTACTCACACCTGAGCGAAGAAGCAGGAGGAGGGGCGGAGCCGCCCCACCAGCGCGCGCGCACACGCACACTCATAGACACACGCACCCCCAGCCGCGCGCACGCTCCTCATTGGCGGGAGGAGGAAGGCGGGGCCGGCCAGACCCAAAACAAACAACCTGCGCCCGGCGACTCTGCGGCCGCGCCGCCGCGTGGCCTCCGCCTGGTGCGCGCCCGCGGGGGAGCCGCGGCCACCTTGGCCACCTCGTTCCCCCACCCTCTTGCAGTGAGTCCAGGCCCCGCCCCCGCAGAGCCGCCGCAGGGTTATATTGCGCCGGGCCGAAGGTGGAGGCGAGATTCAGCTGCGGCCGGCCAGCGCGGACATGCTGCCCCAGAGGCCGGGGGCGGGAAGGCGGCTGCGAGTGCAGCGGCCTCGAGGACTTGGCTCCACCGGCGCTAGAGCCTGAAGACGCCGGATCTTCCTCCAAGGGTGGCGTTTACACCCTCCGGCAACATCTCCGTACCCCGAGGACGTCTGCCAGCTCGGGACCTGGTCTCCAGTGAAGAACCCCTCCTGAACTCTTTATAGGATAGCAGATGCTCGGGCTTCTTTCCAACTAGAAATTCTTCTAAGCCCCGCGCTCTCGGGCACCAGAGCGCTCTCGGGCACTGCAGCCCCCAAACGCATTCACCCCTAGTCTGTAACCCTCGAACTAAAGACAGCGGTTACCCAACTCCTCCTGCACCCCTCTTGGTCCACCCAACATACAACCCCTCAAAAAAAAAAAAAAATCCTGCGGAAGAGGACTCTCACTCGGGAAAGTGTGTCTCGACGAAGGAGGGCTCCAGGGAGAGAAAGGCCAGGACACGGAGCTCCGAGATTGCCTCTCCTGCCCCCTGGGCACTAGCTTCCTAAGACTGCGCGAAGGAAAAGGGTACGGCACGGGGCGGGGACTGGGCATGAAGTTGGAGGTGTTCGCCCCCCGCGCGGCCCACGGGGACAAGCCCGGCAGTGATCTGGAGGGTGCCGGCGGCAGCGACGCGCCGTCCCCGCTGTCGGCAGCCGGCGACGACTCCCTGGGCTCGGACGGGGATTGCACGGCCAACAGCCCTGCGGCAGGCGGTGGCGCCGGTGATGCGGCGGGCGGCAGCGAGCAAAGCGCGGACGGAGGCCCGGGTGCCCAGGACGAGGGTCCGGCTGCAGCAGCGGCGGCGGCAGCAGGTAGAGCTGAGGCCGGCGCGGCAGGTCGGTGCGCTGGGAGCGTGGCGGGCGGCGAAGGCGCACGCAGCAAGCCGTATACGCGGCGGCCCAAGCCCCCGTACTCGTACATCGCACTTATCGCCATGGCTATCCGCGACTCCGCGGGCGGGCGCCTGACGCTGGCCGAAATCAACGAGTACCTCATGGGCAAGTTCCCCTTTTTCCGCGGCAGTTACACCGGCTGGCGCAACTCTGTGCGCCACAACCTCTCGCTCAACGACTGTTTCGTCAAGGTGCTGCGCGACCCCTCGCGGCCCTGGGGCAAGGACAACTACTGGATGCTGAACCCCAATAGCGAGTACACCTTCGCCGACGGGGTCTTCCGCCGCCGCCGCAAGCGCCTCAGCCACCGGGCTACAGCCCCTGCGCCGGGGTTGCGACCCGAGGAGGCCCCGACCCGCCCCAATGCCGCGCACCCTCCGTCCGCGCCCACTACCCCTGCCTCTCCTCCAGCGCGCTCGCCTGCACGCCAGGAGGGGCGCTCCAGTCCCGCGGGCAAGTTCTCCAGCTCCTTCGCCATCGACAGCATCCTCAGCAAGCCCTTCCGCAGCCGCCGGGACAAGGACGCGGGCCCGGGGGTGCAGGGGGTACAGCTGCCGTGGGGCGGCGCGCCCTGCGCACCGCTGCCCGCCTACCCCGCCCTCCTACCCGCGGCGCCCGGTGGGGCCCTGTTGCCAATATGTGCATATGGTGCGGGCGAACCAGCGCTGCTGGGCGCGCGCGGGGCTGAACCGCAGCCCGCAGCGCCGCCGCCATCCCCGCATCTTCTGCTAGCGTCCCTTTCTACCGCCACCCCAGCTAAACCATTCCGAGGCCCAGAGGCTGGCGGCGGCGCGCACCTGTACTGCCCCCTGCGGCTGCCCGCGGCCCTGCAGGCGGCCTCGGCCTGTGGCCCTGGCCCGCACCTGCCCTATCCAGTAGAGACACTTCTGGCCTGAGCCCTGCTGCTGAGCCCCGCAATTCCAACTGTGGGCGCCGTCGGGGAGAAGAATGCAGGCTCACGGGCTGTGCACTTTCTATCCAGAGAAAAAGAGACTTATAAAAACAAAGCTCCATCGAACGTGCCTTAAAGTTAAAGCATTTTGATAGAAGTGTTGTAACTTAGTCCAGAGTACTTTCCTTTGTTTTTTGTAACTTTACAGAGGACCAAAGCAGTTCTTTATTGTTTTAATTTCTTGGCCAGGCCTGTCCTCTCTCCCTTATAAAGACTTCTTCTCTCTCCTTATTACCCAGACTCTCCCCTAATTCCTATTTTTGTTGCACCTTCTATTGATTTATTCCCCTCCCCCCAAAGCACATCAGGGAACCATTCCATAGGGTAAATGATAATGACTACTGTTTGGGGTTCATTGGACCCCACTCCTGTACGTATGTGGTATTCACATGTGTGAGTGTGAGAGAGGTGTCAGAAAATCTTCCGTCACTTCTCTACTATTGACCAATGCTTCACTGTGCCAAAAGAGGAAAAAAAAAAAATGTTGGGTTTTGTAATTAAATTATTTATATATTTTTGAAACCTGAATTGAAAATGTTGCAGGCAACGGCTACAGCTTTATTAGTGGTTCTCTAACTGTGGTCTCCTTGGGCCAAGCAATTTCTTTAAAGGAAGAATTAACATGTTTGTGGGGTGCCAGGACCACTTCCACATGAAAGCAAGTGTGATTTTTATTTTTAATATTATTTTATTTGTGTCTGTGTACATATTCATGTATAAATTTTATGAAACCCAGGCATAGTGCTTATTTTTTAATAAAACTCACAATTGACATACACTTTGTGGTGATGGATTGGAGATAGCTTTCTGCCTTTACCCCACAAAATGGGTTCAGGTTTGAGTTTCAAGAAACATCATTCAGGGATCAAAATATTTTCCACAGTAAAAGGTGGAAGCAGGTTTCCTCACCAAACACTGATGCACACACATTTCTAGGATAGGCCATACACTGATGAGATTTCCTAAAACCAATTACCTTCCTAAGTACTCACCTGAGGGTTATCAGAGAAATGATAAGATGTGCATGCCTCCCTCTCCCCAGGAATTCTTTAGGAGGCTGATTGAGCTTTTATTCAAACCAACATTTTTCAAATACATTGTATTTGTGTTCAAAAAGCTGTAAACTTATTCTTGGCCTATGACTATCAATACACATCAAAGAGTCTTCAAGCAGATTGAAGAGCAACTTAACTGTCAGTGTTTTTATCCGAAATAACACTATCCACCTTTTCAGGAATACAAGGGTTCATTTGGGTGTGAACCAATTTGAGGGTTTTTTGTTTGTTTGTTTGTTTTGTTTTTTTCACTCCCCTCATTTGTGAAGCTATCATTTGTACCAATGGACACTTATTTTCCAATAAGTTCAAAGGCAATGGGACCCTAAACAATGTATAGATAGATTGCAAAATTCTAAAGAGTAATGGAAATGATGAGAAGTTTAGAGGCAGGAAACAGGCCTCATTGTCAGTCCTACTATTCTTCCCAATACAGGAAGATTACTTAGGATTTACACATAATTAGGTGAAGAGAGAAAATGTAACCTATTTGAAGATGCCCCTCTTTTAGCAGAAATGGAAGAAAAAAGCCCATGCCTAAGTCTAACAAGTCTTGACTGATTTTGGTTATACCTACTTAGTAGTCATAAAGAGTGATAATAACAGGGTTGAATTATGACAAAAGGGTAGACATTTGCACCCACATGGCTGATAATTAGACAGGAAAATAAAATAGACCAGCAACTAGAGGAAGGGGCAACAGGTTCGTTGGGTTGAAATTTTCATGCTCAACACTCAGCTTTCCTCTTGAAAACACTCTAAGACTGAAGGACAGCAGGAAGTGAGTAGCCTCAGGTGCTGCCCACCTCTGATTGCAGCAGTCCATTTCTCTCCAACTGTGTGCCATCTCTACACAGGCAAAGTGATGCCTGCTCTTAAGTCCTTGTAAAGCCACTATCTTCATATACACACTGAAGAGTCCAGCAATGGGAGACTTCAGACAGTACAAATCTTTCACCTTTTACTAAAATAGATGCTAATTTGTTTACACTAAAGAACACAGAAACAGCAGTGTAAAAAAAGGAAAGGCGATGTTTTAAAAATCACAACCGCCTTCACCTAGGAAGGAAGGAAGAAAAGAGGGAGGAATGGAGGGAGGAAGGGAGGAAGGGGAAAGGAAGAAAGAAGGATTTCTTTCGAAATGAACACTTGGTCCAACAGACCGTGGCCCCCTCTGGCCTCTGGTCCCCTTCTTTGTCTTCCCAGGGTTACAAGGTGTTTAAGGGAACTGCCACGGTCACAGGAGTCCTTCTCCCATGTTCCGCGTTCTATGACCACTTCCAAACTCCTATGCCACTACACACAGGACAATCATTCTCGGGGGGCGGGGAGGAGGGTCCCCGGACGCTATCGCTCGTTCCCCACCTCTCCTTCACATTCCAGCCCCGGGGATTTCAGTTTCCGGGTGCTGGGAAAGAAAAGCGACAGCATGAGCTTCCATTTTCTCAAGGAACGCGGAAAGTTGCACGGACGCTTTCGGTTCAGGCGAAGCTAGAGTTCGCAGGAAACGCACTCCGCAGCGGAGACGCGGGTCTTCAGAGACTATGCTCGACCCTTCAGGAAGGACGCCGGCCTGGGCCTTAGCTTGAGCAGTGTGAGCTCTGCAGCCCTCCAAAGGCTGTCCCTTCCAGCATCAGCCCAGAAAACGAGATTCCTCCCGGGGGGCGCGGTGAGCTCAGGGTGGAGAGCCTGGACCCGCCCGGGAACCTGGCCGCGCCCACATGGTCCCCCAGGCCAAGGGCAGAGCCACCCCTCCCCCATCCTCCAACCCCTGCCCAGCGCCCCTCCCAGCCAAAGGGCTCGGGGTCCAGTTGTGCAAACACCAGGCTTCGGGGCTCTGGGGCTGATCCTGGGCCGCGGGGGACAAAGCTCTGCCGGTGGGATGAGGGGTCTGCTTGGGTTGGGAAGCACTCCATCAGGCCTGCCTAGAGATAGGGCTGCAGGGCGAGGGCTCAGTGGGAAAGTTTTCAAAGAACCCTGGTTTCCGTCACCTCAGTCAATCCATGTGTAGGCGCTTTACAGCCACTTTTGCCCCAGTTCTCTAGTAAACCTCCAGACCGGCGATGGACAACGGAGTGGAGAGAAATGTACCACCAAGACGCCTGCCTGCCTGTCTACACTGCCACGCCCTCTCCACAGTCAGAAATCAAGTCTCCTGCCCTCCTATCGGTCCCTTCAGTCAAAGCTCCTTTTCTCTGTATAGAACTATTCTGGTAAATAAAGGAAGCTGGGGCGGGGTGGTGAACTTGCCCAGTCAGGGGCCAAGGGAAACCCCTATCTCCCTACCTGCTTCACACTGAGATGGAGCCTCTGCAGCTTGTGAGTAAGCCAGGAAATAGAGGATTTCAGCCATCCCTGGGATGGCTCGCTCCAACCCTTTAGCTTCTGGAAACTAAGGAACCTAAGAAACCTAAGACCCCATGAAGTAAGTCCTTAACTCCCCCCGAATTTAAAAAAACAAGCCCCAGCCCCAGCAAATAACTCCTCTTAATGGCTCCTTTAGGGTTGACTTTGACTTTGCTGATTTGGAAGCATCCCAAAGGAGAATGGCCTGTGTCCACTCTGGTTCTACTGTTGTAGCAATTTCACAAACTTGACGTTTTTCTGCTACAGGGAATGTGTGTTCACACCTAACAAAGAAAGCTAAATTCATCCACTCTGTTGGGTAGATTCATATACTTTCAAACTAAGTAAGGAATCCTAATTTACACACAAGAAGAAAGGGACCTACAGTGTGTCTTTAAATATTCCTTAAACAACTCAAAGCTTCCAACTCCCAGTTTAGAATTCCTTTTTTTTTTTTTTTTTTTTTTTCTGGTTGGGGTGGTGGATACTTGGGATGAATCTAGAACCTCCCACATGGGAGGTAAATATTCTACCATTGAACTAAAACCATTGCCTTTTCTGTTTTTCTTTTTTTTTCTTTCCTTCTTTTCTTTAGACAGAGTCTTACTAAATTGCCACTGGGCTGAGGCTGAACTTGAAATCCTCCTGCCTCAACCTCCTGAGTAGCTGGTATTTACAGGAATGTACCACTTCACCCAGCTAGAATTCTTTCCACTGGAACCCAAGTATTTGGAGAATTCAGACCTAAACACACTTTGGCCTGAATTTGGTTGAAATCTTCAGATAATTATCTCAAGTCATTTTTATAACAATGATCAGTAGATTTCCAAAACTAGTAAATGGTTTCTTTCATTATTAAGAACTTCATACCTGTCCCTCCTTCCAGAACTGTTCTTCTCTGGAAGTGACCACATACTGGCCTTGCCTAGGAGACCTGGATGCCACCACCTGAGACTCCAGCTTCTATGTATTATGCATATTCAGGCCACTAATGAATATGGTACTATTTCTCTCACTTCTGCAGAGTGGCACATACATATTCCTGCAGAGAGCAGCAAGGAGAATTCTGCTGAGAAAGGAAAATCTACTAGAAATTGTGTGTGATCCCAAAGTCCCTTCTCTGGGGACAAGCAATAACAGGTGGGCACTCCCCAATACACACTGCTTCTATTTTCCCACTCCAGGCCCCAAATAACAAAAATGGCCTCTTTTCTACATCAAAAAGTATAACTGCTTACAAGAATCCACATTTCTTTTTTAGCTTAAAAAATCAACTCAATGCATACACATGACGAATGACATTCCTAGGTATTAGGGGACTGTGCTGACATCCAACATACAAGGATTTTGCTGTTTTTTAAGAAAATTCCAACATACAAGGATTTTGCTGTTTTTTAAGAAAATTCTTTTGACCACAATAGCTGAGCTTTGTCTCATTTCTAGAAATTAGACCCCAAAGAGTCTTCAGTAAATATTTCCTGCTTTCCAACACCACAATGTTTCTCTCTTAAGTAACAGACTTTATAGTTCTCTAATGAGACCATTAAACTTTTGTTATGCTTTAACAACATAATTTGTTAATTCTTAATGTTGTCAACAAATGGCCCTAATAAGTATCTTCCAAGAAGATCATGATCAAAAACATAAAAATGTAACTCTCCCTGGATTCAAGGACCTCTTTCAAATTGGCAAAGATTCTGGCATCATGAAATGCTGGTGATTGTGCAAGAGTCTGCCTGTATCTGTTCGGCATTATTAAGATGGATGGGTGATTAGAAGCAAATGTTGTTCCTATCATTTGCCAACTTATACACAGCCTGGAAAGAGAACTGTATTGACCTACGTTTTTGGTGAACTACAGCCAAACATAAACATTCACATAAGACCACATTTTCCTAATTCCCTCCTGGACCTCTCTGCCACTCTTTTCAGGAACAGTTTAACTTTGAGGACTTGCTGTAATTCAGTCTTTTTATCACATCTGTTTGAAGCTCAAATAATATACGGATTCAACATCCTTGACATGTATTTGTTGTTTCTAATGGCCAATTTCTAACCATTAAGGAAAAGCTAGAGAAATTTTGCAAACTTTATCTGGTTCTGCCCATTGTAGTTAATGTCTGGTAATGCTCAAAATCATAAAAGTGACCCATTCAAGAAAGAACTCAGAATGGAAACGGTAAGGAGACCTGAGTAACTTCCAGCTGTGTCTCACACAGTTTGGTGACCTTAGGGAAGGGTCATTCCTGCAAACCTCAGTAGGACATGGGTTGGACTGGACCATATCTCACATGCCTCTCCTCATAGTTTACATCCATGAAAACTCTCACATAAATGTTAAAGATGGCATGCTAATGGGTATTTTTTTTTCCTTCTTCCTACTTAATCAACTTGGGATTAAGTATGCATTTCAGGGACAAGTTTCATTACAGCATCCTTCAACATGGTTAACCTTCTTACAGATACAGAAAAATATATTAGAGACCATTAGCATACAGTGGACATATACAACTTGTCATTTTAATAGGTCGTGATATTCCAGGAATATTTCCTCCCAATATATTCTCAACAACTTAAAAGTTTCTCACAAAACTCCCAGCTTTCCAAATCAGAAGTAGAACACTAGCATGCTTATTTCACAGTCAGGATACAGAGGCTGAGAAATATTGGCTGATCTTCAAGAGATTTCATCATAAACAAGGCATCTAAGGCTGCTTTCCTGAGTCCCATGGTGGCTCCCAGGCCCAGGGCTCAGACCCTGAGCTGAGCAGATCAGTCAGTCCTTCATTTGTTTACTTAAGAGGCAATTCTCAGGGTAGCAGAGATGATACAACCTAAAATTGCAGCAGACACCAAAGCATGGAAATGCATGTGTGCGTGTGTACAAATATAAAAATATGCTGAATAAACATAGAAGGAAGAACACTCTGGAAAGTAGAGAAAATCCCTGAAGCCAGCCCAAATATTCATAAATATTGTGATTCATTAAAGAGTATTCCAGGTAAATTCTTTGGTCCAGGAAACTTATAAGGCTTATAAGGAAACTTATAAGGGCTACATGATCATCTCTGCAGATAGACCCACCCTTTTGGCAGGGAGTTGGTATTTTTCTGGGGTAGTCCACATCTGTTTCTGGCATCCTCTGGTCCCAGCATTCTGATTTCCTTGGTTGTTACCACCTCTCCTGGAGTGTGCAGTTTAACAGTTGCCCAGGGAGCTGGCCATCTCTTCCCCCAGGATACTGAACCGTGATCTGTGGAACTCAAGAGCCAAACGAAACTGGGTTGAATTGTTCCTGATGCCCCAAAAGGATAATCATTAAGTCCTGCTCTGGCTTTTCTCCTTTCTGGGGAAATTCTTCCAATCAAGAATTCCCTTACTCATTAGTCCAAATTGGTTTCTTTTGTTGGCAACCTCCTCACCACCTCAGGCCTTCCACCCAGGCACAATGCAAGGCAGCAAGATGATTTTCACCTTTCTTTTCCCCTTAGAAAAGCATTCTCCTCCTACTTGCCCTCCTACAACACCACAGCTGAAGGATGACTGGGATGAAGAATCCAGGGGCCAGAGTGAAGCAGAAGTTGATGCTCTACAGTGCTGCAGTCGCCCTCTCAGGGTAACAAACACCGTGGGCTGCTGTTCAGCAAGGCGAAGTACCATTGGTGACTGGGAGGACTCTCCAATGCACTGGGCTGAGTGAAGGGTTATATCCATATGATTCCATATCCATGACACTCTGAAAAAGACAAAAGGAACAGAAATCAGATCAGTGGTTTCCGGGGGGCTAGGACGGGAGATTTCATCATAAACAAGGCATCTAAGGCTGCTTCTAGAGTTCTCTAGAAGACAAAAGGACTTCCACCCAGGCACAATGCAAGGCAGCAAGATGATTTTCACCTTTTTTTTCCCCTTACTGACTTAAATTTCTGAGAAACTTCAAGTATCTTTGAAGCTGACGCTGGAGCCACATGCAGGACTCTAGAAGACAAAAAAGGAACTTTCAGGGTGATGGAAATATTCTCCATGTTGATTCCAAGGGTGGTTTCATGACTGTGTATGCTGATCCAAACTCAGTACTGAGCACCTGAAAGATGGAGGTTTTTGCTGTGTGTGAGTTATGCCTCAATAACCCTGACTGAAAAACTTATTCTTACATTGAATGAATGATGGCACTAACTGTATTGCCCAAACCACAGATATTTCCTAGTAACAGCTTAAGTAAAAATAAATAAAGCCTCATTTGTGGAATTCCTGTTAACTGGAACACATTAGGGGAATGCTTTTGGAGGAAAGGTAAACTTCCCAGTACTACTTAAGTTGTACATAGCACCTAGCAGCTCTTTCCCACTCCGAACAAAGCCATCCATGGGTCCTGGTTCCCACTGCACTTCAGTAGGGTAACAGTGTCAACAAACCATCTAAATGGGACATATTGTCTTCTTCAGTGACACCTTGGTTGAGAAAAGATCAAAGGATATAAAACCAACAGCCCAAGTAGAATGGAACTGCATTTCTGCAGTCTCACCTCCTTCCTGAAGCCTGGATCCCTTCATAAAGTAGCTCCTATGAGATGTTGACAACTTCTAAAACCTGGATCCATGCCCAGACCCCTGCAAGAAAAGGTCCCCAAAAGAAGGACCTGAGATTAAACTAGCAGGACTATGCAGTGTACCCCCCCAAATGATCAAACACACTCACCTCACCTACACCAGCTTTCAGAAGGCAGCCCCAATATGAGATTGAGTTAATACAATTCCCCCTACTTCTTGACCCCTACCTGCACCCTAATTCTGTAATCACAAGTGTCAGAATGCTGAGGAAATGTTGAGCAAACCAGACACTTTTGACCTCTTGCTGAAGTTACACATAGTTAGCAATCTGAAACAGAGTAATTATTGGTTCTATTTATTAGATGAACCCTTTTGAGTAATAGCCTCCAGGGACATTTATAAATGCAATAAAAGACCTCATCATGGTTGAGTGCACAATATGTGACTCGTTCTAGATTTTGACTGAAGCAGACCCACAAGCCCAGGTTGTGCTTCTCTGTAGGTTCAAGAAGGGCAGAGACTTTGTTCCTTCTGCATTCCTGCATGTGGCTCCAGCGTCAGCTTCAAAGATACTTGAAGTTTCTCAGAAATTTAAGTCAGTAAGATGCATTACCAATTTGGATTCAATAAAGATGAATCTGATCTAACCCCAGAAAACTTTTAAGAAAAGCAGTGTCTAGTGGACCCAGTCAACTTTCCCAGTTGTGTTCCTGAGCAAAGTTGAAGGGCTTAAGCTAACAGATTAGACCCTGGAAACCAATATTTCCTAATGGGCTCTCTTCATGAGTCATGGAAAATGAAAACTACCCTATCTTTTAGTTACCATTGATTCCATAGAATCAAGAGCCAACCCATGTGCAAGTCCATGACTGGTTACTTGCACAATGATTCATGGAAGGGGTCAAATTCTCTGCCAGATAAGATCTTTCCCTACACTTTTCTGTTTGTCTTAGCAACCCTGAACCCACTCCACCCCCCTTCCACACTGTTACCTGAAATATCACCATTTGAGTTAGTCTGTTGAGCTACATAATTTTTAAATGCACATAGGTTCTACTGCAAGGAGAAAAATGAAAGAGTGGCAGACAAAGGTAATCATCGTTCCATTACAAACAAATCTTTACCTTCCTCACTCCTTTGTTAATTACAGGGCCCAACAGAACTGACTTTCTGGTCATGGGGGACTCACAGTCTGTGTACCAAACACATCTGCCCAGAAAAACATGAACCACAGTCTTCAAAAATACTGCTGGTGGTGATCCTGGTGCAATCTTAAACTTTTATCTTTCATACCTCACTAGTAAAGGTATTAGGTATGAATGAAAGAAATCAAGACCCTTCTGGTGATCAGCAGAGAATTAAATTCACATAGCCAATAAGATGTCAGGTTCTGCCACACACAGATCATAATCAGTTTTCCCTCTTAGTAGTTCACTATTCCTTTGTCCCAGGATGCAAAGTAATGCCACAGTATGTACTTGAATAAATTTTATTTCAAATTCATTAGACAAATGATGTTGCTCCTGCTAACAGTTTTTCTTTTCTTTTTTTTTTTTTTTATCAGTTGGAAAGCAAGCTTAGAACTTGATAGAGCACAGAATCTATGCTCAGAACTGGAGATCCAAAGCAGTGGGATAGCCTTGGCAGGATTGCAGTGAGTCGCGAAGGAGGGTCCCCCTGTGCGTCTCTCTCTGGATTCCTGACTCCTCAATTTCTTCTCTCACTTCTTCCCTTTGCCCTTTTGGGGAATGAAAATGTATTGTTATCAACAATCATGCCTAGTAGCCAAAGATGGGCTTTAGCTCTAAGTCAGACACAACCTGAAGGATAAGGGAATCACTGAAATTGAATGTATCAGCTTCAAATCTCTGTTCCCTGCCATACCCAGAAGACAGACTGGTTCAGAAGATAGCTCCCCTGAAACATTCTGCCAGAGAAGTCTGTACTCCTACACCTCCATGAAGGGTCATGTTGTCCTAGAGGGAGACCCAGGAGATACCTGCTCCCTGGAGCTCAGGGTCCAAACCTTCTCAGTCAGCATAGGAATGGCAACAATGAGAGTATGTCATTGTTTGCTTGGAGGGAGACTCTTAGATGCTTCCATATTTTCCCTAGAGAAAGGGGTATCACCCTCTAGGCCCCTGACAGGCAGCCAGCAATGCTCTTAGCAGACAAGGAAGCAGGAGTGCGTTTTCATCCTGGGCTGGTAAAGACTCCTTGTTTTGGAATGCAGAGCCACCTGCTTAGCCCCTCTTTTGGTTGGGTCACCCCAGAAGCAAACTCTCAGAAAAGAATTGGTAAGGGCAAGAAATAAGTGGGGAGGAACGTGAGCCAGTAAATAGAAGGCAGCAAATCCAGAGTGAGTTGTCAAGGTCACGAGGAAACTCCAGGTGATATGAAATGCCTGCCTTGGAATATCCCACCAACGCCCTGGGGGAAAGGGAGATGTGGTTTGAGTCTCTAAAGCAGGCGGGATGGGGTTGTAGCTTATTTGTCAGGTCTGGACTGACCTGTATTAGGCTCAGTGGCTTTTTTCATGCCTTCAACAAGAACCTGGAGCAGACAGAGCAGTTGAAAGCATCTAATAAATGCTCACATGCCTCCCAGACCAACCCAGCCAAGACTCAAGACGGGTCTTCCATCAGGAACCCTGATTTTGGATTTGGTCTCTTATTGTAGCATTTGCCAATTTCCATGGTGTGATGGAAATTAATGGCCAATTTCAAGCCATTAACAATGTAATTCTGAACCACATTTCTGAACATTTAACAAACTAGCTATTTGCATCTTGAGCTAGTAGGATTCTACTCCAGAACACCACTGAAATTGAAATGGAGATCACCATCCCTGGGGGCTCAGATGTTGAGTTGCTGGTCTTAGTCTCATCAGTTTCTGTCATTTGGGGATAGATGTCTCTGAAGCCATACTACCCAGATCTAAATCCCAGCCTTTACCATATAATATCTGTTGTCATCTTGGGTGAGTTCCTTAACCTCTCTGTTCCTCAGGTTTCCCATAATGTGATGATAATAATAGTAATGACCTCACTGGAGTCTTGTAAAGGTTAAATACATGTTACATGCAAAGTTCTTAGAACTGTGCCTGGAACACAGTAAACACTACACAAGGTTAGCTGTTATTATTCAGGACTGGGAATGAGCAGGTAATAAGCCAGGATCCCATGAGCATAATAAATTATGCCATTCATCCTGAAGATTCTGCATTTCCGCAAGATGGAATGAAATCTAGAATTAATTCAGGGAGAGAAGAGGAAAATAGATAGAGACCAGTACTCTCCTTTAGGAGAGAAACTTTTAATGCTGCAATAAATGGAATGGACCTTTTAAACCCAGGTAGGAGTCATGGAAGGGAAGACCTGTGTTTGGAGGTTTGTACAACACTGGCCTCAGGTTAAAGGTTTGTTTGCTTGCTTTATCGTGTATATTATGGTGTATAAAATGATGATTTATCTATTTTGAAATGATTAAATCAAACTAATTAACCTATCTAGTGCTTCACATACTTTTCATTTGTTTGTGGTGAGAACATTTAAGATGAACTCTCCTAACAGTTATCAAAAAACAATGCATTATTATTTACTATAGTCACCATGCTATACAATAGACCTTCAGAAGACTGAACTGAAAATTTGTACCCTTGGACCAACATCTCCTCATTCCCTTCCCACTCCTAACAGCCCATGGCAACCATTCTGCTCTCTGTTACTATACGTTCAGTTTTTTTAGATTCCATGAACAAGTGAGATTGTGCCAGTACTTGTCCTTTTGTGCTGGGTTTACTTTAATAAGCATGATGTTCTCTGAGTGCATCCATGTTGTCAAAAAATGACAGAATTTTTCTTTTTAAAGGCTGTGTAGTATTCTATTGTGTATTTAAGTCACGTTGTCTTTATCCAATCATCCAGTAATAGACATTTGGGTTCATTACACATCTTGGCTATTGCAAATAGTTCTGCAGTGAACATAGGATTGCAGATATCTCTTCCACCTACTGATTTTATTATTTTCTTTGGACATATAGCCAGTAATGGGATTGCTGGATCTTATGGTAATCTATTTTTAATTTGTGGAGGACCCTCCATACCATTTTTCATGGTGGCTACACTAATTTACAGTCCTATCAACAGTGTATAAGTGTTCCCTTTCCTCCACATCCTTGTCAACATTTAACTTTTGTCATTCAATCAATAGCCAGTCTAACAAGTATGACACAATAGCTTATTGTGACTTTAATTTGCATTTCCCTGATGATTAAATGACGTTGATCAACTTTTCATGTACATGTTGGTCTTTCTTTCTGTTCTGGGACTTGAACCCAGGGCCCCTCACATGATAACCAAGCTACATTCACAACCCATTGTATTTTATTTTATTTTTTGTGGTTGGTAGGGTTCGGATGTTTTGTCCTCCAAAAGTTCACATGTGAGACAATGAAGGAAGGTTAAGAGGAGAAATGATTGGTTTATGAGAACCTTAACCCAATCAGTGAATTCATCCCCTGATAGGGATTGACTGAGTAGAAACTGAGGGTGGATAGGGTATAGCTGGAAGAGGTGGATCGTTGAAGGTGTGCCCTTGGGTTTATGATTTGCTTTTGTTGAGCAGAGCTCTCTCCCTCTCTCTCTGCTTCCTGGGTTGATATCTTGAGCTGCTTCCTTCTACCATGATGTTCTGCCTCACCTGGAGCCCCAAGAAATGGAGTTGGCCATCTATGGACTGAGACCTCTGAAACCATGAGCCCCCAAATTAACCCTTCCTCCTCTAATTGTTCTTGTCAGGTATTTTGGTCACAGAAATGAAAAATCTGACTAACACTGTGGTGCTGGGGATAGAACCCAGGGTTTCATGCATGCTAGGCAAGCACTCTACCACCAAGTCACACCCCAACCCTTTTATTTTATTTTGAGACAGGGTCTCACTAAGTTGCCAGGCTATCCTTGAACCTAAGATCCTCTTGCCTCAGCAAACCCCTCCTCCAACTAGCTGGGAAACAAACATGAGGTACCATGCTCAGCTCCTATTGGCAATTTATGTCTTCTGTTAAGAAATGTGTATTCAGGTCCTTCACCCACTTTTTAATCAGATTATTTGTTTTCTTACTATTGAATTGTTAGAGTTCCTTATGTGATTTAATAATAGATACAATATCTTTCTTTCATATCTGTGGCATTTTGGCTTATACACACATTTTCAATAAAATAAGGAAGTGCCAGTTGAATTGAATAACAGAAATCCAAGGGTAAGAAGTTTTTCTCTGTACCTCTGTCAAGTTGCAAACCTTCCATGAGCACCTCACACATGCTAGACAAAAAAGCAAGGCCACAACAGAATCCACCCTGTACCCTGCCTGTAAACAGGTAAGCACAGTGCCAGGTGTAGGGCCATCATGGAGATGAATCTCGGATACATTGTGGGCATCTAGTGATGCATTGCTCCCAGGCTCCAGGGATGTAGAGAAAGCTTTCTGGATGCAGTGGTATTTACACTGAAACCTGAGCCATGAATAAGCTGGAGTTAGGAGCAGGGAGTGGAAGGGAGCGTCAGGTGAAGGGAACAGTATGTACACCAGCACAGAGCCAAGAGAGAGCATGCACACATTTGGGGAATTGCAAACTGTCTGTGTTCATGAACTACAGAACCTACGGTTGTGGGAAAGGAGGTAAGGGAGAGAGGTAAATGTCAGCCAGATCATAAAAGACCCTGGTCTGTGTTGTGAGAACAGAGGGGAATCACTTAAGTGCTTTTAGCAGAAAACTGTTGGTTTTCCCTACAAGGATAACTCTGTCTGGAAAGAACAGAAAGGTGAGGACCCCACCAGAGGCAACACTAGAGCCTGTCACAACAACACAAGTGAGTCGAGATGGTCTGAATCAATAAGCCACTGCAGGGTTGGAGAATAGACATGTTCCGACAAGTGTTGGAGGTGCATCCCCAGGACTTGGAGATGACTGGAACTGAAGGTCAGGAGAAGGACACTGGGTAGGCAGGGAAGCAGTTCACACAGCCATGGCATCAAGGAGGGGTCAACTTCACTTACGCATGTGTGTGCATGTGCATGTATATGTGCAGCAATTCAGGACCTTCTTATCATACACAAATAAAGGAGGTGCCCTTCACATCAGCATTAAAATAATTTTGGCATCAATTACAATAATTTTTGTCCAATGAGAGTAAAGTATTTTGAGAAAAGTGCACATTTTTCCAATTTGCCCACAGGCACCGCTGGAGTCAGCCATGGCCTTGAGCCCAGTGCAGAATTGGGTCTTGAATACACTGAGTTCGAGTTGCAAAAAGGACACTCCACTGAAGCCACCAGGGAAGCAATTGCATATTCAGGTCTGAAGTTCAGAGTAGACCTGGACTGGGGATGAAGAGCAGAAAACACCAGCACATGGATAGTTTTTACAACCCTGGAAATAGGGAAAAAATTAGGCTAGTTCAAAACAATTTTCTATATATAATATCTATATAATATATCTACTTCTATATGCATATACTATACATATAATTACATATATGTAATTTGTATATGATTATATGTGAGACAAGGGAATAACACAGTTCCTGAAGCACTAGTAAAGTATTCCTGAGCACAGAGAGAAGGCAAGATAGCCAGGGACTTAACAGTTATATTCAAAGTATGAATAAAGGCTGGGGCACATACAACTCAGTGGCAGAGCATGTACTCAGCATGTGAAGCCCCTGGGTTCAATTCCTGGCACACACACAAAGACAAAAGGAATCCGTAAAAGGGAGAATCAGAGTATAGCATCTTGAAAATAAAGAGAAACTGTGTGTTCAGAGGATGTGTCCCCTAGGGTCCTATCTAGCAGAGAAGTCAAGGATAATGACTTGGAAGAAAGGCCCACAGTGACCTCAAGGGTGTCACTGCAGAGACATGGTGGGACCAAGGGCCAGATGAGGACAGGATGAGGAAGCAGGGTGGGGTAGGGACTTTGTATGTCCTCTCCAGAACATTGACCACAAAGAGGGGACCCAGACTTGGGAAAAGTTAGAAGAATACAGTGGGTCTGGGAAAGGTTACTCTTCCTTAATAAGAAAACTGTTACTGGAATGAGCTAGAAGAGGGGAGGGCCTGCTGATCCTTGAAAGAGGTAGTACAGGCTAGATCAAGGAGGCCTCATCACCCAGGAGCAAGGGTCCTCACAGACTGTCATAACCAGGAAGCAAAGGCCCTCACAAGAAGGGCTATTCTACACACACCTAGGCTGCTGGGCCCCATCTGAGAGCCACTGCTAGACCACCTCCACCCCTCCCCTAGCCCCTTCCATCTCATCTTGAGCTAAATGTAGCCAGGCTGGGAGAGGCCTCCTGCCTAGTGCTCTGTATGGACTGCCTCCAGATGTTGGAATACCTGTTGGAATTCCAGCGAGGGACAGGGATAGAGGGGTCTTGGAACCCTTAGAAATATGCCTCATGACGGAGGCAACAGGAAAGGAGAATGCTATTTGGATTCCTTGAGTTGATGTAAAATTCAGTCTCCACTAGAAATCATCTGGCCTCTGATTGTGTCTGCACCTGTTTTGGGGGGAAAGGACTGGATGAAATCATGGTAGCACAGAGGTGAGTCAAACAGTCCTAGATTAGTTCTTAACCCTGTACTCAATAGTGGTATGATCTCAGCCTAGGTACTTAGCCTGAACTTCTATTTCTTTATCTGTAGAGTGGTCACAATAAAGAATAAATTAGAATATATATACACAATTCTGTATCAATAGGTTTTTATAGATAATAGATATATATGTTCTATATATACATAATAGATTTTATATATAACATGCAATATATACATACATGCACACACATACATGCATACATTTATACAGTACATGGCACAGAATGCATATTCAACAAATGATAATCAGCATTAATAGTAGTAATATTATACCTTTAATGATGAAATCAATCCTCATCAAATCAAATTATAATTATACAAATTACACAATTTACCATGAGGTACACACTTGGGAGAAAAGAGTCCTGCAGTACCTTTTAACTAAATTACTTGGAATTTGATCTATGGAATTATGTTATTTATGCTGCAAATCAAAGTCATGTAGGTCTTTGCCAACATGGGCGTATATCATATCACTCATGCCAAGAAATATAAACCTCTAATGTTACTGATTGTGCAATTAACTTATTCAATCTTTAAAAGGAAAATACTCCATAGATTTAAGAACGATGGGAGGAAAACTAAAAAATCCAGGCTGTATAGTGGGTGAGATGTCTTGAGCCTCTCATGAGAATTTTCATACATAAGTCAGGAAAATACATCTCAGAAATATCATTGAAATGAGATCCCTAAAAAGTATTATTTTCCTTTATTCCTTCTAGAGGAAGCTGGAGGAACAACAGATAAGCAGAATTCATCTGCCCAATTGTTTCTTCAGCCCAGGAGTCTCTGTCTTCTGTGTTCATAGTGTTAAAGTAGAAATAGGCCCTATTTGTTCTTTCACCAAAGAAGCTCAAGTTTCCATTTTTCTCTCAAACTTCCTGCCATATGCCCCTTAACTCCTTCAAAGATCAGTCAAGTGTTCTCCTGACTGGAAAAGGACAATCTTTGATCTAAACAAGCTGCTGCCCAGATCTTACAAAAGCCTACCTGCAACCTTTTTAAAAATTTCCAAAGGTACTCAAAGCATCCACTTGCAGCACATCACTGTAACTAACAGACTGATTCATAAAACTAATAGTGCCAATAAGATCTCCAATCAAATCCCTACCTCACTCCACACACTAGATACCTGAAATAGCAAAAACATGTATTTAAGCAAACCCAAAGAGAGCTCATGAAAGAGGTCAGGTGTCACTGAAGCATGGCAGAATACTTAAATTAAGTGTTATCAAAGGAAAGGTAAGTTTGAATTCCTAATTATTGTTAACTTCCACTTGTTTAAAAAATAGGCAAAGAATATATTTGTGGCCTATCTGAAGAATAACGTTTAATGACAAATCAAAGTTTTTATAAACTATTTTTAAAACTACCAAACACCAGTGGAAACAGACAGTGGTAAGACTGTAGTTTTCACACACAAACACACACCAGAGGAAATGTTTATGATCAATGGGCCATAAACATGTGAAACAGAGTTTAATTTTTCATAATTAAAATGCAAATTCAAGCAATAACAACTTTTTTTGTTGCCCATTGGCAAAGATTTAAAAGTTTGATAGCACCTAGAGTCAGTAAGGTTTTGAGGAAATAGGTAGTACATATAGTGTTAATGGGGTTGTAAACTGGTGCAACCTTTTTGCAGGGCAATTTGGCAATATCTATTAAATTGTAAAATGCACATACCTAGCCATTCCATTGCTAGGAATGTGTCCTTAGGGTATACTCTTTCAACTGTGCAAAAAGCACAAGTGTACTAGGTGTGTGGAAGCATTGTTTGTAATCTCCCCAAAGTGGAAAACAGTTTATAATATCAATTTAAGAAACTGGTTAAATGAATTAGGATGCGGCCACACAATGAACTAGTAAGCAGCCAGGAAGTGCATGGATGGATCTTTTGTTATTTTGGAAAGGTGTCTAAGAAACACTATTATATGGGGGGAAGCAAATTACAGATCTGTAAATTGAGTATGGCCCCATTCACATTGAAGATCTTTAAATATAGATCAATAGGCACATCCATATGCATGAATGTGTGCAAGTGTAGAGGAAATCCATAGAGAGAATCTAAGAAAGGCTTAAATAGTTGTTACCTATGGGTCATGGTAGGGCTGGAAAAGTCTGGGGTATGGAGAAATATTTTCTCTATCACTTTTTTATTCTGTTTGGAAGAAATTTTTTTCATCATGAGTACGCATTACTTTACAATTTAAACAAATAAATAGTATAGAAAAGGAAAGAAAACAAGGGGGAAGGAGAGAAGAATGAGAAGGAGAGAGGGAAGGCATAAAGTAGAGGAGGGATGGAGGGGGAAAAGAAAAAAAGAAAAGAGAAGAATCTCTTTCTCATTCGTTTGAGTAGAAGTCCTATTCCTATGTTGATAGAGACATTTAAAAACTTCAGCAATTTTGCCAAACTTCACAAACACCCATTTGTTGCTTCTTTTAAAAATGAAAACAAGGAAGCACTCCATGGTTGACTTTGTCCACACTTTTCCTTAGTTTCTGCAAACCACCCTGGGATAAAGTCCTTACTGTAACCTAAGCCCAGGGTGACTCCAGGAAGCCAGACGGCATTTCCTCCCGTAATACACAAATGTGTATTTTGCCTGATGTTTTTGTCTCTGTGCCTAGATCCCACAGTGACAGGCGCCACAAAAGCACACAGACAAGACAGAGGACGCGCCTGACTTTGCAGAGAGGAGACAGATACTTGGAGGTCAAGAGGCTGACTTTCCAAAGGCTAAGGATGCAGACAAGAGCTTCTGCCATCTGGGGCAGATTAGAATATCAGGCTTTCTCACTAGTTATGTGTGTGGGAAGGGCAGTAACCGGATTAAATCTTTCTTTTCTTGCTTTAAGATTAGGTACGTGATCAGAGCTACCTGAATTTTTTTTTCACTTACTTTTTAAAGTTAAAATCACATTTGAGGGTTGGAGATGTGGCTTACTGGTAGAGCACTCGCCTAGCACATGTGAGGCACTGGGTTTGATCCTAAGCGCCACATAAAAATAAATAAATAAAATAAAGGTATTGTGTCCATCTACAACTAATTTTTTTTTTAATTTTTAAAAAATCACATTTGAAGTTTATTTTTTGAAGATAATAGCTTTTATTTGGAGAGTTAAAAATTTAATTTTTTTTTTAAATGGATGTGGCTCAATGGCAGAGAGCTTGCCTAGCATTGCACAAGTCCCTCCCTGGGTTCCATCCTGGCATTGCAAATAAGTAAATAAGTAATAAAATAAAAATTTAGAGATTTTAAGAGGGCTGATGATTTTTAACTTCTTTTCTATGGCAAAGGAGAAAAGTTTGAAACTTCCCCCAGAGCCATTATTTCCAGAAGGAAAAAAATCCTCAAGGAAAACCCAGTGGGACTTGGTCCTTCTCCATGTTCTTCCACCCTGCGTGCCCTGGGTCTTGATCCAATACTGAACTCTGCAACCATTATTGAAGCTTACAAAATATTCTGCTACTACTCAACAGTTTAAATATTAACAAGCATGTAAAGCTACTGGGGGTAAAAGCCTGGAGCCTGTAATAAGAAGCAAGCCCTGGCTGGATTCTGTAATTATTTCTTACGCAATCCCAGGTCGCAGTCACAGCTTTCTGAAGATTACACACTTCCAGCCACTCTGGCAGGAGGGCCGACTCTGGCAGGGTTGCATAAGCCTTTTCATAGCATGATAATTAGTCATTAAGAAGCAGAACAAAGGGCCATTCGGATCAAGGTGGCACTCTCATAATTATGTATTTGCTTCCAGGAAAGGAGACATTTCTTGCACATTCTCCCCCAGAGTGGGAGTTAGGAAGGAAATGAGGTTAAAAGGAGAAGTGGAGGTATAAAGAAAAGGAGGTGGGTCCAATAGTCTGGAGCAGAACAGACTCCATGCGAGGGCGTGGGGGGGTGCGTATTTCCTGCTTTTGCATTTCTTGTTGTTGCTTGAAGTCCACCAGGCCAGCATGCTCCACTGTGTCCCCTCCAGCATTGGCTATGAACGAGAAGGTGCCTCTAGGGCCTCTGTGCTTACCAGGTGTCTAACCCTATTCCAGGCTTTCCATTGTTAGCAAAATCCCTGTCCTCTCGTCCACAAATTTGTTTTTCATCAGGTTAAATAGTTGTGAAGTCAGGGTTCTAAACCACCCATGACTGGTTATTTTTTCTGAAACAGACATCTGGAACCTACATTCTAGGTGTAGAAATCATTCATCATGATATACAGACAAAGGGACTGAGGCCAGAGATGCCAAAGGGAGAGCTTTTGTGCAACCATGGACTAATGAAGACACTAATGGAGACACATGACTCTGCTTTGTTCTTGGAGCTCATAGCTAACCTCACATGCGTCCTCTGTCTGCTGAATGAATTCAGTGCCTACCTGCAACATTGGCCCAACCTGTTTGTACACTTGTAGAACCCAGCCTGGTGCATGGGCTGGGGATAATCATGGCAACACTGCAGCCTGCAGGTTATTGTGAAGATCACAGCAGTGCACCTGGAGAGAGCCAACTGGCAGGTAGAGGGACAGCACAGGGTGCACACAGCCTCCGATAGCCTCAACCTATTCAAAAGCAAGCCGCACCCAGGTAGGAGAGAGGTCAGTGTAGAGGCACACCGTGAGTCTGGACTGAAATGGTTAGGTTAAATTACTTAGAATTACATTTGCCAAAGGTGACTGGGCAAGTCTAATTTCCCATAATGTTGTCAAGAGCATTCAGTCTTTCTACCTGTGCTTTCTCAACAAAATCAGTGAAGACAGAAAATGGTCCCTGGGTCACCACTTCTGCCCACAGCAGTCACTGCTTCTCAATCATGGCATTTGGTAAGCACTAAGAGCTACTCCAAGTTGACGAGGGGAAATACAGTCTTTTCACATTAAACTCATTTTGTTTTGTGACAAAACAAACTTCTACTAGACCACATGAGGGATAAACCACAGAGGCTAAATATGTCCCAAAATACCTTTAAGAACATTATAGAGAAATGGATCCTAGATAATTAAGTTACAGAGAAATCCAGTAGATTATTTGGCTGTACCCAAAAGGTACCAGTTAATGCATTAATGTCAACCTGTAGAGAGGGCTCTACCAACAGATAGAAGGATTATTTTATCATCCTATTTTCCAGTGAACTGGATAGAAAAATCTTCAGATCTCTGCTCAAATGTCACTATTTCCTAGGAAGTTTTCTCTAGTCAGTCTATCTAAAATTGCAAAAATCCCTCCCTTACTTCCTATCTCTCTTCCCTGCTTTATTTTTCTCCTTGGTACTTAGCATTAGCAAACACACCACACATGTAACTTATTCATCTTTGTTGAGTGTCTGTCTTCCCTGCTGGAATGGAAGCTCCAGGAGGACGGAGATTTCTGTTTTGTTCACTGTATCTTCAATGCTTCCAACAGTGCCTGGCACATGGAAGGGAACTCTATAGTCTTTGAATGAATACACAAATGGAGATAGCGTACTCATCAGCTAGGAAGATAACATAAACCCAGGAGGTTGGGGAACTTATGAGATGACAAAGTCAACAATCAAAATTATCTTGATAGGTGATAACAAGAGTCTGAAGCGAGCATGATGGAATTTAACAGGCTATGTAAATCAATCCCACACTTAGATTTCAGAAAAACAATTGCACAAGAACAAGATGGGAAAGATAACATGGCTAAATAGTAGCACGTGCAGAAATGACAGGGTCTCGGATGACTGCCAGCTCAATCTGAGTCAAAAACAAAAGCAGCCTATCAAAAAAATGTGATCTTCGGTGTCATGACTAATTAAAATAATCATAGTTTTCAGTATACGAGTGTGCTCTGATGCATTCCTTCATTTGAACTCACATCTTTTCATACTTACATGCAATATGCACTGAGGAAGTTTATTCATTACATCCTGGTTTGTAAGAGTAATGAGAAGCCACCTAAATGTCCATTAATAAAGATATTAAATAAATGAAGAGAAGCTATACCATGGAATGCATTCTTAACTGAGAATGGGAAAATTCTCAGTGCACATATTTAGAGCCATCTCTAAGATAAGTCAACAGCGGGAGAGCGGAAGGAGACTTAAAAAGGAAAATAAATGCCAAACTTTATCTAGACATAGAACCAATTTTGTACTCAGGATGATCCTTGTCCATTAGCAAGGGCATCACTTGAAAGTTGTCAGAAATGCAGAGTAGCAGGACCCATCCCAGGCCTACTGAAACAATTTCATAAGATTCCCATTCCCATTTAAGTTTGAGAAGTACTGCTTTGTTTTCCTCACTTGTGAACATTGTTTATTGTGGAAAACTAAATAATATAAAATATACATTTTTAACCATTTTTAAGGGCATTAAGTACATTGACAATGTTGCTCAACCATCACCATATCCATATCCAGGACTTATACAGATTTTTGTAGAGTATTTCAACAACTTGAATGACTGAATTCATTAAACACTTTTATAAAACTTTAAACATAAGTGCATCTTTCTTATTTGTTCTCCAAGACACATCTCCCATTTGTTGATGCATTCATTCTTTTAATGTATATTGATTGTTTATGCTAACCCAGGCATAATTTTAGGCACAGAGGACTATGCTGAATAACTAGAAATGTAGAAAATGGAATGGAGGTACCTCAAAAAATTAAAAGTAGAATTATCATGTTATCCTGCAGCATTCCCAGTTCTGGGTATATATCTGAGGAAATAAAATCAATATGTCAAAAACCCATCTGTGAGTCCATGTTTATTACAGCACTACTTAAAATAGCCAAGATGTGGAAACAAACTGTCAATTAAGGGATGAATGGATTAAAAAATGTGGGATATATATATATATATAACACAATAGAATATTACTCAGCCTTAAAGATGAATGAAATTATGGCATTTGCCAGTAAATGGATGGAGCTGGAGAATATCATGCTAAGCCAAATTAGTCAATCCCAAAAAACCAAAAGTCGAATGTTTTCTCTGACATACAGATGCTAATTCACAATGGGGAGGAGTGCTAGGGAAGAATAGATTTATTTTAGATTAAACAGAGGGGAGTAAGTGGAGGGGAGGGATATGGGGGTAGGAAATATAGCAGAATAAATCAGACATTATTAGCCCATGTGCATATAAAACTATATTACCAGTGGTATTCTACATCACGTATAACTTGAAGAATGAGAAATTATACTCCATTATATATGATGTATCAACGTGCATTCTACTGTCATGTATAACTAATTAAAACAAATAAAAATTAAATTAAAAAAAAGAAAATGTGATAAATATAAACAACAGAAATCCTGGGACTGGGGGATATAGCTCAGTGGTAAAGCACTTACCTAGCATGTGCAAGGCCCTGGGTTCAATTCTCAGTACTAGGCACACACATTAAAAATGCAGAAGGAAATTCTGCCATTTGCTACAATATACATGAACCTGGAAGACATTACGTTAAGCAAAATAAGTCAGAAATAAGTCAGACAAAGAACGACAAATACTGTATGCTCATTTGTGAAATCTAAAAATGTAAAAAAAAGTTACACTCATAGAAACAGAATAGAAAAGTGATTATAAGGGGCAATGGAGTGGAAGTAATGAATGAGATATTGGTTGAAGGGTACAGATTGGCAGTTATAAGATAAGTAAGTTCTGGAGAACTAATGAAAGCATGGTGACTATAGTTAGTAATAATGTGTTGTACATTTACAATTTGCTAAGAGAGTCAATCTTAAATTCTCAAAACACAATAACTATGTGAGGTGATGGATGTGTTAACTAACTTGATTTTGACAATCATTTCATGATCACTTCACATATATACAACTCTACATGTATATCAAATACTTGCATCTTAAAAGAGAAGTTCCGGTTTAGAGGATGGATTTAACCCAGACTGCCTCACCCTACCCATGCCCTGTAAGGGGCTGGATTTTGTGGGATCCTGATCTTTAATCAGCCCAGAAGTGTCCATGGCTTAAGAAGATACTAATGGCAGCTGATTTTACCCAGCCAAACTCTGCATAGTACAGGGATGTCTATAGGTATAGTCATTTGCTCTACTTTGGTCACACTGCTGCACCTAATGTTTTCTGACTACAGGGTAATTTTCAGTAGCCACCATGTAAGTGTTCTCACATAACCCCAGTCTCAGTTGTGCGTTCTTCTCTAAGGACACACACAAGTTAAGGTCATCTCAAAATAAGCCCAGGGATTCTTTCCAAACCCAAGGCCACTTACACTGATCCACAGCATGATACCACCTTCACCTGCCAGAATTAGGAACTAGATAAGAGCACCAAGCAGTACTGTCATCAGAGTGGGAAGCCATCCATGATGGAGCTGCAAAGCTCCTGTGGTCTCTCCTCCTCTTCCAGATTGGGTCATGCCTGTGTTCACTTCTCCTTCAGCTCCATGGACAGTCTCACCCCTTCATCTTCTTTCTCTTCTACATCGTCAACCAAGGTGATGACACTCAGCTTGTGATCCTTACCTTGTTAGGATTTTAAGGCCAGATGTCAGTTGCCCTTCAGTTGTGAATAAGTGATTTGGGTGCGGTTCTGTTCATGCCTTGCAGACAGTAGCCATAAGATTGAGGTCTGCAGTGTTCAATGAGCTGGCATTAGAGAGAACACTAGTTTGGCAGTCTCCTGAAGGACATGCAGCTGAGCGATCAAAAAGTCTCCATTCTATACACACCTACTATAGCTTCGATCACCATATGCTCTTCAGTGCCACTTTGCTTCCCATCTTTGCTACTTCCAAGATGTAGTTCTTTTTCTTTTCTTTCTTTCTTTCTTTCTTTCTTTCTTTCTTTCTTTCTTTCTTTCTTTCTTTCTTTTTTGGTACTAGGGATTGAACTCAGGGGCAGTTAATCAATGAGCCACATCTCAGCCATTTTTTATATTTTATTTAAAAACAGGTTCTCACTAAGTTGCTTAGGGCCTCACCAAATTGTTGAGGCTGGCTTTGAACTCGTGATCCTCCTGCCTCAGCCTCCTGAGCCACTGGGATTACAGGTGTGTACCACCAAGTCTGGCCTAAGATGTATTTCTAAGTGGAACAAACAAGATGTATCCATATACATGTTTGTGTGTTGTGGGGGGGGGGGACATGACAATGTGATACAAACCCAGGTGTGTGCTGTTATACGCAGAGAACAGTCCTAAGAGACCACACTAAGGTGGCTCAGCTGACTCTAGGCAGTGGTGTGGGGAACAGCAGTGACAAGGAGACATGTCATCACATGTCTTTGTTCCTTTCGAATTTGGAACCATGTGCAAATATTACCTAGTAAAAATCAAATTTAAATTTTAAATAAAAATATTTTCTTCCTTAACACATGTAACTTTACACTTCATTTAACCAAGATACGGTACCAGTACTGAACATTAACTGCTGTATTTTTTACTCTGCAGTAGTTAACTTTCTCAACAGCAGAATACTCAAATCTGAGTGCTAAATTTTTTAAAAATTGTATTCAATGCTTATATGATGAAGATACATCCTAGTCTTTCCTTCTTTCTCTAAGTAAAAAACAAGCCAGGGAAGCTCTTCACACCAGGGTCAAATTATTTCTTGCTAATCTGTTAGCATGTCTTCAAGTTGTTCTTTTCTGTTCATTTATATGCCTTTTATAGTGCCACCATTCTCTACTGCTATGAAAAGACCCTTTTAAGGACACATTAACTTGAGGGAATGTTCTAAGTACTAGTTCAAATAGTCAAAGTACCTGTTAGCAACAAACTTTGTTTATTTGTGTTACTAAAACTTCACTAATAAGTAGAGGACTTACAGTTTCCAGTCTGGCATGAAGGGATCTTGGAATTTATCACTTCTATCCTTACAACAAGAAAAAAGCTGGACAAACTGAAAATCAACAGCTCTGCTCTTCATTCCTCCCTAGTAGGAAAGCAAAATGAACAGTCACTTTGAAAGACAGTTTGACAGTTTCTTATAGAGTTAAACACTCTAAACATATGACCCAGCTGTTGTGCTCCTTGGTATGTACCCAAATTAGTTGAAAACTATGTCCACAAAAAAAAAAAAAAAAAAAAAAAAAAAAAAAAACACCTGCACATGGATGTTTGTAGTAGTTTTATTTAAAATTGTCAAAACTTGTCAACACCAAGCTATCTTTCAGTATTGAATGGAAAGGCAAACTATGAAGCATCTATACAATCAAATGGTATTGCATACTCAGAAGAACTTAGTTACCAAGCCAAGGACAGACAACTTTGAAAAGTCTAAATGCATATTTCTATGAAAGAGGCCAGTCTGAAAAGACTGCATATTGTGTGATTCCAACAATATGACATTCTAGGAAAGGTAAAGCTACAGAGACATTAAAAAGATCAATGATTGCCAGGGGTTAGAGGGAAGGAGAGGGTGAACAGGCTGAGCACAGAGGATTTTTAAGAGCATTAAACTATTCTGTCTGACACTGTAGTGGTGCAGACATTAAAATTTGTTAACACAGAGAATGTACAACACCAAAATTTGAACCCTGACGCAAAAACTTGGACATCGGTTAATAATAATGTATCAATATTGGCTCATCAGTGGTAACAAATGCACCACACTAATGGAAGATGTTACGAATTGGTAAAACTGTGGGAAGGGGTGAGAATACCCTGTACTTCCCACTCAATTGCCCTGTAAACCTAAAACTGCTTTAAGTAGAATTGGCATATGATCCAGCAATTCTCTTTTGACTATACACCTGCAAGAAGTGAAAGCAGCCTCAAAGAGATATTTGCATACCCACATTCACACAGTATTATTCACAATAGCTAAAGGTGGAAGCAACCCAAGTGTCCATCAATGGAAGAATGAACAAACAAAATGTGGTATGTAAGTATATCAGAATATTATTCATCCTCTAAAAGGAAGGAAATTGTGACACATGCTACAACACAGATGAACCCTGAAGACATTATGGCAAGTGAAATAAGCCAGTCACAAAAAGACATCTACTCATAGGTGGTACTAGAGTAGTCCCGTTCATTGGAAGAGAAAGTAGAATGGTGGTTCCCCAGGACTGGGGGAAGAAGAGGATGAGAAATTATTGTCTTAAAAGCCTGGAATTTTGGTTTTGCAAGATAAAAAGATTCTGTGAATGGTTGTGGTTGCACAGTAGTGTGAATGTACTTAGCACTACTGAACTATAAACATGTTTAACATGGTAACTTTTATGTTATATTCATTTGACCACAATTAAATGTTTTTAAAATAGGAGGATAAATAGATATTTGGCATAAATTTATATATGCAGAAATTATTCATGGACAAAAAGCCAGAAACTGACAATGTAGTTACTTCAGGGTAGGAAGTTTAGAGGCTAAACCAGAGATATTTATCATATGTCTCGAACTCTTAGAACCTTTTTCTTTTTTTAGCCATATGTATTTCTCACATTTTCAGTTTAAGAAAAGGAACTGGGGACTTGCCAACAACTCCCACATCCTTTCAAACAGAAGCTGGTACTTCAGAATCAGATAGTTTTTACCATACGTATTTGTCAATTTCTAAAGAAACACTATATTTAGGGATAATTATTTTATTTCCTTCACCATAAGTGAAACTTTCTCAAAATTTAGGGAAGACATTTATTTACTGGAACTCAAATTTATAGTCTTTGGCACAAGAGAAGAATAAAATGTGTCTATCAATGGTACTGTTCTTGTTGTTTTCAATAGGAATGATGAATTTTTTGCAAATTCATCCCCGCCCTGCACCCCTTACTGTGCTTGGGACCAATAATAATAACCACTAGTGCTTACTGAGGGTCACTTGTGAAGCACAGTGCTTAGTTCTTATATAACACCTATTTAACCATCAAATCATCTCAGATATTATGTTATTCACTCCAGTTTACATACAAGGAGATTGGTACATTAGAAAATTAAATAACTTTTCCAAGACCTCGCTGTATTAGAATACAATTTTGTACCAACTTTGCTATATATCCAAAGCCTGTATGTTAAACCACTAGGATCTGCTTCCTCAGACAACTTTGCAAAGTAGGGATGGGGTTGAGCCTATTGCTATGAAACTCACAAGGACAATTGGACCACAAGCCTCTGCCTTGCTCATAGCCATCTGCCTAGCAATTGCACAGCACCTGGAACAAAGTACTTGAATGATTTATTGAACTAATTGGTCTCACCAGGTCTAAGAACTATTCACCAAAGAGTGCAAGTAAGTATATAACTCCAGAGGAAGAGTGTATAAACCCTGCTGATGATCTGAGTACCTAAGAAACAGCCACCAGAAACCATCTGGAGGTCTTTCTAACCCCTGCCTCCTTGCACCAGCTAGCAGCACACTCTGACTCTTGTGAGACTTCATATAATCCAACCGTGTGTTTTCTGAGAGTGCTTTTTCTCCTCATCAGTGAGTAATTACCAACCATCAATTCCCACATGAAGTCAAATGCCCTTAAAGGAGTCTCTAAATGTTCAACAAGCATGTTTGATGAAAGTAATATAAGTGGGAAGGTGGACTCATTACTACATTCTTCCCGACCCCACAGAAAGCTCTAAAGTGGGAACCTCCCCTGAAATATGAAGGCTGCACTTAAACCCCCAGCCCCCAAATTGCTAGTAAATAGCAGGGTATACCCACCTAGTGTTTTGAAGGTATAATCATAAACACTGTTGTACATATAGTTACCTCTCATCTAACCTCTTCTCCCTCTCCATCCCTCCATTCAACCCATCCC
Source organism: Sciurus carolinensis (assembly GCF_902686445.1). Taxonomy (NCBI): domain Eukaryota; kingdom Metazoa; phylum Chordata; class Mammalia; order Rodentia; family Sciuridae; genus Sciurus; species Sciurus carolinensis. The sequence goes on from NC_062219.1 coordinate 132,660,341, forward strand.
CTAATGTCTTATGACTGAAAATTCTCAAAACATGCCATTGTCTATGCATTTATAACAGTGACAGCTTATAAGCATTATGCTTATAAGCATCAGTGTGAGCATTTTCAAAATTATTATTGATGGTGTGTTATTCTGCATAATTATCTTCTTTTGTCTGAGATCTTTTCTCCAATAAAACCATATTGGAGCTCTGACTTTGCTAAAAAAAAATTCGTTCATTACTGTTCATGGATCTCTCAATATTTTAGGAACAGAGATGCCCACTGGATTATAAAATACCAGTGCTGGTGCCCTTCCATCATTTAGTACAAGACATCTTTACTTCATATACACAACTATCCCTGGCTCAATGGTTCCAGGATGCTTCACATATATCAAAACCCATAGATGCTCAAGTCCCTTATGTAAAATGCAGCCTGCACCCTACATGCACCCTCCTGAACACTTTAATCTCTAGATTACTTTTAATTCCTAATACAATGTAATGCTATGTAAATAGTTGTTACACTATGATGTAATGACAAAAAAGTCAAACAAGTTTGCTATAGATGTAATCTTATTTTAATATTTTTTTATCTACTGTTGGTTGAATTCATGTATGTAGAGCCCAGAGATATGGAGGGCAGGTGTTGTGTGTGTATGTGTGTGTGTGTGTGTGTGTGTGTGTGCACTCACTCACGTGTGTGTTTATCAATTTTAAATATTCCCATTTTCTCCAGACATTTGTAACACTGAAACATTTATAATTATATGAGAAAAGAACACACACACATATGTATATATGTACATTTACATAGATCACAAATTCAGAATCTGAAATATGTAATTTTTCTGTTGTTTACACCTTATTATTTTTGTCCTCTGGACTAATAGTTCTCAAAATGTGGCTTGCATCAGCATCAATTGGAGGGTTAGGAAAACAAACATTGATGGTCCCCACCTGAGAGATACTCATTCAGGAGATCTGGGGTCAGGTGATGCTGGTAGTGCTACCCCAGAGCTCACATTCTGAAAGCCTTTGCCTGAAAGGAATAGTTGAACATAGATGGCAATGCTGAACCCAGAGAAATCAAAGAAACTCAAGAAAATTCAAAACCGTGTTCAACTGCAAAAAGCACACTGTCTAAATAATATAAATTATAAAATACAAAGGTCACTAAGACAAAGATCATCAAAGATGTTCAAAATCATTATATCTTAGTTGCTAGAGCTCTCTGGACAAATATTTCTTTGACCATATATCTGCCAATATGGGCTTAATTTGAATCTCATGAAGGGTAAAGTTTCCTGTCTTTATAAACAAGAAGTGCAATTTTTGACCTTTTCTTCTGGGCCTCATGCCCTCATTCTTGAGGTCTTCATTGTTCCTCAAAGTTAACGCCTATGTCTCCCTCTGGTATCTCTACCCCAGTCAGAGCTCAGAATGAGTTCTTCCTTTTCTCATACAAAAATCCTGAAGAAAATAAGGATTCACACTATTCAGAATAAGTAGAATTATAGAAAAAAAGTATGATTGATTCATTCATGCAAAAGTATAAAATGGATATTATTCAATATGTAACTTCTCTTGGGAAAAAAATGTATAGTTTTTCTCATCCAATTATTGATGTTCCAATGTTTTAAAAATTTAGGGGAAATGTTTAAACTTGATGCTGGTATAGAAAAACTGTCTTCTATAGTTTGGATCTTCAATGTCACCCAAAGGGCCAAAGACTTGATCACAGGTCTTTGGCACTACTGGGAAGCAGTGGAACCTCCCACTAGGCAGAACCTAGTGGGAGGCATATGAGGGCCCTGTCCCCTTCTCTCTCTCATTTGCTTTCCATCTACCATGAAGCGAGCAACCTTCTTCACCTCAAGCTCCCTCTTGTGCTGTCTTGCCACAGGCCCAAAGTCACACCTCCAAGTCACCATGGAACAAGACCTCTGGAAAACATGAACTAAAATAAATCTTTCCTTCCTTATAAATTGTTTATCTTGGGTATTTTATCAGACAGAAAACTCACACTGTCACATGTGGTTGTCCTTCCCACTGGTCCCAAAAATCGTGAGGGCAGCCCTGAGACTAAGGAATGTATAACTGGATTGTCTTTTTATGCTTGATAAACACAATCACTGTCATGAGAGAGAAGATCACATGGGACAACTGACAAGGGTGGGCCACTGCAGAGGTGGCAAGCATCTCAGACTCTGCCCTTAGAAGGTTTCTAAACTGGCTGTGCCTCCACTGACCCACCAGATTCTTCCAATGGACAGTCAGTGGTCCTGAAGTGCTCTCACTGTCCAGGTGACCATGGACCTGAGATTATCCCAGACCTTGTCCCAGACCTTATCCCAGTTGACTCTCAGTATCTATGATCTCTGCATCCCATGGATTCAACCAACTATGAATCAAAAATATTAGAAAAACATTGTACCTCTACTGAACATATACAGATTTTTTTCTTGTCATCATTCCCTTAACAAAACAGCATAACAATTATTTACAAAGCATTTGAATTGTATTAGGTATTATAAGTAATCTAGAGATGATTTGAAGTATACAGGAGGACATAAGTAGGTTCTATGTAAATACCATGACATTTTTTATAAAGGATTTGAGGACCTATGGGGTTTGGTACCCTTCTGGGTCCTGGAACCAATTCCCCACATATGACAAAATGCATATCTATATCACACACACAGAGGTAACTCTGGCCCTGCATTCTCCCAGAGCAATGCTGGATTTGAATGAGGTCTTTACTCACGGTATGTCAGCACTGGCACCATGTTTACCCACATCAGAGCCCACAGTACCTCCTCATCCTCTCACAAAATGGCAGGTGAGGAGTGAGCTCTGGGCAGCATGACAGCATCATTGTCCCAATGTACTACTATTTACATTGTGTGTTCGCTGAGACCAAAGGAAAGGGGATAAATGAGCTTGAAAAAAAAGGGGGGTAAGGAAAAATGGCAAACAAAGCAATGTGAAGGAGTAGCAGCATGCTTGTGATCCCCAAACGCAAGTGCCATGCCACTGTGCTACCATGGAGCTAGGGAGATCATAAGTACCACAGTGAGTGTCATAGTCCATGCTCACCTGTGAAGACTGAGTCCTTGTAGATGAGTTTAGAAAGTATTATCATTCTTACTGTCTATGGAATCAAGGACTAGCAGATGCTATTCAAGTGGCAGACCAGAGACCACCTTCCAGGTTTCAGGAAGCCCCAACATCTGTGCTGAAAACATACAGGGCTCCCAGCATCACTCTCTTGGACTTGCTTTATGAATTTTCAAGTTATCCCAAACAGACAGGGCCCAACAAGGCAACGCTAGAATCAGGTATTAGAGGACTTGGGGGACTTCTCCTGCAATGTCTTCTCAAGACTAAAGAGCATCTCTTAAAACCCTTGGGTGACCAAAGATTTTGAGTGGTCACTTAAGGACTGAGTACACAGGATAACATAATGTCTCTTAAGAATCCCAAAAGGCCTCCAAGGAGAGAGTGAAGACTGCCTGGGAAGCTTCCCATCCCTCCCATCATGTCCTCCCCATCAAGTGGTTGGCAGAAAACAGTGACTGCATAAAGCCTTGCCAACTCCTTCAGCCATCTCTACATCATCCTAAGCACAGCTGCGTATTTTGGCATCCCTTGAACACCCATCTCTTGAGTCTAAAAAAATAGTCCTAGCAAAAGGGAGAGTCAGTGCTATATTTAATTTTCTAAACTATGATTTTTTCCTGCACATTAAAAAAAAGAATACAAATTTATCTATGCTATGACTATGAAGATACATGAATATGACTGTGGAAATCAAAGAAAAAGAAAACTTAAAACATAAAATCCCTGAGGATTGTAGAAGAATAGAAAGTTTTGTCCCCATAAATATATCTTTAAATAATTTCATCTTCATATATGATAAGTGCTCACCACAATCTCTGTGGCAATGCAGAGAATAAAGAAAGTGTTAAGATATCACACACACCCTTTTTCCATTCACTCCCCAAATCCTTACAACCCAATCCTGAAATCAAAGGAAAATATAGACACTTGGGGGCTGTGAGTTACAATATTTATAAAGAAATGGAAGATAGATGGATAAATACAGACATGCACATGCACACATGATACCCACCCCCATCTTTTCCCATTTAAAATATCACAAACACTGCTCCAGGTCGAGAGACAAACTGATTCTTTTGAGAAGTTTCACGGTATTTCACAGTAAGAATGTTCCATGGCATAGTAAACTCTCTTGTTAAGGGGTGTCAGGTTGTCCTCAGGTTTTTACTGTTAAAAACAATGCAAACATCACTGTGAATGGCAGGTTGATGACCTCCAGAAATCCTCTCTTTCATAAAAACAATAGGTAATTTCATAAAAACTGTCACTATCAACTTTCCTGACCTCTGAAGATTAGCCAATGTTTGCAATAATCCAGGAATCTTTTATTAAAGTAAAGCAGCTGAATCCCAGCAAGAACAGAAAGTTTTATAGCATTTTTAACTTGCCCTATTCCCATCTCCTCCTCCCTAACTGATAGCCTTGAAAACCAACAGCTGGCAGCCACACTGAACTAGCAGCCTGCAAGCTCTGAAGAGGAAGAAAGGGTTGGAAGTCCTTCAAAGCTCAGGTCCAGAGAATTGTCATTATGTAACTTCTCAAATGCTTTCCTAAAGAGTCCCAAGGACAAGGCTTATCTTTATTTGACCTGAAACAATGGTAACAGGTGGAACAAAAATTAAGATAATCAAAAACTGAAAAGTTAAGCAATGAGATGACTGGAAGACTTTGAAAATCTCTGACATGTTCTTGGGAATCAAGATGTCCACATGCATGGAGGACAGTGTACACACCTAGGGTTGTGAAAATGTTAAGGAAAAGACCTAGACATTCCCACATTCTCATTTCTGGTTGACCTTGAGGCCTTATGCCAGCAAGTGATGGCTAAAGTCAAAATTTCAACTACATTGCTGGGCATTAAAAGCATTCCCCAAGACACACCAAAAGGTCCTTGGAAAAAACTGGAGAATGTTCCAGGACCTCCTGGCATTGAGGGTCTGTGTTGAGAAATCAGCTGAGATATGAATTGGTTTCCCTCCATATATAATTTGATTTTTTTTTCTCTCACAGACTTTAAAATTCTATCCATATTCTGTATGTTAGTCATTTTCATTATAATGTGCCTTGATGTGGGTCTGCTGTAATTTTGTGCATTTGGGTTCCTGTAAGCTTCCTGTAGTTGATCTTCCATTTTATTCTTTAGATTTGGGAAATTTTCTGATAGTCTGTGATTGAAAAGATTGCCCATTCCTTTGGTTTTATCTCCATGGCTTGAAAGCCAATGAAAGAAATTGTTCAATTTTCAATTGAGACTTTCCTTTATTAATTTTTTAATTTCTATTTTTTGCTCTCTCTCTCCCACATCTCTATCATCTTTGAATTCAAATATTTTTCATCCATCAATTTATTGAGAAATAGGATGTCTGAATAGCATATTATTGTGTTGTTGTATATCCTTATATTTTTACTTTTTTAAAAATCTGTATATTTTTTTCCTTACTTATTTGTCTCCCTGGATTTTCTTTCTCACTTCTCTCATGCTAACAGACAATCTCTACTAACTCCTCCTTTCCTCTTACTATAAATTTTTACCTCTATCTCTCTCCTTCTCCCTCATAAACATCACATCCTACACTGCTTGTATTCAAATGATGGACACATTTGAAACAGTAAACCCTTTTAGTAAACTTACTGTTTGTATTGTAGACAATAACTGAACACATCATTTCTTTTTATTGCAACAAAGCTGTAGATGCCTTAATAGGAGCTATTTGGTTTAAGATTGTATATTGTTTGCATTGGGTGCTGTTATGTTGGTCTTCCCCTTAAAGATGAGGTACTGGAAGCCTTCAGGGACATTATAAGACTACAGGGTAGAAACTGTATTACCTCAGATCCATACTACTAGATGAGAAGACACACAAACAACATGAAAAAACAAGAGAAAAAAACACCTCAAACAAACCAAGGTGTTCCAATAATAGAATACATAGACAATACAGTGGAAAGAAATGTCAGAGGAGTTTAGAAGGTACATAATTGAACTGATCTTTGAAATAAAGGATGGTGTCAGAGAGAAAATACAAGAAGTGAAAGATCACTTCAATAAAGAGGCAGAGAATCAAACAGAAATCCTCATGCATGATGCAAGAAGAGGGTGGTTTCCACTCCATTCACAATAGCCTCATAAATAAAACACTTGGGAATTAATCTAACAAAAGAGGTGAAAGACCTCTACAATGAAAACTGTAGAACACTTCAGAAAGAAATTAACAAAAACCTTAGAAGATGGAAGATCTCCCATGTTCTTGAATAGGCAGAATTACTATTGTCAAAATGGCCACACTACCAAAGATGCTATACAGCTTCAATGCAATTCCAATTAAAATCCCAATGACATTCGTCATAGAAACAGAGAAAGCAATCATTAAATTAATCTGGAAGAATAAGGGACCTTGAATAGCCAAAGCAATCCTGAGCAGGAAGAGTGAAGCAGGAGGTACCACCATATCAGACCTTAAACTATACTACAGAGCAGTAGTAACAAAAACAGACCTGGCACCAAAATAGACAAGTGGACCAATGGTACAAAATAGAAGACACAGAGACAAACCCACATAAATATGGTTATCTCATACTAGACAAAGGCATGAAAAACATAATTGGAGAAAAGATAGTCTCTTAAAAAAAAATGGTGCTGGGAAAACTGGAAATCCAATATAGCAAAATAAAATGAAACCTCTATTGCTTACCCTGCACTGCACATCAACTCAAAGTGGATCAAAGACTTAGGCACTAGAACAGAGACCCTGCACCTAATAGAGGAAAACATAGGCCCAAATCTTCATCATGATGGCTTAGGATGTGTCTTCCTTTACAAGACTCCCAAAGGGCAAGAAGTAAAATCAAGAATCAATAAATGGATGGATTCAAACTAAAAAGCTTCTTTTCAGCAAACAATGAATAACATGAAGAGAGAGCCTACAAAATGGGAGAAAATGTTTACCACATGCACCTCAGAGAAAGCTCTAATCTCCAGGATATATAAAAAGCTCAAAAAACTCAACAACAAAAAAATAAATAACCCAATAAATAAATGGGCTAAGGAACTGAACAGACACTTCACAGAATAAGATATGCAATCAATCAAGAAATATTTGAAAAACTGTTCAGCATCTCTAGCAATTAGAGAAATGCAAATCAACACTACTCTAAGGTTTCATCTCATTACAGTCAGAATGGCAATTATCAGGAATACAAGCAACAATAGGTGTTGGCAAGGATGTGGGGGAAAAGGTACACTCATACATTGCTGCTGGGATTGCAAATTGGTGCAACCACTCTGGAAAGTAATATGGATATTTCTCAGAAAACTTGGAAAGGAACCACGGTTTGACCTAGCTATCCCACTTCTTGACCTCTACTCTACGGATCTTCCTTTTGCTCATCTATTTCTTTATTTTTGATTAGCACTTTCTATTTATATATAAAGGTGAAATTCCCTGTGGCATATTTATATATGCACATAGCATGATTTTTAAAAAATTATTTCATATTTCCTCCCCTCTCCCATCCCTCCTTTTTCCCTCTTAATCTCCTTCTATTTTCATTATCTTCCCTAAATCTTTATGACATCATTCTCCCATCCTTTTCTTTATTTAAGGCAACCACATCTTATCAAAGAAAGTATGAGAATGATAGTTCAGCAAATGTAGAATATTGATATAGAGAAAGAAATTATTTTAAGGAAAAGTACCAAAAATCAATTCTGGAATTTAAAAAAAGTACAAAAACTGAAATTAAAAATTCCTAAGGAGTTCAACAGCATATATGAGCTGGAAAAAGATCAAATCAGGACTTTGGAAGACAGTTTGAAAGAGATTCTCTAATATGAGAAACAGAAAAAAAAATAAATGAATCAAAAATGAGCAGAGGCACAGAGACCTCTGAGATAACACCAAGCTAGGAACATCTGCATGAGGAGAATCCAAAGAGGAGAGGAGAGGAAAAGTATATTTGAAGAAACAGTGATCCAAATAGTCCTAGAATTGATGAAAAATATTAATCTACACCATTTTAGAAGATCAATGAACCCCTAGAAGTGTGAACACATAGAGAAGAAGATTTAGATATACCATCATCAAACTTTCAAAGGCAAAGAGGGCATCATAAAAACTGCAAGAAAAGAAGTAACTTATCACATATAGGGCAAGGGGCTGCTCAATCAAATTAACAACTGATTCCTCATCAAAACTATGAAGGTCATAAAGCAATAGGATCACACGGAATGGAAAAGACTGTCAACCAATAATTCTATACCCAGTAAAACTATCATTCAAAAATGAAGACGAAATTAAGATAAATTTGTTGCTAGCCAACCTATCCCGCAAGAAGTAGCAGAGGGGATCTTTTGGGCTAAAATGAAAGGATACTGGACAGTAACTCAAATCTACACGAAAAAATAAAGAGTACAGATGAAGATAATTGCATAATCCATATAAAAGAGTGTTTGTTTTTATTTGCAACTTTTTTGTCAACCTAATTTAAAAGATACACCATAAAGCAATAACTATAAATCCATGCTGAAAAGCATACAGTGTGTAAAGATATAATGTATATAACAATAACAGGAAAAGGAGCGGGAGTAAATAAAGTTATGTAGCAGCAAAATTTTTATATATTATTAAAATTGTTTCATATTAATCAGAGGTTGATTGTTATAACTTAGACTATTGATTTCAATCCCCACAGCAAAAACTAAGAAAACTCCATTTAAAAGAAATGGCAGGAATTTAAGTGATACTGTAGAAAGTATATATGTAATATAAAGTGTTACTAATATAAAACAGGAACAAAGACATAAGACATACTAGAGGAATAAAGTGTAAATGGATAAATCAGTCCAATCACAAAAAGAGAAATTGGCAGAATGGGTTTTAAACGCATAAGCCAATCATGCTGTCAAAAACAGATACACATCTGCATATCAGAGAAGACATTAGACCTTTGGTATTTTGGATTTGACTTATTTCACTTAGCATGGTATTCTCCAACTCCATCCATTTACCAACATATGCCATAATTTCATTCTTCTTTAAAACAGTAATATTTCGTCGTGTGTTTGTGTGTGTGTGTGTGCGCGCGCGCGCGCGTGTGTGTGTGTGTGTGTGTGTGTGTGTGTGTATCACATTTTCCTTACTCATTCATCTGTTGAAGGGCATCTAGGTTGGTTCCATAGTTTAGCTATTGTGAGTTGAGCCGCTATAAACATTGATGTGGCTGCCTCACTGTAGTATGTTGATTTTAAGTTCTCTAGGTATAAACCAAGGAGTGGGTAACTGGGTCAAATGATGGTTCAGTTCCAAGTTTTCTGAGGAATCTCCATACTGCTTTCCATAGCAGTTGCACCATTCTACAGTCCCACCAACAATGGATGAGTGTACCTTTCCCTCCCGCATCCTTGCCAACACTTATTGTTGCTTGTGTTCTTGATAATTGGCCTGATTGGAGTGAGATGAAATCTTAGTAGTTTTGATTGCATTCCTCTAATTGCTAGAAATGTTGAACATTTTTTCACATATTTCCAGATTGATTATATATCTTCTGTGAAATGTCTGTTCATTTCCTTAGCCCACTTATTGATTGGGTTATTTGGCTTTTTGAGGAGGGCTGGGGAAGAATAGAATTACTTTATATTAGGTAGAGGTAAGTCAGGGGAGGGGAAGGGGTATGGATGTAGGAAGGATAGTAGAGTGAAACAGACATTATTACCTCATGTACATGTATGACTGCATGACTGATGTGATCCTGCAATATGTACAATCAGAAAAATGAGAAATAACACTTCATTTATGTATGATTTATCAAAATGTATAAATGCATTCTACTGTTATGTACATCTAATTAGAACAAATAAAAAAATTTAAAAACATACATCTTACATTAAAAAATGCAAATAGATTGTAAGTAAATATATGAAGGAAGATACAACATGCAACAACAAAAAGAGAGTTGTAGTGGCTATACCAGTATTAGACAAAATACATTTTAAGACCAAAAAAAAAAAATGTTAATGGTGACAAAGAGGACATTTTATAAAGATAAAAGGATCAATGCATCAAAAATATATAGCAATTATAAGCATATGAATCAAAGAACAGAATCCCCAAAATACATGAAGCAAAAACTGCCAAAATTAAAGGGGGAAATGAAACCTTTAACAATGATGACCGGAGGCTTCAATACCCTACTTTCAATAACAGAACAACAAGGCAGAAGGAAATAGGAGAATTAAACCACACTATGAAACCACTAGACCTACCAGAAAACTATAGAGAATTCCAACCAACAACAACAAAATACATGTTTATTCTCAAATACATATGGAACATTGTATAGGACAAACTGTACTTTAATCCATAAAACAAGTTTTTATACATTTAAATGTACATTTTAATACATTTGAAATCATACAAAGTATGTTTTCTGAACAAAATTCAATGAGATTACAAATCAATAACAGAAGTAAGCTTGGATAATTCACAAGTATGTGGAAAATAAATAGCATATTTCTAAATAAATAATGACTCAATGAAGAAATCATAAAGGAAGTCAGAAAATACTTTGAGATGATTGATGTCAAAAACAAATTGTACCAAACTTCAGGGATCCAGTGACATAAATGCTTAAAAGTAAATTTATAGCTGTAAACACCTACATTAAAAAAATTTTTAAAGATTTCAAATCAATAACCTAGTGCAGGCCAAATAGCCCTTCTCAAATCAATAACCTAACCTTCCATTTTAAGAAACTAGAAAAAAAACTTTAAAAAGTAGAAAGAAGAAATAATAAAGATTAAAGTGGAAATTAATTAATTATAGATAAATCCAATGAAACAAAACAAAAAGTTATTTGTTTGAAAAAAAATTAACAAAATTAACAAATCTTTAGCTAGACTGACCAAGAAAAAAATATGACTTAAATGACTAAAATTAGGAATTCAAGAGGAAACACTACTGCTGGACCCTTTTCTTATACCATATTTTAAAATTTATCTGCTTTTGGATCATAGACATAAATGAAATGCTAAAATCATAAAACTCTTAGAAGAAAATGTAGGTTTAATCTTCATGACTTCAATGAGGCAAAGTCTTCTTATACACAACCCCAAAAATACAAGTGACAAAAGAGAAACAGACAGCTTGGACTTCATCAAAATTAAAATCTTCAAGGGCTGGAGATGCGTCTCAATGGTAAAATGCTCAGTAGCATGCACGAAGCCCTGGGTTCAACACCCAGCACCTAAAAAAAGAAGAAGAAATTTTAGTGCTTTAAAGGGCACTATTAAGAAAGAAAAGTGATAACCCATAGAATGGGAGAAAGTATCTGTAAATCATGTCTCTGAAAAGGGATTTATATCCAGCATAAGACTGTCAAAAAAGACAAAAACTAGTGTTGGTAAGGATGTGCAGGAATTGGAACCTTCAATGCACTCTGGTGGGGATTAAGAATGGGCAGCAACTTTGGAAAAAAGTTTGCATAGTTCTTCATAATGATAAATGAGAAGGTGCTATGTGACTGAGCAATTCCGCTCTTAAGAACACACTCAAGAAATTTCAGGATACACGTCCATCACAAATATGACTCAAATCTGTCAGATCAACTCTACTAGCATTTTGACATTGACTGTGTTCACAGTAGTGTTATTTATAATAGCCAGAAAGATGAAACAATCCAATGTCTACCAACTAATAAAAAGACAAAATCTGATAACTCCATAAAATAGAATTTTATATGGTTATAAAAAGGGAATGAAGTACTGACACACACATGTCACACTATGGGTGAACCTTATACATGATACTAACTGAAAGAGGTCAGACACAAAACACAATATGTTGTTTAATTCCATTTATATGGAATGTTCAGGAAGGGTAGATTCATAGAGACCAACAATAGGAGTTGGAGGAAGGAGAAGAATAGGGAAAGACAGCTAGCGTGTAGAGGGGTTTTCGTTGTTGTTGTCATTATCATTGTAGAATGAATATGTTCTGGCATTAGGTAGTGATGATGGTTTCATAACTTTGTGACTATAATAAAACCCACTGATGTGTGCACTTTAAATGGGTGGATTTTATGGGATGTGTCTCTCAATAAAAATGAAAACGCAGAAACAAACACCTCTGTACATGCATTGCTACATGCTGGGATTTTATTTATTAAAAACATATTCCCAAATGAGAGACTGATATATATATCAAAGGCATAGGAAGTTTTTCCCCTAATTTTGGATATTGTCAGATTATATTCCCAAGGTGGTACACTAATTCACAAACAACAAAAATGCACCGAAAGTTTTATTTCTTTCTGAGTTTCTGTTTCACTTTCTGATTTTTGCCAAACTGATGAGTGAAAACAAGATCATTATGTAAGTTCCATTTCCCTCTTTCATTTTATCAATATGCAAACTTCCTTTTTTATCAATATGTAAATTAGATCTCTCCAACTTTGAATTGCCAAACTGTATCCTTTGTCTATTTTTCTATAAGGTCGTTTACCTTTTTCTTAACAATTAAATTGTATTCACCCTTTAGTTGTCTCATGCATTAACAATTTTGCCTTTTTGTTTATGGTATCTACATCCTTAAGATACTACATGTAGATACCATAAACATTCTTAATATGTCCATTTAGATTAGTAGGATATGGTTTGAACTATTTGAAAAAGCAAGAAGTAACCAAGCCTACTTCACATGGACTCTTTCCTTAAAACTCTTTACCCCTCCTGGCTCTTCAATCTCACTGTTGAAATAGAAGCCATTCAAATAGAAAGTCTCCCCGTTACTATCATCAATTACACCAACCTGCCTGAGTCTGCCCCTTAAATTCTCAAAGTGGTCAACCAATCTCTTTTAGGACCTAAAGACCACACTCCCTTAACATAGCTGCTTTGAAATTTGCATTCAGATTTCTGGCTTTGTGTCACCAGCAAACAGGACCAGAATTTAGTAGATGTCAAAATTTTGGTAGAGTTGATCTGACAGATTTTAGTCACAATAGGATAAACTATTAAAAATTAAATCCCTTTCTTGAAATTAGCAGTTCTAGGTTTGATCTTGTCAAAATTCCAGAGCACTGTTTCTGACATTTTTTTTTTCATCTCAAGACTTCTTTAAACTCTTAAAATTGAGGATCCCTGGGACCTTTTTTGTAAGTGGTTTATACCTACCTATTTTTACTATATTTATTCATTTACTTTAAAAGAACAATAATGAACACATTGCATACTGGCATCTATTAAATAGTGTATGAAGTAATAAGTATATTTTCTTAAAAAAACAAATTAGAGAGATGAGTCACATTGTTTTATATTTTTTACAAATCTCTTTACCTGCTGTCTTGATAGAAAGACAATTGGATTCTCATTTCTATATCACATTTAAACTGTTGTAATATGCTGTCTTGCTTTAAGTCTATGAAGAAAACTCAGTCTCAAACAGGTAGATGAGAACGGTACAGGGGAGACATTTAACTGCCTTTTCAGATAACTGTGAATATTCTTTGATAACACATCAAAACTTGAAAAGTACTAGGTGTGATGGCACATGCCTATAACCTCATCAACTCGGGAAGCTAAAGCAGGAGGATCAGAAATTCGAGGTCTATTTGGGCAATTTAGTGAAGCCCTAAGCAACTCAGTGAGATGCTGTCTCAAAATTAAAAATAAAAGACCTGGGGATGAAGCTCAGTAGTAAAGTGTCCCTGGGTTCAATCCCTAGTTTAAAATTAAAAAAAAAAAAAAAAAAAAAACCACCTTGGAAAATGACAGTTGCTTAAAATTACTCACAATATGAAATCTGAAACAATATCAATGAACTTGTTTACTCTTACGTGAAAATATGCTGATCTAACATTATACACTGTCATTAGGAACAACTCATTCACTTTTTTTTTTGGGGGGGGGTGCTGGGAATTAAACCCTGGGACCTCAAGCATCCTAGACAAACACTCTACCACTCTACCTTCATTCATTTTTAAGAAAAAGTCTACCAAATACCTTAATCAGAATAACCACAATTTTTCAGTGTAAAAGTAAAATTGGCATTCTCTGGGTTGGGGGAGGGAGAAGCAGCTAATTCAGCTGCCAATTCAAACAATGGTGCATGAGCTTTTGTTGGAGTTAACCATTGTAGTATGCAATGGAGGAGATTGATGGGTACTTCCTGTTTTGTCACACAGACCATTCAAAAGGTGTGGAACAAAGAGAAAGTTAGTGATTTTCACTTCTTCATCAAGGCATTCTAAAGGATAATGGCTCTTTTTAAAAATCAATGAATGTGTAAAAAACAAAATGACTAGTACTTCCAGGCAGTTAGATACCCCCAAATGGATATGTGGCAAGACACCAGCAGTTTGACTCACCATCAGTGCAAAGGGCAACATGGTAATCCCAGGACAAGCTGTGAGATTCTGAAAAGCTATTCACCATTTTGAATATTTTAGGACCCTGTGTTAGTCAATTATCCTGCTCTCCCATAAACACAGCTTCCTTCAAGGATGTGTTGATTGGATACCAGCTGAAACTAACAGAACAGAAAACCCAGCCTCCATTTATAAGCCAAAAGGACAATTTTGCAAACAAGCAATTAACTTGGTCTTCGTGTTCACAGCTACAGCTTTAATTCAAAGGTTATGATGTTGCTGGAGAAGGGCAGTGCCACCTCTTGGCTGACTCTTTAGCCAGTAGTGCAAAGTCAGCTTGCAAGGCTTTGTTCTTCCCTAAGCTGTTATGTGCACTTACCCAGCCCATGCAATGCGATAACTTACTCATAAGCTGCTTCTGTTGCTCTTTCATGTCAACTTTGAAAAGCTGTGACAAATAATTTTGGGGTTTTAAAAGAACTCATCATGTCTATGTTTAAAATACTTAATTCCTTTTTTCTTTAAACTCTGAATAATTGGTCCAAAAATGAAGTCACAACTTAATTATCACCATAATAACACTTTGATTTTTTTCCCGTTGCCTAAGACACAATACAGTGAATTTTTCACATCTATACAACTGAGAGGGAAAAAGGCTTTCATCACATTTTCATTTCTTATTTACAGTTTCATCCAGTTTCTGTGGATTAGATGTTGCCCTTCAGGAGAGAGAATGCTCTGATACCTCAACTCCCTCCTCTTCAGCATCTTTTTGCACATTTGGGATGGCAAAGTCTTCTAATCCCCTTTTTAAAAGTTAATGCTCCTCTCTCAAGTATAATGCAAATGTTATAAATTCCATTTTATTTTAAAATAAAATATTAGGTTCTAAAATAGTAACAATTCTAGACAAAATTATCAAATTTAGAAGAGATTTTTCAGAAAAAGATAAAATCTGAAAGAAGATAAAAGCATATTTACATTTTGTTGTATTTCTATACAGATGCAAGAAAACTTTTGGGACTTCAAAATAGTAATTTATGAAGATTATAGTAGGCATTGTTAAACTACTAAGAACACAGAAGTACTGAGGGAAAAAACTGAGTTGATCTCGCAAAATGTTCACATATGCATCTCAACTGTACTAACTTAGAAAATTCTAGAGAACATAAGAATACACAAACACATGTTCCATTGCCCACCAGGAGCAATGGTATCTTCTCATGCCATTCAACTTTTGAAAACTCTATTGTAATCTCATGTAAAGGGAAAATATTGTCTTGGTATTTTCATGATAATGGTTTCAACCCACAGACTCCCTGTAAGAGTTCCAGAGACCCCAGGGATCCACAGAGCACATTGTGAAAACCACCATCCTTGATGGTTTTATTTGGAAGCTTCAGGAATGCTGGATTGAACTGGTCCTGAAGGTGAAATCCAAAAACAGAAAGAAAATTGAGGCATAGGGAACTTGGTCTTTCCTGCAGCCTCTCCAGCTTCTAACCAGGCTTAGGACTTGATTCGCTGGACAGGAAGTCTCATAAACACCCACATTTTCTTGAGCCTTCTCTGGCAGCTGCAGGCTTCCAAAAGAGAAAAGACATTCAAGGACAGCCCACACGTCATTCTTGCTTCCTTGCAGCTTTTCTCCCTGTTCCTGGGGATGTGTTCAAACTGCACTGTCAACCTCTCACATGTGCACACCATTCTGAAGATGGGTCATAAACATTTAAACTACATTGGCTCGATAATGGGGACATTTTGGCTCCAGACTGTGCTGAACTTTGCCCATTCCAGAAATAACCCATAAGACATTCTCAAGGCACTGAGTGATGCAAACCACATTTATCCACTTACCATGGACAAAAATGTGACTGCAAAGCAGAACCTCAACTTCTTCCCAGATAAAAGGGAGGATGTGAATAGTGTTCCTAATACAAAACCTGCCTTTCCTCTTGCCTTGAGAAGAATTTTCCAAGGTTCATGACAGAATCTTTCAGCTGTAAAAGTGATTTTGTTTCAAATCAGGTACCACCTCCATCCTGTGCCCCAAAGCATGGAGTTGGGGGGATAATGCCCAGCAGATTCCCATGTTCAGGATATTTGCAAATAATAATTAATAATAACTATAACAAGTGTTGTAGTTAAAGCAGTAACAATGTGTCTGCCCCATATGTTGCTGGCATAGTTTTCAAACATGAGAATTTTTAAAAATTCAGTATTATTTGGTCCTATAACAAGATACCAGTAGGCTGCCATTTGACTCAGTGCCCCGGAGCACTATTCCCTTTTCTATCTCATTAAGGAGCTGTCTATCTGGATTACTGATCTCTGGCTGCCATAACAAAGTACCGTAGACTAAGCTGCTTGAACAACAAACGTTTATTTTCTCACGGTTCTGGAGGCTGAAGTCCAAGATCAAAGTGAGGACAGAGTTGGTTTCTCCTGAGGCCTCTCTTCGGAACTTGCGGAAGGCCAGCTTCCCCCTGAGTCTTTTGATGGTCTTCCCGGGGTGTGTGTGTGTGTGTGTGCACGTGTGTCCTGATCTCTTCTTGAAGGGACACCAGTAACACTGGATTAGCAACAACTCCAAAAGCCTCACTGTATCGAATTACCTCTTTTTAACACTCTAATCTCCAAGTTTAATCTCATTTTGAGGTTCCAGGGGTTAGGAATTTGAGGGAACACAAATCAGCCTATAATAATATCTAGTCTATTACCACTTTGTGCTTTCTTGAATATCTTCAGTGTGGATCAGGTAGCAAATTTTATCTGCCTTGTGCACCTGGGAATGGACAGCACTTAACAAAGATTTCTAGCATGTAGCAATAGTTTAATAAATAGTTTTTGAAAAATATGAAATTTTACAAATGTTCACTTATAGATCGTTGGCATCACAAAGATGAAAAATATTAAAATTTAAAAATCCTATTGAGGTAACTCAGTTCTACAGTTTTATAACAAATACTCAGTTATTCCCAAAGTGCCCCCAAAGCAGTAGACGTGAAGGATTATTACATGATGTCACTCTTAAGCCTTAAATTATGTTCTGAATGGTAACTGAAAATAATTCTATGAATTTACCTAATGTCTTTTACCCTAATTTTAAACATAAGAGATCCAAATAAACTTTTCAAACATAAATTTCAGAATGAGGTTTAAGACTAATTTACCATGTCACTAAGTGAGAAAAGTTTATTTTAAACTGCGCTATACATGGACTAAATCCTTCCATATTGATAAGTTGATCTGCATATGAAGGCGCATTCTCACAAACCACAGCATGTGCAGATTAAAGGAAAATGCTTTTTCATCAAAATTTCCCCACATATGCAATCACACCATTGGAGTTCATATGTAAATGAGCTCCTTTAAAGTGAAAGTATTTGAAACAGGAAATTAAGCAAATCTGGGTGGTTGGGTTGGCTTTTTGTTTGTCTGTTTCATTTTTCTATCCCTCTCTGTAAAGAGGAAAAAGGGTGCTTCCCAAGGCACACAGGGAAATTGGGACATTTATATCCTCTATTCCATGAACTCTGAAACATCTGCATTTGCATTTGGCATTATATGTATGGCCTGAGTATCTAAACTGACAGTCATACACACACCATATATGGAAAATTATTCATCAGAAGGAAAAGTATTACAAAATCTAGCCAGCACTGGAAATTCATGGAAAAATTCTGAAAGGAAAAGAAAAGAAAAGAGGAGAGGAGAGGAGGGGAGGGGAGGAGAGGGGAGGGAAAGAAAGAAAAAGAGAGAGAGAGAGAGAGAGAGAGAGAGAGAGAGAGAGAGAGAGAGAGAGAGAAAGAAAGAAAGAAAGAAAGAAAGAAAGAAAGAAAGAAAGAAAGAAAGAAAGAAAGAAATCTGAACTCCACAGAATTAACAGGAAACTTCAGAAGTTCAAGATTGTCTCTGCTGGTTTTAGTCTTAAAGACCAGGGAACTCTGAAATACCTTTACTAGAGACAACAGAAACAGAAATAGAGACATTGTGTGGGCCTCAGTGGGCCACCCCACTCATTCAGCAGTCCAAAAACAATCTCTCGTGCCACATTTAGGGAAAAGCACAATTTTAGGAAATCCAAACAACCTGTGAACCCGCTGACCTACAGATAACCTATTCAGCAACAATGAAAGTTGAAAAAGGATTTGAGTTTAAAAAAATAGTAAAAGGAAAAAGAAACTTGTAAAAGAAAAGAAGAAAAAAAAAAGACTTCCCCATTTCAGGAAACACACTGATGAAATCTCAGATATTTCAGATCCTTGCCTTCATGGGTCTGCTCTGGTTGGAAATTTTGCTGATTTTCCTGCAATACCTAATTAACTGTGGAGCAGACCTCACACCGTGGTCCCCCAAATGCAGGACCATCCACACAGCTACTGGGAATCAAACCCAGGGCCTTGTATATGCTAGACAAGTGTTCTCCCACTGAATATGTGCAGAACATAAGAGGGGAAGAAATTTGAACATGCTGTGGAATTGTCCTGGAAACTTCCCTCTTCTTTGTGAAAAATCCATGACCAATGGACTACGCATCTGATTTCCATCCAAATAAAAGTACTTGAAAATTTTTTGTTTTTACACTTGAATTGTGCAGACCAGGAAAAACAGGAAAACTTTGACTTTTTTGTTTGATTGGTTTTGACTTTTTTTTTTTTTTAAAGTACCGGGGATTAAACCCAGGGTTGCTTTACTACTGAGCTATATCCACAGTTATTTTTTATTTTTTGTTTAGAGACTGGGTCTTATTAAGTTGCTTAGGGTATCACTAAATTGCTGAGGCTGGCCTTGAACTTGCAGTCTTCCTGCCTCAGCCTCCCATATTGCTATGGACAAATACCAGCATGTCTGACTTGACATTTCTATTTTAGTATCTGGGATGAGAGAAACTTCTTGACAATAAGGAATTTAGCAAGCTTTCCCCAGGGCATTTCAAAAACAAAGTGAGGAGAGTTGGAATAACCACCTTGAATAAACAGGGCTCACTCCAATCAAATGGGGATTTTTTTAAACAAGTCAGTTCATACAAGAGATATTGGAATCAAAGATGAGGGTGAGGTGAGAACAGAGAAGACCCTGGATGAACAATAACAAATGATATCATAGGAAACCAAATACCACAAAACAAAAGATGAAGTATATCCCTCGAGGCTGTCCCTGATGTGTGGTTAAGTCCAGCATCACTCACCCCCTCACCCCACCAGGTGTTCAACTCTGAAGGAACCAGATGAGGAAGACATGACCCAGTCCAGGACCAACCCAAGAACAGCCCCATCCACAGGGTCCAGTCCTGAGTGAGGACAGAAGAGTTCAAATGCCAACCTCCTTCGCTTCCTACTTCCTGAGTTGGCCCATTGCCCATCTGCACCTCCCAAAAATATTGTCAGATTTTTGTTCTTAAGGATGGATCTTTGGGCTGAGAGTGGTGGTTTTACACCTGTAGCCCCGTCTACTCAGGAGGCTGAGGCAGGTGGACAGCAAAGCCATGGATGAACTGGACAACTTAGTGAGACCCTGTCTCAAGACTAATTTCACAATGGCTTGGGATAGAGCTCTGCGGTAGAGCAGTTGTGTAGTACCCACAAGACCCTGGCTCACTCTCCAGACACACACAAGAAAAGAAGATGGAAAAGAAAAGGAGGAACCCCTAGGCACTCATTCTCATTGTCTATTTTAAAAGAAAGATAAAAGACTATTTGGTAATCCCCAGATTGCAAAACACAGACCTCCTGGATAATGATTTAAGCGAGAAGCACCATCAAGTTGGATGGGGAAAGAAAGGAAGACGTAGACCCAGCCACAATAAACTAGTGTTTATGTTCTAAACAGTTTATATGTAATTGTTGGACATTTTGTGACCAACAGCATGCCCTGTGAAGTAGAACCATAAAATGATTCTCTTAATCCCCTTTAAGTTATAAAAATTAAGCCAGATGGCTCTCCAATGCCTCAGAGATATCAAAAAAACTCACTTTCATGAACTCCAACCTATCTTTCCAGTGGACTTCATCCGAGTGCCAGGCAGACACTTTCAGGGGTAGGACAGCCAAGGTAAATAGCAGAAAATCTTCACACTTCAGCTCTCTCTTCTGCCTTCATCACCATTGATTCTAAAAGGAAGTTTTCTCCACTCAGAGGGAAAATTGTTAGTTTTCTTTCCTAGTCATGATTTTTTGTTGTTGTTACTGTTTTGGTTTGCCTTTTTTTTTTTTTTTTGTAGTGCTGCAGATGATGGAACCCAGGAACTTGTGTGTGGTATATCCCCAGCCACATCTGTCTAGTCCCTCTTAAACCTTTCCAATCTCACCAAAAAAAAAAAAAAAAGTCATGTAAAGATTATGAACTAACACTTCATCGCCGGTTTCCAAGCCTTCCTCCATTATCTTGTGTTTCAACTTACTTTTTTTTTTATTTCACTCATTCAAATAAAATTTCCAGGGCTGGGGATCAAACTCAGTGGTAGAGCACTTGCCTAGAATGTGAGAGGCCCTGGGTTCCATCTGGAGCAACAGGAAAATTAATTAGTTAATTTCCAAAATTTCACAGGTCCCTGATTGGTGATAAATAGCAAGAGGGAAGGTAGGAGTCAACAGGTTTGATCAGAGACCCAAGAAACTAACTTGTATTCTGCCACCCTCTTGGATTAGGACTACACAGTTCCTCCTAAAAACCACCCTGCACCCACAGACAAAATTGAAGACATATGTGCGAACCAGGCTTTGCATAATCTGACTGCATCTCATTCTAACAATCCTCGAGGAGGGAAGGTGGGAGGAAATTACTTGGACCATGAAAAAACGGCCTTACTGAAGACAGGGAAAGGCCAAGGAAGGTTTTATAATAAGGTTTATAATAGAACATTTGGGCGGGGATGGGTTCATTGCTCAGCCTCAGGGTGTGCTGTTAATAAAAGCAAGTACTGGTTGGCCGCTGTTTTTAAGTGCCATAGACCTTATGATGTCAGAACTCATTATGCACACAGGGGCTATTTACTGCCTCATAAACTTGTAGACAAGGAAATTGTTAGTGGAAAAAAAAATGGTTTCCAAAGCTCAAACGCAATCCCTCATTTGCCAGTTTCCCCCAAGGACCAGCAAGTCCATCTCCAAGGACTTCTCCAGCCAAAAGCAAAATTCCATGTCCAGAATGATAAAAAAACCTTCCTGCACTGGTTCTATTTTGAATACTTATGCTACTTCTGAGCTAGGGTTGGGTTAGGTTGAAGTGCATTTAAGTGTGTCTTTAAGGGAAAGAAGCTTCTCCATCATTGCTGTGAGAAAGGAGAAAGAGAGATAAGAGAAAGAAAGGAGGGGACCACAGACAAAAATCTCCACCTCATCAGTTCTATTAACATAGAGGATGTCAGTGGCCCCACTTCAATGCCATCTCTTCAAAACTTGGCTTAGACTGACAAAATAGGCACCACCATAGGTTAAATGCCATTAGAGACACAATCCTCAAAATTGGACCTTGTACACAGTAGGCACTCAAAAAATATCTGCTGAATAAATGATGGGCAAGGGAGATAACATTCATATCCTTCAGTCTTGGGCATATATAATAAATAAACCCAAATATCACTCTTCTGGGAGAAAATGCATGTGTTTCCCCCACTTGTATCAGGAGCAGTATTTTGCAGCAGCCCTGGGAAGTGGTCCCTCCTCTTACAAAAATATTGCCAGGTTCTGGAGAAGTAGCTTACTATAGAGTGCTTGTCTAGCATGCACAAAGTCCTTGGCTCAATCCCCAATGCCACATGTATTCAGCTCACAGGCTATCTTTAAATTTTCTCTCCTATGAGAAACTTCATATTCAACATTCATTTCTGGTTCTTTAAATCAGAAAATAAGAATTAAGGACTCTTACTTAAAATAATAAATGATATCCAAATCTATCTTAAACTCATGCCCAACATTATACTTAATGACAAAATAGTAGGAACATTCTCACTAAATGAGGGAGACAATAAAATATTCATTATCACCAATATCACTTACTACCGCCTAGACATTCTAGCCAATGCAATAAAACATGAAACAAATATAAGAGGTACAATGATTGGCAGCATTTCCCAAAGCATGTTCCTTGGAACACTATTTTACTGGAATGTTAAACTAAGTCAAACAGTTTCTTTGCCGTAAGACTTCTCAAAAAGTTTTAAATATCCCAACATTTGCTGAGTCTCCAAGAAGGGAAATATTATCTGGTGTTTCCCAACTTTTTGTATATTGAATTGCTTTATTTCCAAAGAATTTATAAAGCCTCTAGTTCCTTGGAATACCCTTTGGAAACTCCAATTACATTTCTTTTGATCTTTAGTTAATTTATGTATTCATTCAAATACATCTGTCTTCTATGAGCTAAAACAGTTGTTATAAACAACAGCTTTCCCATTAGAAAAACCTGGGTGTAAATTCTATAACCCTACTGAATAAGGGACTAAAAAGGATTCTTTTGTCTTCTTATCTTCCTTGACCTTTGATACTCTCATATGTAAAATGGAGATTACAGTAAATAATTAGGTTAACAGATATATGAAAGATTATTTACTCTTAAATGTATTTTAAAATTCTTTTTAAAACAACCATGAGATACCACATCTTTACAAAATAATCAAAGTTGAAAAGAGTGCAGTGAAATATGGCCCTCTCTTATCATGTCTAGTGAAGCAAAGAAAACAATCTGACAATGTAATCAAAAGTCTTTAATATTAATTATGTTTTAATCCAGCAATTGATAATAAAGACATTTACTGACACTTTCTGAAAGTCACAAAACATTGGAATGAATATTAATGTCCATCAATAGGGTATTAGTGAGGTAAGGCTCTTGAATCCTTAGTACCTAATACCACAGGTAATTGTAATGGCAATTTTAGGAAACATTCTCTTTTGCTTCTACTCCACCATGCCCCATGTTCAGAAAGAATCAGAGATAAAATCTGAGACAAATAAGATTTTACCCTGCCTCAGCCTCCTGAGCCCCTGAGATTACAGGCATGTGCCACTGGCTCCTGACCATATTTCATTTCTTAATCCCATGAGACACATAAGATCCAAGAGACTGGGTGGTTTAGGGAAGGGTAACCCCATTCCCATCTCCAGAGGGATATCCACTGCACATTCCTATGATTGACTTAGAACATCTGTGACCTTCCCTTGGAGAATGTCACCAGTCCAGGGAGAATCGTGAATATAAGTTGATGCCTCACCCTCCCACAAAAAACAGAAAGAAAACTTCCATTCCACTACTGGAGGAGAGGACATCTTTTACACTTTTATCCTTCTGGATACATATAATAAAGCACATAACTCTCACCGACGCTATCTTACAACCAGAATGCAAATAATTTCGAGGATGAAGTAGAGCCTGTAGTCAGCAAAAAGAACTTGGGTCCTTGTAGATATCCTTGAGCTAGTTAAACAACCTGCTCCAAAACCTGCCCTACTCCAAGATTTCCTATTAGATGAGATAACATGCTTAATGTTCATGCCTCCTCAAATAAGGAGTTCTATTGCTTGTACTCTTAATCATCCTAACTGATGACATTCTTGAATTCTGTTTCATCACAGGTTAAAAATTCAACAAACCACTTTTGATTTTGGGGGGTGAATCTTTCACCTCCTTAATGACCACAATTAAAATACTTCTTGAGACCGATCTCAAAAAACCAAAGGTCAAATGATTTCTCTGATAAGTAGATGATGATACATAACTGGGGGGCTGGGGCAAGGAGGTAAGGGAAGAATGGAGGAAGGATGGATTGTGTAGAGGGAAATGAAGGGTGGGGAGGGGGCAGGGGAAGGAAAGATAATGGAATGAGACTAACCTCATTACCCTATGTACATGTATGATTATACAAACAGTGTGACTCTACTTCATGTACAACCAGAGAAATGAAAGTTGTACCCCATTTGTGTACAATGACTCAAACTTTTTTTTAAAAAAAGAAGAAATTATGATATCTTCAAAAAAAAAAAACTACCTTTTCAGAACTAATGTTCCTTAAACTTGTGAACTTTCCACCATGAGTGCCATCCTTCATCCCTTGAATCAGAGTCATGAGTCTCTTCAGGTCCTCCACTAGCATTCTGAGTTCCAGACCTGGAAGCATCGCCTGGCATGGGTTGAATAGTGTTGAATGTAACAATTTCACATACCTGTAATAATTCTGTGGTGGTCTGACTTCAGTTCTTATAGAGATTGGGGATGATCTGTGACTGAAATGGGGGATGTCAACATACTTACAAATGTATGCCATTACAGTGTGAGTACCTCATGTAAAACGTAGGGAAAGTCAGAAGCCTGTCAAAAGCATTATACCTATTGTGCTATATTGAAAAAGTTTAGCAATGCCTGTGGCTGCAATAAAATGGCAGGTGTTTAAGGGCTGACTGTATAGAAAAAGTTCCCAAAGGTCTGACTCTATCATTATTAACACTGCTTCTTTTATTCCAAACAACTGGCACCTAAATGGGGAAGGACAGTTCAGGTTTTTTGCTCTTCTTGGTGCTTTTTGAACATCCTAAAATAATTCATTAGGGCCTCTGAATCCTCTGCTCCATTTGTACCAAATTGTCCCACAGCTGACTGCTCTCAGTCATCATGTTACCTCAGATCAATGACTACTCCCAAGGTCTCTATCTTATCACCATGGTGGGTCACCATCAAGGAACTTATTTTCCCATTTATGTATGATCTATTCTTATAACATTTTTCTTTATCTGAAAGATTTTTGTACATGTGCGTGTTGTCTATTTATCTCCCCACCCTTCAAAGTTAAGCTCTGAAAGCAGAGACTTTGACTATGTTCCCTGATTATTTCCCCAGAACCTAGAAGAGTGCCCAGCTCAGAGTAGACACTTAAAACCTATTTGGGAAACAAAAGAATTGGGTGATTAATGAGAACTCTAGGACCCACCTCTAGTAATGCTGCCAGCCCACAGTTTCCATGGCCTCTGCTTCTGTCTGTGCACTGGCCTCATTTCTTCTAACAGGCTTCCCTAAAAAGCCAAAAAAGAGATGAGATGGCCACTGAAAGTTCCAAGTATGCACTCTTAATGCCCTCATCCAGGAAGGAAAAATTGAGAAATGTAATCTCTTACTGTCTTTGCTAACAAGACCAGAGAAGGACTCTAAATGACAGAAGTTGATTCTGTGCCTGTACTTGGCCACTATGGTAGCATAGGCACCATGTCAAATGGTATCACAGCAGGGTGACTGCACCAGGAGGGAATTCAAGGAAAGAACAGAGTGCACTCTCCCTCCCCTACCCTTCTTTTTTATGGTGCTGGGGATTGAACCCAGGACCTCATGAGTGCAAGACAAGCATTCTACCAACTGAGCAACATCCCCAGCCCCCAGAGTTCTCTTTAAGGATGTAGGGATGCTGACACCGGTTCAGGGAAGGAACACCAGGTAAACCAAAGAAACATACAGTCAACCCTGTGTATCTGCAGGTTTTGGATCCTCAGATTCAACCAAACTTAGATGGAAAATATTCAAAGAAAATAATTGCATCTGTGCTGAACACATAAGACATTTTTTGGTCCTTATTCTCTAAACAATGAGTTACAATAACTATTTATATGCATTTAACTTGTATCAAGTATTCTAAATAATCTAGACATGATTTAAAGTATATGGGAAGATATGCATAAGATAACAAGCAAATAATACATAATTTCTTAAATGACACCAGAATTTTATATATTTATGGGGTACACTGTTATTTTTGATTACATGTATACATTCTGCAACAATCAAATCAGGGTTTTTAGCACATTCGTCACCTCATATCATTTCTTTGTGATAAGTATTGGCATCAGATCTGCTCTTTTGCTGCCACCAGTATTCTGCCTCCAGCACACACCATTTTACAACCCAGATTGTCAGTCTGTGACCATCCTAGCCAGTCATTGTTCTGCTTGTCAGTCTTTGAACATTCTCAGCAGTCATTGGTCCAAATTGTTAGCCCACTAACCTCCTTGCCAGTCATTGGTCCATTGTTATTAGCCTGCAAAATTCCACTACTTATGAATAGCTCCCCTGCCATAATATCTCTCTCTCTCTCTCTCTCTCTCTCTCTCTCTCTCTCTCTCTCTCTCTCTCTCTCTCTCTCTCTTTCACCCTGCTGGCAGACACTCTGCCTGTCCACTTAATAATATCTGTTGCATGAGTTCCCATATCCAGAGTGGTTTCTGGGTGCTTTCAATAAGACTATTCAAAAACTTCTAGGTATTTTGAAATATGCAATACATTATTGTTAAAAATGGTCACCCTACTGTGCAATAGATCATCAGACTTTACCTCTCCCATGTAGCTATAACTTTGTGCCTGCCAACCAATCTGTCCCCATCCTCCCATTCCCTGCTTTCTGTACCAGGTCTCCAGTAACCACTAGTCTACTCTTTACTTCTACAAGGTTAACTATTTTAGATTTCACATATGAATATAATCATATGGAATTTGCCTTTCTGTACCTGGTTACTTCTCTTAACATAATATGCTTCTGGTCCATCTATGTTGTCAGAAATAACAGTAGGAAGAATGAAAACTTATTTTATGGCTGCATAGTATTCCATTGTGTATATATACCACATTTTATTGATCCATTTATCCATTGTTATACACTTAGATTGTTGCCATATCTTGACTACTGTGAATAATGCTGCAATGAACTTGGAAGTGTGTGTATCTCTTCCACATACTGATTTTATTTCCTTTGGATGTAAACATTGTCAGGTCATATGGTACTACTATTTTAATTTTTTGAGGAATCTTCATATTATTTTCCATAATGGTCACAGTAACTTATCTTCCCCTCAATGGTGTGCACACATTCCCTTTTCTTCACACCCTCACCAACAGTTGTTGTCTTTTTTTCTAGGGTGAGATGATATCGCATTCTGGTCTCAATTTGCATTTCCCTGATGATTACTGATGTTAAACATTTTTTATAAATCTGTGTATCTTCTTTTGAGAAATGTCTATTAAGAAGATTGTCTATTTTTAACAGAACTATTTGGGGTTTTTGTTATTGAGTTGTATTCCTTACATATTCTGGATATTAACTCCTTATCAGACACTTAGTTTGCAAATATTTTCTCCCATTGGCTTTTCGCCCTATTGATTGCTTCCTTTGCTGTGCAAAAGCTTTTTAGTTTGATGTAATCCCATTTCTCTATTTTTGCTTTGGTTGCCTGGTAATTTTTTGTTTCTTCAGGGGATCCTGAAACCAGTACATCTGGTTCATATATGGATACCAGTATATCTAGAAATTTTTCTACATATAGTGAAGTCCTTAAATTTTTATCCCATCTTCCACTATACTGCTTTCTTTCAAACTTACCAATTGTTACCAGCAGTGTCAAGCTACACTGATCTTAGGGTTTACTTTTACTCTCTAATGACTTCATTTTCCTTGTTTCAAAGATTAATGTGAAGGTTAATAGATCTGCCAAGTTGTTCCTATTCTCTAGAAAAGACAAAGCAAGTTCCAAAAATTGCAATGCAGGTTATCACATAAAAGTGAAATTCAGAACCTTTTAAAGTCATTTAAATTTTCAAACTTTATTCCTTTTCTTAAACTAATATTTAAAGACAAAAGCGAACTGGTTAAGTAGTAGTTTTTGTTTTGACTTGTAATTGAGATGCTGGGAACTTTAGTAAGTTTTTTTGTTACTGTGACCAAAAGACTGACAAGGACAATTTTAGAGGACAAATTTAATTGGCTTACCATTTTAGAGGTCTCAGTCCACAGACAGACAAATCTATTGCTCTGGTGGGGAGGTGAAGCCAAACATCATGGTGGAAAGGTGTGGCAGAGGAAAGCAGCTCATTATATGAAAATCAGGAAGCACAGAAAGTTCTTGCTCATCAGGGACAAAATATAAAACTCAAAAGCATGCCTTCAGCAGCCCACCTCCCTCAGCCATACCCTACCTGCATACAATTACCACCCAGTTAATCCCTATCAGGGGATAAATGAACTAATTAGGTTAAGACTCTGATAATCCAATTGTTATCACCACTAAACTTCCAGGCATTATCTCACACATGAATTTCTGGGGTCACCTTACATCTAAACTATAGCACTGTGGAAGGAACCTGGCACATCCTGAAAAGAAGTAGGTTAAATGGAAGACTTAGAGGTAAAATGAGCAAATGAGCTTTTTTTTTTTTTGAGTCACCTGAAATTCCACTTTTAATTCAAGTTATGAAAGTAAATTGTATTATGCAATTATATCAGAAAAGTAAATATAAAAACATGAAGAAAGAATACAAATACATAGGTCAGAAAAAATATTTTTAAGTGGTGTTACCTACACTGCCAACTCCAAACTTCACTTTGCAGGAACATCCAAAGTCCAGACATCAATCAAATATTGGCCTTGAAATAATTTCCTAGTTAGAAAAGGATCAGAAACACATTAGAATAAATTTAAGACACCCCAAATTTCTTATCCTTTTTACATTACTAAGAACTTACATATTCTGATGTCCAAAAATAAACACAAAATGATTAAACTTATTCCTCAGTCATGCTTACCCACAACATGCACCTAAATTCTATTCCATTTTATTAAATCCTTATGGCCATAAAATGCACAACTCAACTGCATTTTTTAAACTGATTTACAAATAGAAAGGTTTCAGTCTCAGATCTTTTCCGAGCCCTCTAATTGCAAAAAAAAAAAAAAGAAAGAAAGAAAGAAAGAAAAAGAAAGAAAGAAAAAGAAAAGAAAAGAAAAAAGTTTTCCATAGGTAGGAAATCACAAAAGGAGTTTATTAAATTCTGTTTTATCTGAGTTCAGTAGAACAGATATCCTCAGCCTGACACCAGAATGTATCCTCTCACCGACACAAAGCATTCTACCAGAGATGGGTGAGGGATGCTTAAACCTGCTTTCCAGATGAAAAATTCTCCTGAAACACAATCTGTCACTCTCCACCTCTTGACTTTGCATCTCTCTCTGACACCAATGCAGAGCCCCAAATGCATTGTCTTTTTATTCAGATGAGCATCATTGTTCAAAGAATCTACATAGCCCCTGTCTTCTCCAGCTTCCATCCTTAAATTCTGTTTGCCCAATTGGCCCACTTAGCTTTCCACACTCATTTTGTTCCAAGACATGAGTTCTGGAGGTTTAGTTTATATTTTCAGGTCACCAAACAGCATTTCTTTTCATGGGAGAGAAAAAAATGTTTAAACTGCACCCCCCCCCAACAACACTACTTTGCTGAATGAAAAGATGACATATGGAAACAACTCCCAGTTTCTCAAATTCTTAACATATTTTAGCTCCAGAGACTTGAAGAGTAAAATAGGTGACTGTCTGGCTGATCAAGAGGAGCAAAGTCTTTTAAGTCAAGACCTACTGGCAGCTGTGACTTTCATTAGAATTGCTGCAGCCAAATGCCCCATCATCATTCTCCTTTGCTAGATAATAATCAACAAAAGCCAAATAAAATGACATTTGCTTTTCCCAAAAATACATTATCCATCCAAATGAGAAAATGAAATCCTGAAACTATTTTTTGTCCATGTTCATAGGGAAAGTCGTGCAGGGCATTTCAGTAGAGCAGACGGAAAAGTTAGACACAAAAAGACTCTGACTACCAACCTGGAGATGAAACCTAAACAACGAAGGACAGTAATTAAAAGAAGAGAGAAAAAGACCTAAAGAAAAGCTATTTTGTGCCAGGTTGATTTGACCAAGAGTTAATATGAATAATTTATTTACATGGATATTAAGCTGCAAAGGTGTTTATATATGTAAAATATTCATATTGGAGGAAGTCAGCTAGTAGCTTCACCCTCCTGAGGGAAAATACAAAGTCCATTACCAATAGTCGGTCTACCGCAGAGAAATCTGCAAACCCCAGGGGCCTGGAACTCTAAAAAGACCATTCAAGCCTCAGGTGGACTCCACGTTTCTCCATTTCCCTGTTCTTCCGCTTTCCTTTCCTTAAAAACCTTCTTATAGTATTTGCATTTGATGAGGTTCAAGAGGTCACTTCCCCTGTCACTCTCCCCCTCCTGGCTCGGCTGAGCAGCCGCGTCCGGACCTCCTCCTGAACGTCTGCCCAGCCCTCAGTGCCCGGGGGCGGCAGTGCTGCCTGAGGTTTCGCGCCTCGCATCCTGCGGCCGCGGTGCCGCCGCCACCGGAGCCACTTTCGCCTTCCGAGAGGCCAGCTGCCTCGCCATTGGGCCCCGAGCCGCCTCCTGAGTCCTGGAGAGGCCCGCGCTGATCTCACAGCCGAGGTCGACAGCCGAAGAGTGGCAATTGATTGCCTTTGCCAAGCAGTATTTGGCGACAAGTCCTACCCAGGGACCAACTGCTAGCCAGAGTCATATTTGGGAGAGAAGACACGTTAAAACGGAAATACTGTCGGTGCTTTCCACCCCTAACTTCTACAGTCGTCGCCCTCGATGCCTTCCCTTTTCGTTCTACTAGTACTCTGGAAGAATAACGTCCCATTTGGGGGTCTCCCCCTGCTCTCCGCACTCCCCCCGCCACAAGCAATAAGAACATTGAGCAGGTGGGGTGGTACCTTCAAGGCAAGAAGAAGCAGCGCTAAACCAAGGCCGACTCCCGACGCCACAAACCTTCTCAAAAATATTGGACCGACCCCAGCAGGAGCCCCAGCTGCGCTCAGAAAGTCGTGGCCACGGCGCACCTGCTTCTTGCCACTGCTGCTCCGGGCTTAAGTTTTCTGCCTTGGGCTCCTGCCTGGGTCTTTTCGTACTTTCTCCCTGCAGAGTCTTTAAATTAAATCCTAAAACTAAGCCCAGGAGTTTCGTTGGGGTTGAGACAGGCGCAGGGGCCAAGTCAGCCCTAGCACTGTGGACCACAGAGTGAAATCAACCCGGAGAAAGTGGAGACCCCACAGGTTCAAGTTCAGAGGAATCTGCACCATCAATTTCAACACCGACGTTTATTGAGCGCTTCCCACACGCAGCACACTGCTCTATGCGTTTGACTTTTACTAATTCGTTTAATCCTGCCAATAACGCTGTTAGTACCTATTATGATCCCAATTATTTAAAAGACAAAACTGAGGTGCAGAAAGATAAAGTAACGTGTTCAAGGTCACATAACTAGCAAGTGCACGGAATATTGAAGAGGGAAAAGAAAAAGAAAAACGGGAAAAAAATGGGCGAAATCCATTTACGACCTTAATATTTCATACTGCAGAAATAACCAGGGCTGGAGCCTCGAAAGGCGTAGTTGGGTGCCTCGCTAGGGGCCCCTGTAACCTGGTTTACTGGGGGCTAGGGACCCTCCGGCCTGTCGGCTGTCCAGGGCTCTGGGACGCGGTGGTGCATGTAGACAGCGAGAGTTCTTCTGCCAGGTTGCCTACCTTCGGATGGTCCAGAGTATAAGGAAATAGGGAAGGAATAGAGGGAAGAAAATCACAAACTCTGAACCCAACACGAATTGTTGCTTTGCCGGCGACCACGCCGGCGAGGAACCTCTGAGGGGGTCCCGCAAGGCGCACTCGCTTCTCCGGCAGCAGCACAGGCAAGTGTCTTTCCGCCGCACATTCACACTTTCTGGTTTGGTGTTTCAGAACCGAAAGGATCCATCGAATGCAGATCGGACATCTGTGTTTCGACCCTGGGTGAGTGAGCCCAGCGCCCACAAACCCAGTCCGCTGATGCATAACGCGAGCTTTTCAGCGAAGCAGACCCAGCTTTGGATCACGAAAAAAGAGACTGATCCTCTACCTTGCTGCTTTTCGTCCCCATAATGAGACCCTCCTAATAATGCTCAATTACACAAACACACACACACACACACACACAACCTGTGCCATAGCGGGGTGCCCTGCCCAAGCCTAGAAGACACCATTAACTGCGCTCCGAGGGTGCCTGTCTCCACCCGCCTGCTGCGAAAGAGTCAGATATATTCAGGAGCCACCTTGACTCCACCAAAGGAAACATGTCTCCTTCCTCCCCTAGAATTCTCGCTTTGCATTGGGGCCTCACCCACAGTCCAAAAACATCAGGAGAGCTGGGACCCTAGCCTGAAGAAGCGGGCTTAAATTTGTAAACATTGTACCCATCTTTTCCTTATTAAGGACAAAACCAAATATGCTTGTTAGAGATTGCTCAGGGAAGGAATGATCCCAAGTACGCATGAAACTTAAGGGGTGCCTTAAAACTAAACAGTGCCTTCACTGGATTGGGCCAAAAATAACAGTATAAATGTGTATTTGTCAGAATGTTAATGGCTTTTTACAACTTTATTTCATCTTTATAGTCACCGTGGGAAGGGGCATTATTATTTTATTTTTATTATTCCCATCTTACAAAAAAAATAGAAACCAAAGCTTAGAAACCTTAAGTGACTTACCCAAAACCACAGGGAGCAGGTGCAACTGTCAAACTGTAAATGGTGGACTACCTACCTACAACTACCACATAGCTCTTCCTTTGCTGAAGGTTTCAGTTGAGGATGAAGGAAATGCTAAGAATGGTAACATGTATTGTTCAGAGAGCAGAAAAATCAGACAATCAATGAACAAATGTTTGTGAAATATGAGTAGAGTCATGTTGTATTCTGGAGGTGGGATTAGGGAGAGGATTGCCTCTCCAGCCTAGTTCAAAATTCTACCACAGGCACTTTCAAACCATATGAAAAATCCTTCAATGGTTAGTCACTGTATTAATAAACAATTTGAAAATTACTGAATAGTCCACAAGGATAAGCATACACCCATGTACATACTTAAACAGATATTTTCAAAGGACATGTGATCTTGCCACCCATTCTGTATGAATGATCTGGCATGTGTGTATGGAAGGCAATGTGGGGTTGACTCTGGCAACTGAAGGAACCTGAATATCCCTTTTCACAGATTCCAAAGACAGCATGTACCCAGCTTCCCTTGAAGGTGTCGGAGTGAAAGTTGGTCAGCCTCTCCCAGGATTCAGCAGCTCAAGGAAAGCCAAAAACTTCAGGGCTTAAAGTCACTTAAGGACAGAGAGTTGTCAGTAAAATACACATCCAAAACAAAGTGTCCCCCCTAAGTTTGAACTTCCCTAAGGCAAGGTTATGCTTGTCTGCATCAAAATGCAATTTTAGGTATGAAAGAGTTGGACCTGAAAAGTGTGAAAAGTAATAAGACACATTTTTAAAATCTGGTGCCTAGATTTGCTCTAAAATATTTCAGCAAGAAATGAATGAGAAGAGATGAATAAAGCAAATGTGGCAAACCCTTGGTAATTGTTCCATTCAGGTGATGGATGTATGGGGCTTACTGCATGGCCTCTCCATATGGCCTCTCCATTATGTACTAGGAAACTTTTGATAACATAATACAAAAGACAATATAAACTCAACCTCTTCATTTAAAGTGGATGTTATATTGTATGTAACTTTTACCTCAGTAAGGTTAATTTTCAGAGATTTTTAAAAATTCAGTCTCTGGAGCATAACTTCTTGCCTCAGAAAAAAGGAAGCCCAGTTCATTATTAGACACCAACCACGTCGCAGAAGAAGGGCGGGCCGGTGATGATTTGGGTCTCTAGTTCCAAGTTCAGCGCCCCTGGCGGAACCTACCCTTATCTGCATGTTTTCTCCCTCTTTGGATCCAGCCCGCCTCAAAAGGACCCTCAAGTTTCCTTTTATCTTGCAAATTTTCACCAGCACAAGTTTGGGGAGTTGCAAGGGTTTTCTTTAGTTTAAAAAACGAGAGATGATGAACGCAAATAGTTGTCTTCCTGACACCACAGACACAAGAAGATAAGATACAGCTTCACGGTACTTGTCATTTCAGAATCAACCCGAACCGGCTTCTCCAGATGCTTGGTGCTTCCTTGGTTCATTCGTTTGTTTTCTACTAGACCACAGGAGAGTTCTAGGAGCTCCAGGCTAACTTAAAAACGAAGACACAGCGCCTGCCCTTTGCTCCCGGGAACCAAAATACCTGAACTGAATTCTGCATTTCTTCACAAGGCCTGAGGAAGCACGAAGTGCCTCAGAGAGTGCACGTTCTAATAGAGGGGTATCAAGTGCCTGGTTCATTTTCCCCTGGAGGTGGAAACGGAGGGGTAGAGTAGGTAAAGCTGAATGTGCCCTATGGTAGCCAATGGAGTACGAGATGCGCGAGAGTATTTGGAGGTATCTGTACAACTGAGGGTCAAACACTGACTTGTCTCAGGCTGGGGATGGGGCCTGGGCCGCGGGGCCGCGGGGAACTCGGGCCGTGGGTGTTGCGAGCCCAGAGCAGGTGGAAGGGATGGACCGCGCCTGGGCAGCCCCGCGGGCAGCGATTTCCGAGAGCCTGGCGCCACCCAGCGGAAGCGAGAGGAATTCCTGGCGCCTAAGGCTAAGGGGAGGCACAGCTCCCAAGACCCCCAAATCCGCGGACTCTCAAAGAAAGGAAGGTGACCCTCATTTGACAACTCCATAGGACCACATCTGGCCTTCCCAGTTCACTCCTCTCCATGAGGATACCGTGACCAGGTCTCGAAAGCATGGCGGCCCCGCCAAAATTCTCTTCCCTCCCTGAACCCCCAAAAGAAAAGCGCTTTTTCTCTCGTTAAATGCAAACTTCCCACGGAAGAGCCTTCAGAGGTTGACTTTCAACACAGAGCAGGGGTGTGCATTGGCCGTGCAGGCCGCGGGACTGCAGAAGCAGGGCAGAGTCAAGAGGAAGGTGGGGAAGAGGGCGAGTGAGGCCGCATAAATCATTTGGAGGGATTTTTGGCCCAAATCCCTGTTTCCAAAAGGTTGCGGGACTGCTTTGACGTTGGTTATATAGCTGTTCTCTTTTCAAGTGCGCGCCCCTCCCCACTGCAGCCCGTCTGGTGTGCAAGGATTGTGTTTGAAAGGGAGGAAGCATTCTTGAAGTGGTGCGTGATGGATTGTCTAAACCCTCTGGGAAGTTCTGGGCGGGGGGTTCTTGAGGCAGCTCATCAATAAAGACCCCCCTGAAGAGAGAGGGGACGGCTGGCTGAACGCCCCCCGCCAAGTCCCAGGTCTGGAATAGAACCCTCCTGGCCAGGATGATAGTGCATGAAAGGAGAGTAAGCGGACCCTGGGCAGATGAGACTTCATGCCGGGACCCACCGACCCAGGAAAGTCTTCCAGTGGCGGTGTGGGTGCCGCAAGGGGTGATTTATTGGAGAAAGAGGGACAGGTGAAATTCATTGGAGAAAGAGGGACAGGTGAAAGGTCGGTGGGTTGCCAAAGCCATGGTATCAGGGAAACCAGAAGGGGAGTGGAAGTGCTGGACACACCCTCCAGGTCATCTCCTCCACTCGGAATATTTCACTCTTATTTCATCTCCCTAAAGGACTCCCACTAGCTTCTCCACCATCCTTGTTTCCTGTGACTGTAACCGAGTGTAGATTTCCAGGCCCCAACCACAAATCTGCCCAAGCTAGAGACGAACTCCTGGGGGGAGGGGTGGCTAAGTATGACTGGTCTCAATGTCATCCTCAGGAGCTCACCACATGAGACCCTTGAGGACCAAGCCCCGAACTGGCTCCCTTGCTTCTTCAGGAGCAACAGTTCTCTGAGTTGCCCCACCTTGGCCCCCGCTCTGCCTCAAACAGACATGGACCCTCCAGGAATAGACTACGGGGTTGGGGGTCAGGTGCCCTATTCAGGAAGCGGTGGGCGCATGTTCCCGGGAGACGTAAACCTTGAAGGCAAAGTAGACCTGGAGAGGCAGCTTTGGGCTCCAAATTCATCCAGATTCGAGGGCCGAGTTTTCTGGCCTCCTCTTCTGTCTTATTACTAGCAAGTATTCCCTTCCTTCTTGGACCGGTCTCGGGAGCCTTTCTCTTCCAAAGGTCTGGGGTCCTGCCCTCCATGTCTTTCTTTGCGGCCAAGGATCAGGCCGCATACCCGGACTGGGACCCATCGCCAGGCTGGGGGTCAGAGAGAGAATAGGGGATGGGGGGACTCCCAAAAGGCAGCTCCTCTGAGGCGGCATTTGGGCGCCCCGAGGTCCCAAGTCGGCCTCTGGGCGCCGAGCACGTTTTATTTATCCCCACAGAGGATGCTGGAGGACAAAAGAAATATTTGGACGTCAGAGCTGATTTATATTTTTGGAAGAGCTACGTTTCCTTTTCTGAAGAGAAGCAAGCGCGCCCCATATCCTGAGCTCGGCGGGGAGGACTGGAGCAGAGTTTTGATGCGCCAGGAAGTTCATCTATCGCCCAGGCGCGTAGGGTCCGGCGCCCTGCTGAGTTCGCTGCCCTTGGAGATATTTATTTATTTGGGGGGAAGGGAGGCAGGGGGAGAGGAGACGAACCAGACAAGAGATGAAAACCCGACCCGGGCTGGGCTAGGACCTCCAGGGCGCTTCCCCAGAGCAGGCTCCCAGCGGCGGGTTTTCCCTCTGTGGCGGGGGCAACCTAAGATCAGCCTCGGGACCTCCGGGCACATTTGGATGGTGCCTCCCACAGACCTTAGCGCTTACTCTTCTGGGTTCTGTGCCCGGGGTGACCCCTGCAGACCCTGCAGGCGCCTCCCGGTGGGCTCAGAGGGTCCACCCATTTGCCTAACTTGTGGGACAGGCCTAGCTACTTCATTAGGAACCCCGGAAGGTGGGCAGAAGAGGGGACCGGAGGCCTCACAAAAGTAAGAGGCATGTGGGCCGCTGGGGCGGGGGGTTAACCTGGGCGGAGGCAGCAAAGAGGGCGCAGGGAAGGTGTAAGATGGTCCGGGGATCCTCGGGTCCTTGTCCTGCACCCAATCCCAAGGCACAGCCTGGCTCCTACCGGCTTCCATTTCATCTCCAAAATTTGGTCCGTCCCGTGCCCTAAAACTGGTTTTATTCCCTCCCAGATGCACATTGGACACAAAATTAACGTGCTGACCGCCATCAGGGTCCACACTTGATTCCAGGAATATGCGGTGCAGATTTCCCTGCTATTTTCTTTCTCCTCTGGGAGACCACTCGTTCTGCCCCCCCACCCACACCTTGGGAGTCTCAAATACCGATTCTGCTCCAATCCAGGCCTTTTCTCCCCTGTCTTTTAGTTGGAGCAGATCGTTCTCACCATAGACACTCTCTCTACGCCCCCCTGGCAGCCCGACCCTTAAACACAGCAGGCTGTGAATGATGTCTAATCGATGCTCCACCTGGTCCTGCTGTACCTGCACCCCGACTGGGATGCACTGCAAGCCGATGAACTGATCCCTGGGAGCACCCCAAAATTTCGGTCTCCTAGTCAATCGGTTCCTGGCCTCACAATATGCAAAGTGTGGAAGAAGCCCCGTCTTTGCATAGGGTTCTGGTAAATTGAATCTTTCTCCTCCCTCAGCAAACACCCTCAGACCTGGCCAAGTGGGTCACCGAGTCATGCCCACAGCTGAGCACAGAAGATCTGGGGGGCTATCAGTAGATCTCTCAGGAAGGTGGCTATAAAAAGAGCCCTGCCCAGGACACAAACGTTTGGAAAGCGGAAGAATCGATCCAAATAAACATTCAGAATTGGGTGGCTGGTGTTCAAACCCGGAGGTCTGGGGGATTCTGGACCAAGGAAGGAGAGCAGACGCCAGGAGAGGTGTAAAATTCGCAGTTACCCCTCCTCGCCCCTTTCCCCTCTCTAATCCCTGAGTTGGAGTAACAGCCTAATGCTGTTCCCGGCCCAGATTTTCTATGGTAACTTGAAGTTTCTATAGAGGCCTCTGCGGGATGCATAGTGGTGCGTTTCACAACCACGCTGACATCCCTAAGCCCCAACAATCAATTCCTACCGTGTACATTTAGAAACGTCTCGCTGGAGTTCAGGAATCCTCTAGGCACCATAATAGAGTACCTAAACCCAGGGTGGCAAAGGTAGTCAATTTCAGACTGAACTGGGAAGAGATTTTCCTCCTCCCGGGCCAGGGCGGAAGGAAGGGAGGGGTGCCGCGGGGCGCGAACTACCCTAAAGATGTCTTTAATGGCCGTAAACGTTGTCCGCTCAGATGCGGCTCTGCTGTCCGTAACCGGTTTAGTCTAAGCCATTTCATGTAAAACCCACGAAGCAGAGGAAGCATGCTAAGAACATAAGATTTAAACCGCAATAATGAAGAGATTTCCTAGAATAAAACGCCGATTACAGAGCAAAATCGGAGAAACCCAAGCTTCGCGAAGTTTACATTCCCTTCAGCTGGGGCAGGGGTGGGACCTAAAGTTTTGGAGCGGGAAAGGAACCCACAGCCCAAGACAGTCAGTCAACCAAACCCGGATGGAGAAGAGGTCCGATCGACCCTGGGGCTGTATATTTCTGGTTAACCAAGAAGCGCCTGGGCTGATCTAGAATTATTTAAACGAATCGTACCTTTCCTTCCCGTAGGAAAAAAAAATCAAGATTTTTGTTGTTTATAAGGAGTTAAAGTCATTGGAGGAGAGCTCACCATCATAAGGGACCTCCTAGAGGGGAAAGCTGACCCAAGCAAGGCTGTGCTTCGGAGACAAACACAGATTTCCTTTTAAACCACGTCTGCAGGGATGGTAGTGTAGCTCAGTGGTAGAGAGCCTGCTTAACATGTCATGAAGCCCTGAGTTCAGTCACCAACACCACCAAAATAATAAACAAATAAATAAACCCTGCCTACCAAACAACGTTATATTCTTGCCAGGCAAAAATAATTTGGCCTAATTTGTTATCGCATTCATTCTTATCCAATAAATTCGTACCCATCAGTGATGAAAACAAACTTCAGAGAAATTTTGCTGCAATGTGGTGAAAAAATAAAGCACTGAATTTGGAACCCTGGACTCCCACAATAGGCCAGCTGTATTACTTGCCCATCAATAATTTGTGGCAAGACATCTTAGGCAGGCTCTGCCAAGGGCACAATCAGAAGTAGGGGCTCCAAGAAAGAGTTCTAGAGAGAAACCCTTCCTGCCCAAACACACTCAAGGTCACCAAACTTCACATCCTTCTAGAGTTTGGGGGTCTTGGGAGTAGTATTTCGACCCCTGGGAAGAAAGTCGACTTCAAGTCAGCAAACCTAACCCACGCTCTCACTGTTGTCCAGTGCCCATTGCCTTTCCAGGTTCTGGCTGGGCCCCTATTACACTCACCAAAATGCAAGTGGGATTTCTTGCAAGTTTAGAGAATTTCAGTAAAATGAATACCATTGCTTTTTGGGTGGAGAAGGAAGCCTGAAGAAATATTCCCTCATAACAAGTTGAATTAGTAAAAGCTAAAAAAATATGTAGAATGTGGATTTTTAAAAATGAGTACCAGCAAACTCTTAAAATCCCAAGCAAATACAAAGTAATTTGTGTGTGTGTGTGGAGACAGGCTGCATAGCTTCTGTCCATTCTCAAAATGATCCATGACTCCAACTGAGAACTACTGGCATAGAAGGTTATTTCTGGTCCTGCCTGGTGTTTAAGATTTAGTACCTTTTATTGTTGAGTCTTGGGGTCCTACAACCCTTTCAAGCCTGCTCTCAAAGCAGGTACCCTCCTGGGAGCCAATATGCATAGAATGCCCAGGTGCCGAAAATCAGAGAGGGTTTGTGGCTAAATGACAATGATACTTACTTGCTAAGTGCTCCCCAAAACACACTGTTCCTCACCCCTATCTAAAAAAAAAAAAAAAAAAAAAAAAATTGTCTTCCTTCTCCCACTCTTCTCCTGGATGTTCTTCCTATTTAAAGCAGACACACCGAAGTATATGTAAGTCTAAGTCGATTACTACCACCCTCCCCACTTCAGTTTCTATTTTATTTAATTATTTTCAGACACTTAGAGCATTGACTTAGTGAGCACATATTTACTTCCATATTTAGTTATAGATTTTTAAATTATTCTATACAAAATGGCAAAAAGACAGTAAGAGGAAAAAAACTGAATGGAATAAATGAGGACTTATCCCCACAAAATGCTCACCAGTCAGTCAGAAAGAAATTCTTAGAAAGTGGAAACAACTGCAAACCCCCCACTCCCACTCAATCAAAACATCCCTTCCGGAAAAGAGCGACTTGTTTCTTTTTTCTCTTGGAAATGAGTGGTAAACTGAGTTCGGTTTGGTGGTGTTTTCTTAGCTGACTTTTGGCTACAATCAGGCCATTTTCGGACACATTCCCATGTAGGTACCAGGGGTGCTCTGGAGGAAGCTGTCGACGCCTGTTCAGCTAATTTAGGTTTTCTTTGTCTAATTACTGTGGAGCTTAGGGAAAAGGAGCCCGGCTCAGGGCAGTAAACTGACACTCGGTCTCTGTGTGTGGTATCCAGGCAGGGTTTGATGGAAAAAGCCTGCTTCCACTCAACTTCAGGTCACTGTCTGGGGCCAGCCCCAGCCCCAGCCCAACCCCCTCCTCCACCTCCCCACCCCCACTTTCCTCTGCTTTTACAGACCCACCAGTACTCTCAGGCAGGATCAGACCCCCATGCACTCCAGGGGCACAGAGAGCTGGTGCCAGTCCCAAGGGGCTCAGCTCTGCTGCACCCGAGGGCTTTTGCCACATTCTTTACCTGGGTCCCTGCACCATCACCCCTTCTTTTGCCCCCATCTCCCCAGACACCCACACATGCTCTTTCACATTGGTCCTTTAAGATAGATGCACAGGGGTGCCAGGCTCTGATCTTATTTGGTCCCCTGCTCTGTAGTACCTTCCCTCTGGGCCTCCCCATCAGCCTCTGTGTGGCCCGGTCTGCTCCTGGCCTCCTGTTCTCCTCCCTATTCCCAGCCCTTATCCCTGGTCAGACTACATTTGCCTACACGTGTAATCCAATAACTAACTGTCGGGTCTCATTGGAAATGATTTCTCCTGAGGGCACATCTCTTTCAGAGCCAGGGCTCTTAGAGAATAAGCCACAACTGGGGTGGTGTGTTCTTTTATAGAAGCTAGCTTAGAGATGACACATTTTAGGGTGGGCAACAATGAGACTGAGAACGTTACAGATGCAGGTTCCTTCGGGACTGAATTGAAACACAGCTTTCGCGCTTATCTCGGGGTAGGCCTTCTTGTTGGTTTCTTTCTTTCTTTCTTCTTTTTCTTTCTTTCTTTCTTTCTTTCTTTTTTTTTTTTAACAAACCATGAAGTCAAAAACCAAAAGGAAGTGGTATTAAATGCAAACATGCGTACTATCGACCCAGGTTTCCAGAGTCTCTGAAACTGGGCCAGATTTCTGCATCCAAATCCCTCTGGTCAAACTTCCCAAAATGTCCATGATCGTCCGGGGGCCGCAATCCTGGGGCGCCCGGCGTTCACCCATTACTAAAACAATTTTCCCCGAGCCTGCAGGCCCGGCCAGAAGAAGAGAGGATTGGCACGTTACCTTTGGGCGTCTGGCACCCTGGCGTGTGGCTGAGGGCCGCAATGTCTAAATGAAGTTGACAGATGGTGTCACTTCGGGTACTGGGGAAGGCGGCTCCCGGCGGCACCAGCGGCTGCACCACTCGGCTGGGGCTGGGTTGGGAGGAGGAAAGGGGGAGGGGGAGGGGAGGAGGGGGTGGGTCCACTCCCAGGGGGGCGGCTGGTTTCTGGGAGGGGAATCAGGGACTGCTGGAAGGGGCAAAGAGAATGTTTTCATGAAGTCATAGGTAATCGAGTCTTGCGCGGGAAGGAAGGGGTCGTCCTCTTAGCAAAATGTGAGTTGTTCGGTTATCCCTCCATTCGAAAGAGAGTAGGTGGGAAAAGGGAAAGAGGACGAGAGAAGAAGAACTAAGAGAGAGAGATCGTCCTTGGAGAGTTAAGAAGATGAGAGAGGGAGCGGGCCGCCAGGTTGGGAGGGGGGAGGAGTAAGCGCGGC
Organism: Sciurus carolinensis; assembly: GCF_902686445.1. Lineage (NCBI taxonomy): Eukaryota > Metazoa > Chordata > Mammalia > Rodentia > Sciuridae > Sciurus > Sciurus carolinensis. The sequence goes on from NC_062219.1 coordinate 132,702,534, forward strand.
GCCCCCAGCGCGCCCTCCCCGCAGCGGCCTGGAGCGAGGAGGGGGCAGGGCGGGGTAGGGGTGGAGGGAGGGAGCGAGGGAGGGAGGGAGGACGGCCGCGGGGAGGGCGCGGGAGGGAGGAAGTCCGAGAGACAGAGAGAGGAGCGCTCCTGAAGGGAGACGTCGGGTTCGTCCCCGGGGTCCCGGCCACAGTCGCAGCTCACGGGCGCTGCCTCCCGGCGTCCGGTCGCTTCGGCTTCTCGGCCTGGGAGGAGGTTGCGCAAGGCGGGGGACCGAGCCTCGGGAAAGGGATGCGCCGGGCGTTGCCTCCTGCCCGCCGCCGCCGCCGCCGCCAGAAGCCCCAGAAGAGCTGAGGGAGGCGACGCCGAAGCACTGGCCCGGAGTGGCCACGGCTGCAGCCCGGGCGGCGGGCTAGGGCGCTCGCCCGGCTTCTGGGCCGACCCCGTTCCGGTGCCTCCGCTCCCGGCCCGGGGCCCGCCCCCCAGGCCGGGCCTCGCTCCCGGGTCCCAGATGACCTCCGAGGGCGGGCCGCCGCCGCCCCCGCCGCGCCCGCCGCCGGCCCCGCTCCGCCGCGCGTGCAGCCCGGCCCCCGGCGCACTCCAGGCCGCCTTGATGAGCCCGCCGCCCCCCGCCGCAGCCGCCGCAGCCGCCGCCCTGGAGACCACCTCGTCGTCGTCGTCGTCGTCCTCCGCCTCCTGTGCCTCGTCCTCAGCCAACTCGGCCAGCGCCTCCTCGGCCGCCTGCAAGAGCTCGGCCGGCAGCAGCGGATCAGGCGCCGGGAGCGGAGGCGCCAAGAAAGCGAACTCGGGGCTACGGCGACCAGAGAAGCCGCCCTATTCTTACATCGCGCTCATCGTCATGGCCATCCAGAGCTCCCCCAGCAAGCGTCTGACGCTCAGCGAGATCTACCAGTTCCTGCAGGCGCGCTTCCCCTTCTTCCGCGGCGCCTACCAGGGCTGGAAGAACTCGGTGCGCCACAACCTCTCTCTCAACGAGTGCTTCATCAAGCTGCCTAAGGGCCTCGGACGGCCGGGCAAGGGCCACTACTGGACTATCGATCCGGCCAGCGAGTTCATGTTCGAGGAGGGCTCTTTCCGCCGCCGGCCGCGCGGATTCAGGCGGAAGTGCCAGGCGCTCAAGCCCATGTACCATCGCGTGGTGAGCGGCTTGGGCTTCGGGGCCTCGCTGCTGCCCCAGGGCTTCGACTTCCAGGCGCCCCCCTCGGCGCCGCTTGGCTGTCACGGCCAAGGCGGCTACGGTGGCCTCGACATGATGCCTGCAGGCTATGATGCCGGCGCAGGAGCCCCGGGCCACGCGCACCCACACCACCACCATCACCACCACGTCCCGCACATGTCGCCCAACCCCGGCTCCACCTACATGGCCAGCTGCCCGGTGCCCGCGGGTCCCGGAGGCGTCGGTGCGGCCGGGGGTGGTGGCGGTGGCGGCGGGGACTATGGGCCGGACAGCAGCAGCAGCCCAGTACCTTCATCCCCAGCCATGGCGAGTGCCATCGAGTGCCACTCGCCCTACACGAGTCCTGCGGCGCATTGGAGCTCGCCTGGCGCCTCGCCTTACCTCAAGCAGCCGCCCGCCCTGACGCCAAGTAGCAACCCCGCGGCCTCTGCAGGCCTGCACTCCAGCATGTCCTCTTACTCGCTGGAGCAGAGCTACTTGCACCAGAATGCCCGCGAGGACCTCTCAGGTAACACATCGCGCCCAGAGTGGCCCTTTGGGGCCTACTTCTAAGCCTCTAGGCCCAGCGGCCACTGTCACTCCCTCTGGGACAACAAAGCCTTGGGTCTGAGAGCATGGGGAGGAGCAGATGATGGGGAACTGGCACCTTATTCATAGGGGGATGCCGGTTATCTGGTTCTCACTGCTCTCCTGGGTACCTCTGGTCAGGATTAGGGTCTTCAGAATTGCCCAACTTCTAGGATGATGGTGCAGAGTCGCCCACCTTCCTGGCCTTCATGGATGTCTCTATTTGGACTTTGGATTTCCTGATTCAGGCCTGACTTAGTTTTGAGAGAAGGCATGTGGCCTCTGGGGACCTTGACCAAGGAGCTGTGTTTGGTTCTAGTTCCTCTTGTCCTTTTTTTTTTTTTTTTTTAAGTTCATTTTGCTGCCTTTGTCAAAAAGTAAATGTTAGTCTGTATCTTGGAGTGTATGTGTGTGGGGGTGGTTCTTAACTGAGCAAGTGTTGAAAGGAGGGGACTGGGAAGGCAGAGGGAAAAGCAGAGTGGGGTCCCAGAGTCATTCACTAAAGGGAGGTTGTCAGTGGGGGGCCACTGACTGTTAAGGAGGAGTCCCACATGCAGAGTGGACCATGGTCGATGACACATGCATGTCCTGGGGCAGCAGAACCTGAGAACTCTGCTGTAACTCCCCTAAGAAATGTGCCTGGAGGCTACTTGTAGTGTGGCTGATTTAAATTGTGTGGGTTGCAGATTATGAAAATTTATTGACTTGTGGAAAGCAGTGAAAGGTGGGAGGGGAGGATGGGGGGAGTAGAGAGAATTTGAATATTTAGCGAACTTTATCTGAAAGATAAACTTTTATTAACCTCTAGGAGGACCGGCCTGCAGATCCACAGAGTCTGCTTGTCAAAGTCAGGGCCCAAAGGTAGTTCTGCCTCACATTACCTCCCTCCCTGATTAGAAAATCATTCACAGAATGATGCATACTTTATATGTTCGTGACTCTGTGTGCAGCAAGAGCATCAGGGGAGAAGGAAAGCCCAGAAATGGGCAAAAGATGTTGGTTCCCTGGACAGAAAAATTTCCCAAATAGGCCTTTTAAATGCGGGTCTCAGAGGTTAACTAAACAAAGACAGTCTCGGCAGGACCACACCAGAGAGGATTTTAGCCTGACTTAACCCACTGAGAGCAGAGCCTTGTTCAATTTTATGGGAATTTCAACAAGTAACCAATACAGACACCCCTCTTATTGAGCCCCCGTCTACCCCCACTGGCTGTCAGTCTCTCTCAGACACTAGACTCGAGCCCACCAGCACCCTTGCCTGCCTGCGTGCTCCTCTCCCAACCCAAAAGGCCACCCTGGCCTCCTTCTCCCAGCCCCTGCTCATCTTGAACCCAGACTCCAAGGCTTGCAGTGCCAGGAAACGGTACTCTGGGAAAAAAACAAACAAAAAAGGGGCTCCTGATGCTTATGTGAGGTCGCACTTGTCCCACCCCACACTCCAAGCCCACAGGCAAGCCCCTAAAAATCATACAAGCATGATTCTGGGAGAGGATGAAAATTTCCAAGAGCTAGCAGGCAGTCTTCTGCGCTCCTGTCCATCACCTCCTGGGGCTGGCCTTCCTTAGAACTTGTGCAGGACCTCCCGACGGGGAAGGCTCGGGGAGGCCATAGATAGCTCCAGCCTTCCCATATCACTCTGAGGCTGAGACCTTTGGTCTGAACCCGGTGAGCTCAGGCTGAGACCTCAGTATCTTCCTTCCTCCTCTTGCTGTCTTCCGTCCCTTGTTGGCTTCTCCCAAATGGGCTTTCGAGGAGGAGTGGCCCGGTGCACCCAGGCCCTGCAGGGCCTGGTTTGGAGTGCATGGCCGGATGGGCTATGCCAGACTGAAGGCCAGGGGAGGCCAGGCAGGGCTGAAGCTGTGGGTTGAGAACGTCCACCACACTCCGGCACACAGTTCAGCGAGGGTACAAATGCACATAGCACACCCGACCCCAGCACACCCATGCTACCCACACCTTCCCATTTTTCTATCCTGTGACGGTGGCGGGTGTGTTGAGACGGTGGACAGCATGGCCCACCAGGACCCGCTCTTCATTAAGCCCTGCGATTCTTTCAAGAAGAATCTCCGGTTTTTGTCATCCCGCCCTGCACATTGAAGTGCAGACTGCAGTTGAGAGGCATGAGCTCTTGTTCTCTGTCCTGCAGGAGCCCGCTATTTTGTGGTTCCAGGAACTGGGACCACGGCGTGCACTAGTGTGCTGAGCAAACGCACCTGTGTCCAGAGCACCCCGCACGGCGGCGTCCGGAAAGCGTGGGCCAGTGGTTGCTTTAATAATGCAGTGCAGTTCTTGTTAGCAGCTACCAAGCAATCACCTTGACCGAGTCACCAGCCACTGAGCAGCCTGGTCTCTCCGGAGGCGCCTGGGGAGACATGAGTAGGGCCCAAGCCTCGTTGGTCCCGGGTACGGTTTTCTTCCACTGAAAAACTGAATCCGGCCCGACTCAGTGTGCGATGTATGCTGCCCACACCACCAGGGTGACCAGAAATGATCCAAGCAAAGGAGCCTTACCCAGTTCGGCAATGAAAGAGGCCGAGCAGGGAGATGCTGGAACTCAGAGCGTTCCGGACACCTTTGGCCGATTGTGCTCCGGGGCCAAGAGGCGCCGAGAAAGCAAAAGCAAAAGTGGGCGGCAGATCGGCGCGGAGAAGCGCCGGCTCAGACCTTGGGCGGAGGAGCAGCCTAGGGAAGCGAGGTATAGGCCTTTCTCCATCCTCTAACCGGCCTGAGGCTCCCTCAGAGTCTCCTTGTGCTGCCAGATGCCTCGCACCGAGGAGCATTTCTCTGTCCCTGAAGTCCTGGCTTCTCTTGACAAAAATCTGAGACTTTCCTGACCGCAGACGCTGTAGACGGGAAAAGATTTGCACTTACCTTTCCTGTCCCTTTCTCTTGCAATGGGATTATTTTCTGTCATCCCCTTTGGCACCGGGAACCATCCCTCTGCTGCTCACTACTCTTTCCAAGCCAGTTAATTACAAAATAAAGCCCAAAACAAGAGGAGAAGTGGGCAGTGGTAGCTCTGCGGGGGAGGGCGCTTGGTCCTCATTTGCACCCAGGATTCAGGGCCTGGATGCTGTGTTCTCAACCTATGTTCACCAGGTTCAGACCAAAGCGCTGGCCCCCAGCCTCAGAGTGGTAAGGGAATTCAGGAATACAAGAACACCCCATTAGGGAAGATCTTGCCCTTACATCAGACCACACCAAAACATGATTCCAGAGTTATCCTAAGGATCAAGGACCGACAGTTTGAAACAAGAGACTTTCAGAGCTGGGTTTTCTCTACTGCTCCTGCATAACAATGCACCAAAAAACACTCCCTGAGTCAAAATTAAGATGCAGTAAATTGAAATTTTAAAAACAATGCACCCCATCATCAGCTGGGTGACTTTGTGTCTAAAATGAGTTTCCCCCCCTCTTTCTTACTTCTTTCAGTGGGACTGCCTCGTTACCAGCATCACGCAACTCCAGTGTGTGACAGAAAAGATTTCGTCCTCAATTTCAATGGCATTTCTTCTTTCCATCCTTCTGCAAGTGGGTCTTATTATCACCATCACCATCAGAGCGTGTGTCAGGATATTAAGCCCTGTGTCATGTGAATGGACAAAGGCCACACAAAGGCCCTCTCTCCTCTCTTTTCGTCTTCCCCTAAGAGGCAGATAGGAACTGCGGAGGACTCACAATGTGCATGCGGATAGCAGTAAGTAGCACTCTGTCACTTAGCCTGAATGCCCAGGAGAGCCTCGTTTGCTGATTTTTCCCTATCGTTGGAAGAGGGAAACCCTTGGCAAGATAATGCACCAGATGAGGGAGAGCCTGGACTGAGGGATAGTAACAAGTTACCACGTGTAAAACATAAACTTATAACTCTGGGATGGCCATTGCCTTAGTAATCAGGGTCTGAAAAAAAGCAGACAAGTTGTGTGTATGTGTGTGTTTTTCTTGGTCTATGAAAACTTGTGTGCTTTTCAAAAAGGCAGTGCTAAGCACAAGATTTCAAGAAAGCCTCATCTTGTTGCCTAGCTAGTTAGGAGACTTCTGTTTCCCCCAAACACTAGGTTTGTATACAGGTGCCAAAGAACATTATGAAGAAATGATTTAGAACCAACACATCTATTTTAAGGAAACGGTTCTCAGTATTGTGACAATACAACATTTTTACAAGGTTGTTTTCTACCACCATATTTTAGAGATATTTTTATGATCTTCGTGTATACTCACACTTTGCTTGTATTTTAAAAGGAGGATATATTTGCACTTATGTATACTTTTACAGTTTGCCAGAAGTATTTTGATGTAAAATTTTTTTTCAATAAAATGTATATGACAAGTAGTTGTTTTAGGGATCTGTTTCCTCTACAGGCACCCTGCTATGGATGGATCAATGGCCAGATTTCTCCTCGCCCCCAACACACAACCCCCATCCAGCACTGCAACTCTACCCTGCCCACCCCCACATTGTATAATTGACGTGGTGTGGGGTCTGTGCCTTGAGGAACGCAGGCCAGGTTGCGATTGTGGGTCTTCTCAGGAAAGAAAGAAAAGAGGGAATGCTTTCTGTTATACCTTCCTCTACTTCACCCTCACTTTTTCTGGCTAAACAAAAAACAGAAGGTGAAAAGAACTTAAATGAAAACCAGGAAAGATAATGAAAGACAACAGTCTGATTTGAGAAAACCAATTCCGTGTCCCTTTTGTTTTCTTTCCTGTGCCGCAAAAGAATTCTGTACTTTGCTCTTTCCCCTTCCTTACTAGATCAGGGTGACAGATGTGGGGGCAGAGTGGTAAGCCATCACCTAGCACCTTACCAGCCCATTAAGGGCAAGGTGCCCAAAGGACAGAACCTACTTTTCTTTGGCAGGTTGCAGTTTTACTATGGGTGGTGACAGACCTGAAGATTTCCTAGGGAAGGCTGCTGAGGGTTAGTGAAGGGAATTCCCGCTATGGGGCAGGGCATTAAACTGAGACCCAGGTTTAACAGAGTTTTCCCTCAGGGGTTTCTTTAACCCGCCCTCCCCGCCCAATTTTTTTTTTTTTTTTTCTTCTCTTACTGGGAAATCCTGAACACAACACAAAGAGCTGGCAAAGCTTTGAATTAAAGAGAAAATTACAAACCAATAGGTAGCAGGCCTTATTTCTTACCCAGCCCACCCTCTGTCTGACCTGTCCTTCACACTCTGAGCGGGAACAGAGACATTTTCAACCATAATCACACTGTGGTTGTTTTTCTGTTCAACTCAGTTTTGGATTTTTGTTTGTGTTTGTGTTTTTGCTTTACTGAAAGGGAAACTCACCTTCGTTTCTGAACCCCTGAAAGGTCTCCCTGCTAATCCATTACTAGGTACTTAGTTACCACTAAGGAGATCTCTCACTTGTGGGGGATTTTGGTGTTCCTAGTAAATTTCAGTGCAGAGACAGTCTGTGAGTAAAACATCTTGTTTTTAAAAGTCTTAGCCATCTTCCTTATTTTCCTTCTTCTATTTTAAAAAAATTAAACTGTGATTTAAACATTTTTTGTCTCATTATATTTCCAGTTAAATAGGGCCTCCCCCACCCCCCACCCCCACACACACCGCTTTCTTTTCTTTTTTCGTCTTTTCTTTTACACCGAGTTACTCGGGGGCCTGCTATAAATTATGAAGTCAGTTTCAGAGTTTGCTCCGACCACAGTGCTGTGTTTACATTCCTTCCGAGGCAGCCGGCATGGTCGTAATTTATATCCTAAACACTTGAACGTAACTTGTTTATACAGAGAATGACAGGACCTCAAAGACAAAAACTCCGCGTCTGTCTGACTGCCCGCATTGGGAGGGCCAGCGCGCCCCCTAGTGGTTTGAGGAGACCCGCGCATGGGGATCATGGGTCCTGTAAAGAACTCGAACAATTTTACAAAATGACCCATTTCGTGGTGCACTGCCGACAGACGTTTAGAATACCTTACTTTGAGGAATTATACTTTACGGTTTTAGGGAATGTTGTTTTCTATTTTATTCTTTCCATATAATATCGTCCTGAAACCTGATAGAAATTCATCCACAGTCCCTGCCCACATTTAGTAGGTGCTAATATCCTGACTTCCCACCTTGGTACATTTCCAGATTTCTCCCCAACTAAGGTCATTGTTCTCTTTCTTTTCGAGTCAGAATTGCTTTTCCCCTAACTGCCTTCCTTCAAAGACAAGTTAATGTCCAGTTCTTTTCTCTCTCTCTCTTTCTCTCAGAAGCATGCAGTCCTTAGCCTTAAATTTTGCTCCAATGTTGGTAGTAAGTTCTCAAACAAGCACTTCACTGCTTGAACTAACTTAACTGGGGGTAAATGTCACTGGCTTTTGTTTGTTTGAGTGCTGAGGATTGGACCCAGGGCCTTTTACATGCTAAGCATGTGCTCTACCACTGAGCTATATCCCCAGCCCATCCTTCAACTATTTTATCAAATGTATTATGAACACTTAATTTGCTACTCATTGACACAATAAAATGACATATAAAAAGACATTTGATTATTTTGTGAAAGAATTGTTTTGTTATTTGTTTTTAGTTAGGGAAGAAGCCATATCCCTATGATGTGGGGTGAGTTAGTCAGCTTTTTACCACCATAACTAATACCTAAGATAATCAACTCATAAAGAGGAAAACATATTTTGGCTCAAAACTTTGGATGCTTTAGTCCATGATCAATAGGCCCCATCCCATTCAGGAGTGCAAGAGGCAGAACATCATGGCAAAGTGCACAGAGGTGGTGAAAACTGCTCACCTCATGGCCAGAAAGTTAGATGGTGAAGAAGATTGGGATCCCACAATCCCCTTCAAGGACAATAACCTCAAGACCTCCCCTAGGTCCTAGCTACAAAGATTGCACCTTCTAATAACACCAAGAGCAGAGGACCAAACCTTTAACACACAGGTCTTTAAGTGACATTCCAGATCTAAATTAAAGCATGGGGATCTTAATTCTATTTACAGATTTGCACTAGGTTATGGTTTTGATGGGCTCAACCCATGTGTTCTAATTTCAATTCCTTTCATGCATTTCCCAGTGTTATATAGAACTTTACATCTGATATTGCTGATGTAGTGGTAGTGGTGGTCTTCACTTGGAAACAGTTGTTCTCAAACTTAAGTGTGAATCTGAATTGCCTGGGGAGCCCACCACAATTGCTGTTTCAGTGGGTCTGGGGCAGGTTTCAAGAATTGGTATTACTTCACCAGCACTGAAAAAAAAAATCACAAGTGATGCTGATGATGTTGGTCCAGGGACTACACTTTGAGAACCATAGCTCTAGACAGTTAGACAGATATTTACAGCTGCTAGTAGAGGGTGTTAAGGCTAGTCCAGTTAGTTAAGCCCAGATCTAAAATGGAGAGTATTTTTTTTTTTTTTTTAAGTTTGTCCACTCACATGCCTCTGTCATTACTTACTGGCCCCTGGGAAAACACTAGGCCTAACTTCAAACCATGAACCAGAAGATAGAATCTCCCCATTTCTGTTTAAAACTAAAAGGGTACTTGTTTTTTTCAATAAATTTTGCACAGAGGAGTCAGGAAGAGTCACTAAAGTCTCCCTGGCTCAGAAGAGCACTAAGTCTCAGTACTCAAACACAGAAGCAATGTCAGAATTCTCCAAACAGGAGGTGGCTCAGGAAAAAAATTATTCTATTGGTTGTAAAACCTTTCAAGAGTGGAACAGAGAAGGAAAAGAAAAGGGGCTGTGATCTCAGAGTACAGCAATAGGCATTCTAGGTATAAGTGGGCCAGGCAGTACCCTGGTGGTGGGAGAGGGCAGGCAGGGAGAGAAAAAGAGAAAAAAGAAAAACGGAGAGGAAGAGACAGAGAAAGTAAGGGAGGGGAAGAGGTAGAAAAGACAGATCTGGAAAGGAGGAATCTAAAAATCTACTGTGAGAATGTAGAAGTCTAATTTCTGGAGAAAATCTTCAGGCAATCAGAACATGGCCACTGTAAAACAGTAAACAGAATTAGCAAGCTCCCTCCCGAAAGAAAAACTCTCTGTGTGGACTCATGTATTCCTAATTACTGTGCATCATGGTGATTAATTCAAAACAGACACCAACTTATTTAGAATGGAAATATATTTTAATATATTTTATCAGAGCGGAAATACATTTTACCAAACCTGCCTCTATGAAACACTATCTTAGCAAGGGAAAATATCACAAATGTAGACACTGGGCCAGGGAGGGTCAGGCACACAAACGTCAAGATCATTGGGGAAAAAAATGAAAGTCCTGGAAGTCTTTTGGAGTTCAGAGTGCCCCGAGGCCACAGCAATCCCAATGATAAATATTCAGCTCTCCATTTCCTGGGGTGTGCGTGGTGTGATACAGAACCCTGCCCACCCCATGGCTGAACTGCCAGCCCTCTTGGCATAAATGTATTCATGAGAGAACAGAGAAGAGTTCTGAAGAGCAGCAGGAAGCTGGTGCCCTCCACAGCTTTCCCTCCAGAAGGGCCCCATCCCACTCTTCAGCCTGCCACTTAGGACTGCTGCCTCACACTCAGAGCCTCATCTACAGAAGGGGCAGAGAGTCTGCAGGACATCAGGGCACTACTTCCAAGAACTGACAAAGTACCTCCCCCCATCCAAAATTATAAGCTGCTTTTAAGTGGGTCAAGTCTAGCCTCTGAGCATAGGGAGAGGAAGACCTGCTTTCTTGCTCTCTCAGTGACCACTGAGCTGCCATTCCATCTCCCACCCCACCACCTTAAGCAATTCCACTGGGCACCGAGCACCCAGTAGACAATGTGAATTGATTGACTAAGCTGTAGGACCCAGTGATGATCCATCTTCCTTTTTCTTTTGTGGTGCTGGGGATTGAACCCAAGACCTTAAACATACCTCCACCACTGAGCTATATCCCCAGCCCACATCTTCCATTCTTCAAGAGGGAAGAAATGAAACAGACTTGTATCAGAACAGAATTGCTCTAGCAGGGCAAAACACAAGGTACCCAGGTTCAGATTTGGTGTCTGAATAAGGATTCCAAAACCATTAAGTCATCCACCAGAAGCTCACCTCTGGGGCCAACAGTTACTGGATGATAAGTGTGCCTGCACAACTGGATGGCAGCCTGAGTAAGTGCTGGAAAAGACATCAGGGGCCATGGCTCCCTGTGGCCCATCTGTCCTATTAAGTCAACTTGTCAGGGGTGGGGACTGTTCTGTGTCCTTTAAATGCTCCCTGGGATGGGCAGTATCTTATTGATGGTTTTCATAAATCCTTGGAGGATGGCAGTTTACAGATAAGGAAATGTACCTCAGGTGTGTTAGTTCCTAATCCCATGAGTTCTTTGATCATAAAACTAGACCCATACACCTGGTATGCCTCCTGCCCAGCTCTGACAATCAGATACCCACCCCAACTCCAAGCCATGACATCAGAATGTATGGGTGGACCTGAGGGTCTCCAGGTGATGGATGAATTGAGGTTGAGAAAGTCTGCTTTAGAGCCATCTGCCCCAAAGGCCAGGTGTGCCACTGTTCAATGGATCCTCAGATCCTGTTTTTGTATTAGAGTAAACTTTACGGAAAGGGAGGTGCAGACAGGCAGGCCACCAGGTGTAACTACATTAACAAGGTATCCAGGCTTTTTCCTAAGAGATGTGTCATACTGTGGCAGAGCAGAATCTGAGGGTCGGGAGACAGGAAAGGAAAAGCAGGGTGATCAAGGCCTGGTTACCTCGGTGAGGCTTCATGGACTCAATATCATGAAACATACCAACTCGTACCCAAGACAAAGGACATTTGGACAACAGACCCAGAGATCCAGGCTCATCTTCCTATGGTCTCCCAGAAGGGCAGCTGTCAATATGCTAGTTGGCATGGTGGCCATGACTATAGAGACACTGAAGACTATAAAGATTATAAAGTCCACATCCCGTGCACTAAGGCATAGTAGTTCAGTAGGAAGTGTCACACAGGAGCCTGCCCTAGTGCCTGAGGGAAAGCAAAACCAAAGAGGCCTGGCGCTCTGGACCAAGGATGACAAAGCCACACACAGAGACACACAATGCAGACACACATACACAGACACTCAAGCATGCACACACACACACGCATGTAAGCACAGAAACACAGACATACAGGTGCACACACATACACAGGCACACACACATTCATACACACAGACACAGGTGCATACGTAGAGAGGCATTCACACAGATACACAGACTCAGGCACTAACAATTACACACAATCTTCAATTCAGTTGTGGTTCTAGCTCCAAGTCCCAAAGGTTGATATTTATCATGCCTGCCATCTTTCTGAATCTCCAAACCCACCACAAGGGTTTAATACTTACTGACCGAATATTCCTTCTTTCTTATAGCACGACTTTCCCTATGTTCTGATCCACAAAGCAGAAAACACCACCTCTTTTAAATTAAAATTTTGCTTTTGTTTCCCAAAGTAAAAGTGATCTTGCTGGTTATGAACAAGGCCACCAGCTAGAATCAGATCAAAGGGCAAAGTTTCCCAGGACCTGAGTAGGACCCAAGGTTCTCTCAGGGGGTTAAGGCATGGCAGATTCATAGTCTAGGGGCTCTGATTAAGCCTCTGAACATGAGGAATCCCCAGCAATGATAAGAACAGGGTCTGGTGACTCCTCTTGCTTTTGGATGATCTAGTCTTTCCAAGTAGGTCCACATTCCGAATGGAACCAGACAGGTGAGCAGGCAGGGATTCCTAGTCTGGATGAGAATCTCAACCAAGGACCATCTTTACCAGCAACATACTGAGATGCTCCAGCATCGTTGTTCCCTGGTAGAGGTGCTGGTCTGCAGGGCTAGGTAACACTACAAATAACCCCATTCCAGGCAGAAGAGGCAAACCCCAACCCTTGTTGTACCCTGGGAAATAGCTCCTAGGGAAATTATATAAGCTAAAAATAATCATCCCCTAGAGGGTATTGAATAAATGATCCACCCACCCTCAGCCCCATAGGTGTCTTCCAAAATAGCAGCTCCATTCCCAAAGGAGTTGGGCCATCAGAAGCAGGCAGAGCTGGTGTTCTGGAAATCCTAGCCCTGCCAATCACGTTGTGATTTAAGCAATTTGTGCTTCAGTTTCCTAAACCAGCATCAGGGGCACTAACATCAACCTGAACATCAATGGGTAATCAACAGTGCAACAGAGCTGTTCCTTTCTGGTCTAACATAGGTGGTCCTGATACTGTTCTTTACAAGCATAGAAGCTGGGAGGTTTAAGCTGCAGAAGGTTGGATCTTCTCACTCTATGTATAAATTAATGGAGTCCCAACAAAGTCCTACACAGAGGCAGGGGAAAGGCTGCCATTAGCAGTGTAGGCAGATGAAGAGATTGAGGTGCGGAAAGACTGAGGTTATTGAGTTAGTCTGCTAGGGCTGCTGCACCAAAGTACAACAGATTGGGTGATTTAAGCAATAGGAATCTATTATTTCAAATGTTCTGGAGGCCATAATTCCTAACTCACGGTGTTGGCAGGGGTAGTTTCTTTGAGGCCTGTGAGGGAGGGATCTGTTTCAGTCCCTTCTCCCTGGAGCACAGAGCCGTATTCTCCCTGTGGCTTTGGATCTCTTTCTCTTATATGTGTCTGTCTCTGTTCAAATTTTCCCTTTTTATGAGGATACCAGTTAGATTTAATGGGGGCCCACCCTAATGACTTCATTTTACTTTGATTTCCTCTGTAAAGATCCTCCCTCCAAATAAGATCACTGGCAGCGAGGACTCTGCTAGAGTTCTCCAGAGGGACAGAACCAATAGAATGTGTATATAATTATAAGAGTGAGCTTACTAGATTGGGTTACATGATCAGAGTCTGGAGAGTTCCACAACAACCTTCTGCAGGCTGGAAAAGTGGGGAAGCCAGTAGCTACTCAGTCCAAGAAGCTGGAGATTCTGAACAAGAGGGACCAATGATGCAACCCCATTCCAAGGCTGAAGGCCTGGAAGGCCCCTGGGTATTGGCAGGTGTGAGTAGACATCCAGAGACTGGAGTCTAATGTCCATGGTCAATAGCAGCAGAAAAAAAACAAACAAAAGTCCCACCCAATCAAAAAGTCCAGTGTGTGCACCCGTGTGCGCTTTCACTTTTTGTTCCTTATGGGCCCTCAACCTATTGAATGGTGCTGTGCACATTCAAGGCAGGCATGCCCCACTTAACTCACTGACCCACATGCCATACTCAAGATATACCCAGAAGTGTGCATGATCAATTTTCTAGGTGTCTCTCAATCCAGTCCGGTTGTCAACCAGGATTAACCTTTACAGACTCGAACGTATTTCTTTCTGGAAGAAGAGTGGAGAGCTTGACCAACTCATAACAGTTGTAGATCAGGTTCACAAACATAGATCTGATTTCTGTGATTCTTCACCCAGGTCTTCTGCACTGCCCTTAACTCTCTAGATTAAGTAAGCCCTCTGGGGGACACTATGAGAGTATATCGCTTATCTCCAACTGTCCTCTTGAGCATTGAGTGTTCAGAAGCTAGATTTTATTTCCTTTAAAGAGAAGCCAGCATGCAAGTGAGCTGTAGTGCCCAAGCAGTCTGCAATCTCTCAGGGATGGCAAAGCCTGGGAGGAGCTATGTTGTTTGTAGCTACACACTTTCTGTGTCAAGATTTAACTTCCAGAAGAGAAATATCAGGGCAAAATATTTGCTCTTTCTGAACCTGGGAAGCACTGGTGCTATGGACAGCACTATGAACGATGAGCCACTGAGCACCAGGCTGTCTGTTCACCAGCCAAGTGTGAGATCTCTGGTCAGTCCTTTAAACAGTCTTATGGCATAAGTAAGATGAGTGAACGTGCTTATGATCACACAACTAGAAACTGAGCTAGCTGAAACCCCAAACTGAATCCATCAGGATCAGGCTACTCAGGAGAGGACAGGTGGCAGACACAGTGGTGGTGGTTTTCCTGGGAGGATCCACATACTTATGTTCACCCTGCCAGTTCACGAGGTGCACCAGGCATGTGTCAGGGTGTTTGTGCTTCAATGGACTGAAACACAGTCCACACCACTGTGGACTACCCCCACCCTTACCTCACAGGGTAGACCTCAACAAGGGCATGTGCATGGCCACTAGGACACCTGTCCTTTCTCCAAAGGTCTCAGCCAAGAACCAGCTGCTCTGAGAGACCCTGGGATATACCAGAGTGGAGTCCAGGAGTATCTAGGTCCCAGCCTCAGCTCCCAGGGGTTTGGAGTGAATGGGATGGAAACTCACTCTGAGCAGCATCTGCTGGGCCCTCAGGGGCCAACTTCCCACACAGGACATGAGCTGGTACTGCCTGAGAGAAGGAAAGCTGCAGGTCCATCTTGGTGGGAGAGGACTTGGTAGGGACACTTGCTAGGACTGCAATTTTCCTGTATTTCCTGTCTGACTTGTGCAGCCCCAGCAACCTCCTGAGCCAGCTCTCCTGATTTCTCTTGCAGGACTCTTTGTTTCTCAAACTGGAACTGGAGACTGAGTCATTGAGGGTTTTTAATTTGGAAAACAAGATTACAAAAGAAAAAAAAAAAGAAACCACAATTCTATTAACAATTATATGCAGAATGAGGCCAAAGTTACAACTTTCCTTTTTCTTCCCCCGATTCAGTGCTGACATTAGATGAGTCTTTTCAGAATTTCCGAGCAGGATCTCATCTCAGGGAACAAACAAGAGGTGACTCCAGGGTTGGGAAGAAGAATGTGGGGGAGGGGGCACAGATGGCTTGAGACTAATACTTTTATTTCTGTTACCATTAAAGCCCAGGTAAAAATATTACATCTGATTAAACTAGTGGGGACAGGAGAAAGCATGAAGAGTCTTTTTTTAGGATAAATTAAGGTACAAGGATGCTCTCTTAAAAATAGATATTAAAAACCTGAAAGCAAGAGTTCCTGGGTAAAAAGGCATAGATATGACGAATGGAACTCCACATGACCACCCTGGGTTGTTATTTTGTACCCTGGAGGAGGGGTGAGAGATCGGGACCCTCAGTGAACTGTGACTTGGAGACCACCCCACGTTCTTGACTTTGCAGCTTTTAAAAGCAGCCCCTGAATCTAAGGGCAGCAGGGCAGCTGGCTTTGTTTTCCTGTCTCCTCTGCCAGTCCCCTTCAGAGCAGGACTGCCTCCGTCATTGCTTTGTTTGATATTTTCAGATCTGGCCTGAAGCAGATGATGGGGCTGCAGAAGGAGAGCCCTTCAGGGTGTCTTGTTTGGTTTGGAACTATTTTAATGTCTGCTGCATTTCCTTCGAGAGGGGAGAAGCCAGGGCCTGTGGGAGAGAGAGACCAGCACTCTGGCCTCAGCTCTGCAGGGTCCCTGACTCCTCTGCAGCCATCTCCCTGGGACTGAATCCTGGTCCCCTCCACTACATTCCCACCCTCAGCACCATGAAAAACTCAAGATGCGCCCAGACATTCCCCATGTTTACAGTCAAGTGACTCAGCAGAGCGTTCGTTGTGAGCCCATGTAGCAATTGTCCGTGATTACAGAAACCTTCTTGGCTCCTGGAAAAATCACCAGCACATTATTAACTTCAGAGGCCAGACACATGTTTTCCATAGATTTCTTTAAATGCTAGTGGCCACCGCAGATGAACATAGCCTTTTAGAATGAAGAGCGTGTAATTAAGACATAATCTCTTCTGCTTTGTAATATATGAAGCAGTAAATGGCTACTGAGATTGATTAAATTCTCCTGCTTCCCCCTTGGCAATTAACTGCCCGCCCCCCCACTACAGAACCTTCCCCTTCACACTCACTCTAAAGGCTACCGTGACTTGACAGCTCACCACAGCTGAGGACTCACAGCAAAAGACCTCCTTCTAGATCCTGAGCGCCTGATGTTGGTCAGATCTGAGATTTATACTAACGCCCACCTGGGAGCCAACTTCATGGACAGAAGGTGCATGGGAAAGCAGGATATGATACTGATTGACTGATAGGGAGTGGGCTTTGCTCAGTCAAAATATTGACTAGGGCAAGGGCTTGTGGTCAGAGGAGATTTGATTGTGTAAACATACAGCTCACCATTGCAGCTTCCTGCATCAGACACAAGCCAGCATTTCAGGGAAAAGAAGAAGGAAAAAAAAAAAAAAAAGCCAAAAAACCCTGCATGGTTTTTTCATGTTTCTGAGGATTACCCTTGACAGGTTAAAAAATAAATCCTTTTATATTTCTCCATGTGAGGGAAAATTCACCAATTTTACATTTGTCTGTGCAGAGTTGACAAGGGCTCCGGCTGACCATCTAAGGATGCAGTTTTTTTGGCAATTGAATGTCTCAGTACTGAAGTTCTTGCCAGAGAAGATAAGCTTAAACTCTACTGTTCAAATCTTATCCCAAAGCTAATTTTATTTTATTATTTTTTAAGAGATAGGGTTCTCCAAACTCCCCTATGTTCATATCATGAATATACCACAGTGAATTTCACCTTTATGTTATTCATAATCACTAACTTTTTACATCCATAACCATAACTTTTTATAGGAGAAAAATTACTTGAAAAAAGATCAATAAAGTAGAGAAAAGAGAACAGGGGAGAAAGAGAGAGAGGGAAAGGAGATAATGTCCCCCTCAGAAGCACATGAGCATGAACATGAGGAGCCTTACAGAGAACTGTTATTTGATACTCACTAATATATTTATTACAGAGGCTTGTTAAGTTTATATTCTGTTCCATCAAGACCATCCCCTAGGTATCATCTGGCTTTTAATTGATGCACTTCAAATCATATAAGTAATAGTCATATCACTCTTAGCTCTGACCACAAGAAAATTTCTGAACTTAGCCACCTCCCATCTTCCAAAACCATAGAGTCTTTCGTATGTGTCTCACGTACTGATCTCTACACCCCCCAACTTCCTCTCTGCTGTTAAATATATCTCTGCAAGCTCCTTCAATGTTTTTTCTTTCCCCCTTATCTTAAAAAGCTCCTGTGAGAAGTTTTAGTTGTTTTAATTTGTTATTTTGTCTTAAATTTTATTCTATTTTTAATGGGTACATGCACATAGTAGATTTGTAATGGCTTACCTGTGCAAATGTTTATTTTCAAATTTATATATATATATATATATATATATATATATATATATATATATATTTCTCCCTCCTTTCACCATCCTCTCCTTGGCAGAAGCAATCCCTTTGCTGCGACTTGAGAGTCCTTCTAAGATAGTCTATGTGTATATAATTATTCAAAGATGCTCTTCAACTTACAATGGGGTTTCATCTTGATAAACTCATCATACATTGAAGATACCATCAGTCAAAGATACAGTTTCATCCACCTACGTTACCATACATCTCAGTGTTGCCACACAGCATTTTGAGGAGGGTGGAATGTTCACCCTTGAGATCTGAGAGTGACTGGGAGCTGTGGTTCACTGCTGCTTCCCAGCATTGAAAGAGATGGGGAGAGGGATCAGCATGATTTCTACCAAAAGTGTATCACTTTTACACCATCAGAAAGTCAGATCATCATAAATTAGTCAGACCATCATAAATTCTGTATACGAAATAACTTTAACCTTTTTATTATAATTTCAATATGTGCTAAAACAAAGTATAACTTTCGCCAAATTTCTAGTTGGTTATCTTCTCTTTACTCATGCATTTACTTTCAGACCTTAAAAGTCTTACTGAAACAAACTGTGATTTTCCTTAAACACACACACACAAATCACTTACTTTACGCATTGAAATGGGTAGTATTTTTTCCACCTGAACTGTGACCTAGACAAGATTCCAAACCCAAAAGGGAGGAGAGGAACCCAAAACAATGAATTCCACAGCCCCTGGAACCTGTGGCCATTGAAGACAGATGACAAAAGCATCTGAAAACTTGGTTAATGTATAAGAACAGTGGCAGACTGTGTTCCCTGGGCTGCCTGCCTGTCACCCTCTGGGGCCTGACCAGAGTAGACCAGTGATCTGTGTAGCTGAGGCGTCCAGAGGTGGAGTGAGGGACATTCCACGGGAGGGAAACCTCAAGTCATTGGTTTGGGACCTTCAAACACAATCTTGTGGCTTTGGGTTTTCTTACAAGAATCAGAAAAACAAATACACTTTATTTATATGAAGATGTAGAAACCACTGAACTGCAGTATAAAACGGCAATCTTGGGAGGGCATGGGAGGCAGGGAACTCTCTATGTGGCCTCAGTCCTGAGTCCTCCTGGTGACTCTTCAGGTGAGCTTAGCAGGAGTGCTCCTTCTGTCCTTTTAGAAGACAATAAATCTGCCCAGGTTGGAGGAGCAAGGAGTTCAGACCTCCTTGTTGGGGTGGCCAAGCAAATAATGTCCTGAGCCAGTTTACTGTCATGAAGTAGAGGAGAACTCCTGCCTAACATGGCTGGGCTGGTGTCTTACTAAAAGCAGACCCTTCCCGTGTAGGAGGTGACTGGGGAGCCAGAAGGGAATGGGAATGAGACGAGTCAGGCCCCTTCAATAGGGCAGCTCCTTCACGTGTATTATCTCAGTCCTCACTTTACTCTGATCAGAGAGGTCTCGCAGTATTATTTGTACAAAAAGGAAATAAGACTAAGAAAGATGAAGTGACTTACCCAGGGGTGATATGGTCACTTTCCAAAGGACAAAGAGAGAGAAGCAGTCTCTTTGTTTAGGTTGTAAAAGTAAACTTGTTGTCCTTCAGGGATCCAGACAGGGAATGGGGTTTCCTAATTTCCAAGTTGCTTTTGAGATCTCTCAAGAACCATTCTGGCCAAATCAAAAGATCTCAGAAGGTTGACACCAATGGTTCTCAACTGGGGATGATTTTGTCCTGTAGGGGACACTTGGCAAGGCTCAGGCAGTTTTGACTGTGACACTATAGGGAAGGTGGTTGCTTCTGATGTCTAGTGGGTATCGAGTGCAGGGGTGCTGCTAAGATCCCACAATGCACATCAAAGAATAAATGACCCCCAATGTCATACAGGTTGACAGAAGTTGAGAAGCTCTGGTTTCTTGGTGTAATAAGGTCAAACTTTATAACTGTTTTTAAGAAATGTTATAAATCTTTATGGAGAGCATTCCTTCTATAGCCACGTTATATTCCCCAAGTCATTTTTCTATGTCTCTTGGTGAAAGGTGTAATTCTGTTAGCTTCTGCCTTTGGAGTTTGTATTGCTCAAATAAGTGTATAGGGTCCCTCCTTACCCACAGTTTAACTTCCCATGGTTTCAGCTACCACCATTTGACCGCAATCAAAAATATTAAATGGAAAACTCTAGAAATAAACGATTTGCAAGCTTTAAATTGTACACCATTCTGAGTAGCACAATGAAATCTTACCAAGTCCCACATCTTCACTCCCTGGATGCAAGTTATTCCTTTGTCCAGTGAATCCTGTATATATGACCTGCAAATTAGGTACTTAGTAGCCTTATCAGATGGAATGCTGTAGTACCATAGTGCTTATGTTCAAGTAACTTTACTGTACTTAATTAAAAAAGTGGAAGGGTAGTGATGCTGGCAACTTTGTTACAGTATATTTCTGTAATTGTTCCATCTTTTTAGTAGTTTTTATAGTTACTCTTTGTGCCTAATTTATAAATTCATCCTAAGCGTACATGTATAGGAAAAAAAATTGTATCATAGTTTTGAAAACACTGAAACCTCCATTGACAGCAATTGTTTGGAACTTATGAGTAAATGATGTTCCCAGAGTTCCTCAGGCTTATTATGGATTTCAACATCCCTTCTCCATAGCAGCTAGTTCATCGTCATTCTACATCTATCTCAGACACGGATGCAGCTCGAGCCGAACGAACCCACAGGGACTCAAAAGCAGTCCCAGCACAGTGACGGTTCATCCTCCCCCAGATGAAAAAGGAGATGTTTGTAACGTGGCTGCTTCCCCGATTCATCACTCCAGGGCGATCTCACATCTGGCAGCACTAGAAACCACAAGTCAAACACAGAATACTCAACTAGCTAACAAAGGAATGATCAAGAAAGTCTTTGACAATGGAACCTGCTATCATTTCATTTCTCTTCCTCCAACAGTTCCATTCTAAAATTTTCGCAAATTCTGGAAGTACAGGATGACTAGAAGAAAATGCACATATTTATCTTTATATCAATAAGTGAAGCTCCTCTACAGTTCCTTTATGCATTGAGATACGAAATTTTTGAAATAAGATTAATGACAGTTTGAAAGCAGAAAAAAAATTAATTCTAATCCCATATTTCCAGTAATTTAAACAATAGACACAGAAGGAACAAGGGATAGGGAGGTTAACCTGCAAACCTGGGCAGGCACATTCTATGGAAACCCTGCTCAGCTACTACCGGCTACGGACATGCAGGTAAGTTGACTTTCCAGAAATTCAGATTTAATATAAAGTCTCCTGATTTTTAAATATTGGCTCATATTTTTAAGTACTATTCCAGCTACATAAAACACATCTGCAAGTTAAATGCAAACAACAGACTACTATATTGAAAACTTTGGAATGTAATTTTGCCTCCAAACAAAAATGAATTGAAGAAATTGGTTTGTGACTTCCTATTTTACCCTTTTAATAATCAGAGCATATTTAAAGGAATGCTCTCAATAATGTTATTAACTGTTAGGCCTCTGAACTTATTAAGGGGATATTGAAATAATAATGTTGCTAAAGAAAAGATGTTGTTTAATCAAAATTCCATATTATATTGTCAGGCACGTTGGTACATGCCTATAATCTAGTAACTCAGGAGGCTGAGACAGGAGGATCACAAGTTCAAAGCCAGCCTTCACAACTTAGCAAGGGCCAAAGCAACTTAGCAAGCCCCATTGCTAAATAAAATCATAAAAAGGGCTTGGGGTGTGGCTCAGTGGTTAAGTGCTCCTGGGTTCAATTCCTGGTACCAAAATGAATTAGTAAATAAATAAATTCCGTATTATACATTTTTACCAGGAAAGCATGTCCTAATCCACCAGAGTTGCATACATATAATTATAAAATTATTTATTTATTCATTTATTTATTTATTTTGGTACTTGGGATTGAACCCAGGGTCATTTCACCCCAGTCCTTTTTATTTTTTATTTTGAGACAGGGTCTCACTAAGTTTCTGAGGCTGTCCTCAAACTTGTGATCCTCCTTCTTCAGCCTCCTGAGTGACTGAGATTACAGGTATACACCACTGCACCCAGCTTATGAAATCTATCTTTAACAACAGAATCTCTTAGTAATTTAAGTACATATCAACTGACAAAGAAACTGAGAAGATTCATAGAGTCAGGGCTTCTGGTGCCAACCAAACTGGAAGAAACACCTTGTAATTATTATTAAACTATTAAGAATAACAAAAAAAAAAGCTTTTCCAATGCTCAAGTCACAGGAATTAAATTATACCCCATTTCAGAAGCAAATGTTACTGTTGCTTAACTGTGGCATGTCCTATATTCATTACTGCAAACAAATTTCCATCTTTACAGTTAAGGAACAAGTTGGGCCATTTCAGGCACATTGAGAACAGTGAATCTGCCATAACTTGAATTCTATGATTATTTGTTCAAGTTCACCCGGGTGCTGAAGTTTATCTGTTCCATATTCTTTTGGGTATCTTCTGTGTCCTAGCCCCTGGGAACGCATAAATGAACAAAATAGACATAGCACCTGCCCTCACAGACACAATATCTGGGTAAGAAAGGGGGAAATCAGTGCATTACCCAAACGCCTATGTTAACTGTGAAAAGGTACTAAGTGCAACAAAGGCACCAAGCAGCTTGTAGAAATGCTCATGGATCCCATCTGCATAAGCAATCTGAAAATAAATGGGAAAAATTATGACAATCAAACCAAGTCTTGGAGCTGTGAGGTGTACCGACTCAGCCCAGGACTTCTGCCTGAAGTTATGAAAAGCATAAAATTTCTTTAAAGTGTAAAGGTAAAAGCAGTGAATTACTTAGATGGTGTTCTTAAAGACAAGTACACCACTTGAAAGAAGTAACTCATTACCACATGAAGACCGATGTAGGACACCCTAACCAGAGGATATCAGAGCTCACCACTTAACAGAGCAATGATGTTGCAGATTGAGGGTGATGAGGCAGAATGATCGTGACTCTTGCTGGTAAATCCTAATGCAGCCTGGTATTTTATGATAGACTGCTAGTGCCCAGGGAGACCTTGCAGGTCATCCTCCACTCCCGGATTCTAGAACGAGGCAACCTCCGTCCAACCCCCAGACGATTTATTAAGTACCTGTTCTTCTGAGGCAATTTCCTCTTAAGCTTATGATCTATCATCACCAAAATGATTTGCTATTGAGGACACACAGACAAGTAACCCTGGAACGTAAAACAGGGGCATTCCCAAATAAAGATTTATTTTTGTTTCCTGCAGTGAACGCTTTGAGTTAGGGATTGTGGATGAGGTGCTAGCGAATGTCAGACCTATAAAGTCTCTTAACGCTAATTCCAGGCATGTGGAGGAATGAAATGCAAAGTTCTTTCTGTAATTTCCCTGCATCTTCTTTATGAATGAAGGTGAGAATTAGGCCATGCGGTTTTCACGGGCAAGACCTATCTGAAACAAGAATCTGGCTGTTTCCTCCCTGGGCCGTTTCATTGCCAATCACAATACGATCCTAGCAGGGCTGCCAGAGAACATGCAGATGACTCTTCCTGGTGCTCCTTCTTCATACCCACAGTCCAGCCTGTGGGGCTAGAGAAAGGCCCAGAAAGCAACTGCCAAACACTGCACCTGTTGGGATGGATTCGTATGCACATTCTGAAGGTATATTTTGTGCAGGTCTTTTCCCAAAAGTTGACTGGAGGTGACATCTCTGCTGGAGACAAAAGAAGACTGTTGAAAGATGCAGCAAGATAATTCAGGTCAAGGACTTCCAGCAGCTCCCATAAGATATTGGGTGCTCAGTAAGTTCAGCTACAATGATGATTTCCTACTCAGCACTCATTAGCTAGTCACTTCCCTTTTCTGGGTCTTTCCTCATCAATCTCTCTGGACCAGAGATTGGTCCAGGTCATTTCTAAATGTCCTCCTGGCTCACAAATTCTATAAGGCTAAGAGTGCATGTTAAGGGTTTTCAGAAGTGTCTTTTGAAATTATAGTATAGGAGCAGAAGTGGGGTGTAACTCAGGGGTAGAGGGTTTGCCTAGCATGTATGAGGCCCTGGGTTCCATCCCCAGCACTACAAAAAAGAAAAGAAAAGGAAGAAGTTATAGGGGCCCAAACCCCTGTCAGAACTGTAAGCCCAGACTAATAGAGTGGAGTGAAATTCAAACAAATTCATTTGATGGTAAGATTCGGGGGTCACCCCTAAGATTCAAGGGAGTTCCTAAAGTATCTCCACCAACACCAACCAGTCCTATATTCACCAGGTCAGAGGATAAATACTTTATAATTTGTCACTTTTATATCAATAATAATTTCTATATTTCTCCTAGTTACCATTATTGAAAACTTATGTGTCAGATACCATAGTAGGAGGTTTATACATAGTTTCTCTAATCTTTCCAACATCTTTATCAGGTAGATTTTTTGTGGATTAGGAAACAAGGATCAGAAAGGGTAAGTAACTTACCCAAGGTCACAGAGTTATTACCCCATGCTAAATGGTACAGTTTAGAGCCTCTCTGTGAGACTCAGAAGCCTACCCTCTCTTCTTTATGTCATGTAAACCCATGTTTACTGAGTGTTTGCATGGAAGAAATTTTTATTAACGTGCATAAAACAAAGATGCACTAACCGCTTTTGCAGTCTGCTTGCAGGGAGCAGGTGGACAAAGGAGCCAGGTACAGTGAACTGTATACGTGTCACAGTCTGCTCAGACCCCTCAAGAGAAGCAGCCGGCAGTCAGAGGGGACCCAGGCCTGGAAGAAGCCACTACCCCGGGTGGTAAGCAAGGATGCTGACTGTACAGTGAAGAAAAGCCACTCTCAAATTTCTACTCCACTCCGTGTGGCTTCTCATGGTTAGAAAAACCAAGGCTGCTGGTACCATCCACCACCAAAGAGCAAGGAGCTGGAGGCCCAGGAGCAGGGACCACCCGCGAGAAGGTCTAATCAGGATCAGGCTTCCCAGCACCGAGGACACGGGGTGCACCGGGATGAGAAAGTCACCACCGTGAAATGCCTTGCAAACCTCCCCTCTGAGCAGAAGCCCACGGCGACCACAAGAGCCGGGAGAGAGCTGTAGGGGGGATGCCACGGGCTGGCCCCACGGTGGGTAGGTAACCCAGCCGGAGGCATGATGCACCTCGTCTTCGTCTCCTTACTCAGAGTCTCGGTTTTCTTCCCAAGTGCCCAGCCACCAGCTTTGCACAGTTTTATGCCATTCTTCCAGCCCGACTCTTCTCCCTCACCTCGGGCTCAAGTCTTTACAGAACGCCTGTTCCGTAGCTGCCATGGCTCCCACCCACAGAGGAGGATGGTTTCTAGAGTGAACTAACAGAGGCTCAGAGAGGGAACTAATTTCCCCATAGACACAAAGCAAGCAAGAGGCAGAACTGAGCCTCCAGCGCATTAACAGTCGGCCACATGGGGCTGGCTCATCTGTAAAATCTAGAGGAGAATGTATATAAGAAAAGGACCATTCAAAACCGAAGATGTGTGGTAGGCTTGACTCAGTGCTTCTGGGAGGCCCCCGCAAGGCTGGCATCCAGCAGCAGATGGGATTTGGGGACTGGGGCAGCAGATGAATGGTCTGCTTTTTAAAGACCTTTGCCTTGATCTTTGTCCCTTTTATCCTCCTTGGGCCTGTGGATAAGCCCTCCTGTGCTCACATTCATGGACAGTCCCTGGGTCTCTCTCCCATGCTACCTGCCTTCCTTTCTCTGCAGTGTCATCCTCCGGAGATCCAAGGACTCTGTGTCCCTCCCTCAAGGTCTCCATAACCTTGGCCCCTGCTCCCCCACCTCCTAGGGGGGCCTCACCACTGTTGCTCATGCGTCACTCACCAGCCTCCTCTCTCCCCACGCCCCCTCACTCCCACCCCCACAGGGAGCTGTCCCATGGCTGTTTCCTTGACCAGCCTAACCCTGTGCAATCAGCACAAGCCGCACAGGCACAGGTCGGGCGTCACCCAGGTTGGCTTGTACATCCAGTTTCTTCTGTGCTGATTTGGCCACAGATGGCCTGTGAAGTAAGTGGATTGCAAAGATGGTATTTTATATTTTGAAAAAGTTTCCCCACAATGCTCAGTCCCTTGCCCCTGTTTTTGCTTTTGCTTTTGAATTTGATGGGATCTTGCCAGGCTGGTCTCTGAACTCCTGGGCTCAAGTGATCCTCCCACCTCCCTGTAGCTGGATCTATAGGCATGTGCCACCACACCTGGCTCTCAGTGCCTATCAGTTAGCGACTGTGTCAAACTGCCCGAAGCCATTTCTACCAAACTTAGTCCCACATACAACATATATTAGCAAGTCTCTCTCTCTCTCTCTCTCTCTCTCTCTCTCTCTCTCTCTCTTTCTTCTTTTTTTTTTTTTTTTGGTAGCAGGGATTGAACCCAGGGGAGTTTAACCATGGAGCCATACCCCCCAGCCCTTTTTAACTTTTATCTTCTGGGATGCAATTTCGCCAAGTTACTTAGGGCCTCACTAAGTTGCTGAGGCTTTGAACTTCAGATCCTTCTGCCTCAGCCTCCTGATCCCTGGAATTACAGGTATGTACCACCGCGCCTGGCTAGCAAGTCTTTTTGAGTTTGCTATGGCTTGATGATGTCCCTGCTTTCTGTCCTTTTGGACACGGGCACATTGAAAGAAAGATGTACTCTGAGACTGACTTTCCAGGGGCATCAGGAAATAGAATCCACTGTGAGGTGGGGACTAGTGGGGGCAGAGGGCCAGCTAGAGGTAGGTCCCCACAGTGTCAGGCCTAGGCTCACTGTTCACAGTCCTTTCCTGCATCTGCACAGGATCCTTCCCTTCCACACATCTCATGACCACCACTCATTTAACCAGGCACACTTATTTTTAGCATTCTTTCTTGCTAATAACAAGCTCTCAGGTGCAGATTTAGATGGTGGAATTTGGAGGGCTCACTCTAGAACAGGGGCTGGCAAACCTTTTCTGCAAATGACCAGAGGGTAAATAGTTTAGCTTTGCAAGAGACACAGTCTTCAGGATAATATGTAAATAAATGGCTTATCTTCCTGTAGAATTTTATTTACAATGTTGACTTGACGAACACCATGCTAGGGTATTGATTGAGAGACTTTAAAAGTTAACCAGTGTAAATTGCTGATTAGGGTACTTCAAATATTAACTGTTCTTAGGGTGCAGTTTTCAGGTACACATACCCACATATCATAAAATGAATACTGCAGGATATTGAGTAAACGACAGATAATAAGACAGCAACACTCACACTATGAATAGTAGTATTTATTGAGCACTTACTGTATGCTGGGTGCTATGGTTTGAATGTGTCCCCAAAGTTCATGTGTTGGAAACTTAATTCCCACCACGACTATGTTTATGAGGTCAGACCTGTAAGACATGATTAGGCAGGAGGGCTCAACCCTCAGGAATGGATTAGTGCCTTTATCATGGGTGTGGTTAGTTCCAGGAGAGGGTTCCTGCTGAAGGATGAGTTCACTCTCTCTGTCTCCCCATTCTGCCATGTCACAATGTAGCAAGACGGCCCTCACCAGAGGCAGCCACTGTATCTCAGACTTCCCAGCCTCCAGAACTGTGAGCTGAATAAATTCTATGGTCTGTAAGTCGGTTTTGGTTTCCATCTGCCACTGAGGGGAAGCCTGAAGGTGGACACTGGGAAAGCCAGCTGTCTGCTCCTGAGCCTCATCTAGAAAATGAGAGTAATAATTGTAGTACTTACTTTAGATGGTTATCATGAAGTTTTAAAAGGGTAAATCTCCTAAGGTACTTTATCTAGAATCTTAGTCCATTTTGTGCTGCTATAACACAATACCTGAGACTGAGTAACTTATAGACAGTAGAATGTATTCAACTTCCCAACCCTGCCCCATAATACCATCTGTGTAATGCTGGGTGCATTACACCAAGTCTCAGTTTCCTCATCTTCAAAATGGTGACGATCATGGCTCCTTTGGGGACTTTTGATATATATTATGTAATACATGTGAAAACACCCATCCCAGAGCCAGGCAGTTGGTATTGAGAGCAAGCTAATTGAATTGTTTAATACCTTTATTGATATGTAATTCACCTTCCACACAAAATATACAACTCAATGGTACTTAGAGTATTCACAGAGTTGTGCAATCCATCACCACAATCCATTTTAGAACACTTTCATCACCCCAAATAGAACCCCTGTCCCCTTTGGTCATCACTCCCCATTCCACTCCAACATCCAGACCCTGGCCTTAGGCAACAAATAATCTACTTTCTGGTTCTTTGGATGTATTGATTTTGGACCATTTAACATAAGAAAGAATGACACAAGGTGTGGACTTCTGTGTCTGACTTCTTTCACTTAG
Organism: Sciurus carolinensis; assembly: GCF_902686445.1. NCBI lineage: Eukaryota > Metazoa > Chordata > Mammalia > Rodentia > Sciuridae > Sciurus > Sciurus carolinensis. The sequence goes on from NC_062219.1 coordinate 132,730,693, forward strand.
CGTAACATTTTCAATGTTTTGTCCATGTTGGAGTGTGTTTCAATACTGCATTTCTTTTCATCTCCAAATAATATTCCAGTGTACGTATGCAGTCTATTTTAGTTATCGATTCACCAGTTGAACATTTGAGTTGTTTCTATTTCTTAGCTATTATGAACAATGCTGCTGTAAATATTCACGTATGAGTTTTGTGTGAATACACATCTTCATGGCCTTGCCTAGGATTGGAATCACTGAGTCCCGTGGCTACTCTGACCTTTTGAGAAACTGTCAGAAGGTTTTCAAAACTGACCACTTCACATTTCCGCCTGCAGCATATGAGGGTTCTGATTTCTCCCACATCTCTCCCAGCACAGGTTATTGAAAGAACTTCAATTTCATACACAATAGGGAGGTAGTTAGCTGTCTCAATAAGAAACAAACCACATCAAAATCAGGTGGTTTGCAACCACAATTCAGCCACTCCTCCATACCCATGGGGACTGGTTCCAGAACCCCCTGTAGATGCCCAAATCCCCAGATTCTCAAGTTCTTCCTATAAAATGGTATCGTATTTGCATGGAGCCCATGCATATCTGGCCATGTGCTTTACATCATCTCTAGATGACTAATCCCATGTAAGTGCCTTGTCAATAGTTGTTACACTGAATTGTTTAGGGAATAATGACAAGAAAAAAGTAGGTGTTCAGAACAGATGCAATATTTTTGGAATATTTTTGATCCAAGGTTGGATGAATCTGAGGATGTGGAGGACAGACTATCTTCTTTATCACAGTTCTGGAGGCTGCCTGGGCTCCCATTGGTGGGTTTCATTCAGCTAGCAGCCTATATATGCCAGTTTCCCACCAGGGAGGGTCTTGAGGGGGTCTCACAATAGGACTGGTGGCTCTTGCCAGGCGTCCTTCTTTTCCCATTACTCTGCCATCTGCTCCAGGGGCTGCTGCCAAGCGGGTAAGTGTGGAAGAGCCAGGCCCCCAGAAATCCAGGCTTTAAAACCGGCACAGCATTGCTCATGCCACAATCCATCAGTCAAAGCAAGTCACGGGGCCAGTCCAGATTCAGGGTACACAGGAGTCTGCAAAACACCATGGTCATGCGTCCAATCTCTAACAGGAGCTGCTGGGTGTCACACAGTTGCTGCTGCCATCTCTTGGGGACAGTTCACATGTGACAATGTGACCAGAAAGTCCAGCTATCTCTCTGCCTAGAGATCCATGACTGCCACGTGCCTTCTCATAGCAATTTTTGCTGAGGATGCTTTCCCCACCTCCCCCAGGCCCCAGCCTTCAATGGATCAAAGACACTCTTTCCCTCCTGGGCTCCTTGAAGAACTATTGTTTTTCTAAACCACTCTTTGCTTTTGAGGTTTTGACATCTTGCATTTTGCTGTCTTTCCCCTGAGCGCGGTGGCCCAAGTTGTGCCACGGAAGTGATTCTGAATGTTTGTGTTGGAAGTCGGGGGGAATCCTCACTGGTAAGATAGACACAGGGCTGTGTGGTTTCTGGACGCCCTCTCCCAGCTTCCCAGCTGGACTTCAGGGCCGCCCGGCCACCGCCCGGCAGGAGGAAAACAGACTGGTGTCTTGACTGCCATCTAGTGGCTGGATTAAATTTAGATGGTATGGTTTCAAATGATGAATTTTAATTTAGTGTTCATTTAAAGGCATTAAAGAAGAGTAGTTGAAAACTATTTCACTTAGAGTCTGACTACTGGCTCTGGGAACCATACTCCAGAGACAGTAAAACAAGGCTTTACCACCGAGCTAGACACCCATCCCCTTGGTCTTTTAAATGCCTCCAAAATCAATCTGTGGAAAAACTGACTCAAAGCACTTTTACCAGTTCTTACAAATATCTGCTATAGATGACCATAGTGAAGTGACAAGTGGGCCTGGCTTAACTCCATCTCTGTACGTAAGATTGACCGTCATTTGTTGCGTGCAGTCTACCCAAAAATGGATTTGTGCTCGTGGAACAGGGACAGGAAATGCCTCAGGTCACCACAGGCCCAGCCTTGTCCCTCTGGGTATGGGCCACCCACTGGAAAGGCTGTCCTCAAGGCCACTGGTACTGGGCAGGGCTTCTGACTGTGGTTCCTCCTCTCAGAATCCGCAGTGCTCCAAGGGGATCCTTCTGGGAACCACTAAGTCTAGGGAAACAAGAGAATTGGTACATTTCCTTCCCACCTGATAATGCACTTCAAGAATGAAGGGATTAATCAATTGGTTCCCAAATCCAACTCTGCCTGATGAACATGGGAAATCTCAGTGAAATATTTCTGGAAGCCACACTCCTGCCTATGCCCACTGCCTCTGGGAAATAATGCCACCCACCTTCTAGGTAAAAGGAAGCACATGCTGTGGCCAAAAGCCTCACACCCTTCATTTCATGCAGTTCTCATGGCACATCTTTTAAACGACAGTTTAGAGGACTGAAGCAAATCCAAAATTGCACAGCTGGTGAGAGATGGGCCAGAATTCCAAGCTCTTCATGCATTTAGGAAAAATCCCTGGAGACCTTAGAGGGAAAATCAACTCAAACATTCCACGTAAAAAAGTGAGCCTATTAGGTGCAAATCCACCCAGGAGACTCCATGCATTATTTACAGAGTGTAGGAAGTACTTAGAAACCAAGGGCCAGGACTATTTACCCAAATAGCGATATTCCTAGTAACATAAGTGTAACTGCACACAGTTCACTAAAGCATCTTGTATATATTTTGCACAGATAGGAGGAGACTTACTTTAAAAGGACAGATTTTTAACTTGACTTTTTAAAAACCCAGGTAAGTTCTCTGTTCTTATGGACAAAACAAGGAGGGTTGATACCCACATGGGTCTTATTCCTAAATTTTATGTCACTTTATGTTGTCTCTGGGTGTTCACATACAAAGAATCAGATGCCAACAAGCAGAATCCTCTGAGAATGAGTAGCTTAGCCTTGGACAGGTGCACAGGATGGAGAGCAAATCAAACATCACCAAGGCAATATTCACTCACGGCTCTCAGTCATTCAGGTTGAGGGGGATGTCGTGAATGTTAAAATGAACAAGTAGCAGACAGCAGTTTATCACAGCACAAAAATATTTTCTTTGAAAAATGCTAATTCTCCCCATAGAATTCTTACAACATGGTGTGTGTGTGTGTGTGTGTGCGCGCGCACGCATACGTGCACATGTGTGTAAATAAAACTTGTGTAAAAATTCAGAGCATGTCTGTTTTGATGATATAGATGAGACTTATCTATGCCAGCCTTCTGTGATTCATATTGGCACTCAGTGAAAATTAAGAAATGGAAGTTTGAGATCAATGTCTACATATTAATGACATCCCACAAACGGTAGGTAGAGTCCCTTGGAGTAACCAGCCCTGAGTTCAAAGCCCCACTCTGCTTCCAATTAGCTGTGAGGCTGTGTGTGCCCATCTCTCTAGACTTCCTTCTTCTCCTCATCTGAAAACCCTCACCACACCACTTTGTTTAGAGAATCAGCAAGATACCATTCTAAAGTTAATCTTTCCATATACCCGACCCTGGGTCCCTGGTGAAAATGTAAAGTGGTCCAGCCACTGTGTAGAATGGTGTGGTGATCACTCAGAAGATTAAACGTAGAATAACCTTATGATCCAACAATTCCACTTCCAAACAAAGGGACTGACAACAGGGACTCAAATATGTGTGCATTTATATTCACAGCAGCCAAGGGGTGGAAGCAACCCCGGGACCATCAACAAATGAGTGGACAAACAAAACATATGGTAGAATTTTTAAAAATTTAATTTGTTCTTTTTAATTATCATGACAGTAGAATGTATTTTGACATATACTTCCCATTCTTGTGATTATACATGGTGTGGAGTCACACTCGTCATTTATTCATCTATGAACATAGAGAAGTTGTGTCTGATTCATTCTAGTGTCTTTCCCATTCCCATTCCCCCTCATTCCCCCCATTCCCCCCGACCCAATCCAGTGAGCTTCCACTCCTCCTCCCTCCCCCATCTACTGTAAGTCAGCATCCACATATCAGAGAGAATATTCTGCCTTTGATTTTGGGGGATAGGCTTATTTCCCATACCATGAGAGCCTCCAGTTCCATCATTTACAAGCAAATGCCATAATTTCATTCTTCTTTGTGGCTGAGTAATATACCATTATGTATACGTACCACATTTTCTTTATCCATTCATCTGTTGATGGGCACCTAGGTTCGTTCCATAGTTTAGCTATTGTGAATTCAGCAGCTATGATCATTAATGTGGCTGCATCACTATAGTATGTTGATTTTAAGTCTTTTGGATAAATGCTGAGGAGTGGCATAACTGGGTCAGATGGTGGTTCCATTCCAAGTGTTCTGAGGAATTTCCATACCATGCAGTGGAATATTATTCAGTCTTAAAAAGGAAGAAAATTCTAACATATGGTAATGCATGAACCTTGAAGACATTATGTTCAGTGAAACAAATCAATCTCAAAAAGACAACACTCTATGATTCCATTTTTATGAGGTCCCTAGAGTAGCCAAACTCCATGAGGCAGAAAGTAGAATGGGAGTTACCAGGGGCTGAAGGAGGGAAAGTAGGGAGTTGTTATTTAATGAGTGCAGTGTCAGTTTGGGAAGATGAAAAAGTTCTGGAAATGGATGGTGGTAATGGTCTCACAGGTGAATGTACGAAGTCCCACCAAACTGTACATTTAAAAATAGTTAAGACAAACCAAGTGGGGTGGTGCATGCCTGTAATTTCAGCCACTTGAGAGTCTGAGGCAGGAGGATCACAAGTTCAAGGCCAGCCTCAGCAATTTAGCAAGACCTTGGTCACAAAATAAAAAATAAAAAGGGCTGGGGATGGGGCTCAGTGGTAAAGCACCCCTGGGTCCAATCCCCAGTACCAAAAAACAAAACAAAACAAAACAAAAAAAACTCCTAAGATGATATCTTTATGTTATATGTAATAAAGATCTGTGATTGCAGGGTGGGCCTGCCTGCTTAATTCCTTGTGGAGCCCTTTACTCAAAAGACAATGCTTTATGATCTCAGTGGATCACCTAGACTAAGTGCCCCAAGGTGCAGAGACGCCTGGGCTCTACACACCACAGCAAAGCCTCTGTACTGGCACCAGAATAATAACTTCAGAATTATTTTTTAGAGAGTTGGTAGACAGGATTAGCCTCATGAACAAAAGAGCCACAGAGAAGACATTGAGAAAATGGTAGGAACACACACTTTGCAAACAACTGTATTCAAGAGTTTCTGTGCCATGTAAACGTTGGAAGAAAGCCTGCTCAAATCGAGTGGTTAGCAAGCAAGGGATGCAGCCTCCTATCTTAGTGGAAAAAAAAAATAGTGGTGGGGTGGAATAGGAGTGGATAACCTCTTTTTTAAAGGAAGTTGTTCTTGGGTTTTCCGAGCCATAAAAAGAAGTTTTTCTTTTGTGACGCAACAGCGCCACCTCATGGATAAAGTTTATATGACACAAGGTTCTTCTAAAGGGAGCATTTTTCCTCTTCTGGGCTCTGCAGTGACCCAACCAGTTTAACTCTCTGCCTCAAATGAGAGGTATGTTCAGAGGAAGTCCATCCAGGACCGCTGCATTTTTACAAGCTAAATATTTTTGGAAAATTCAGATTTTCACATTGTCTCGATTTCCTGCTTAAGATTAAAATGTCTTTCAGCCCTTGATTATCTGGAGAGGGTCTGGTCGCTTTGCTCATTTGTCTCACCCTGGAACTCTCACTGAAGTGGACACCGCAGAAACCATTCTATCCTGGCTCCAGGAAAAAGCAAAAGCTGACTTTGTCACAGACTGAAAAATGGAAATTCCTTTCCAACACCCTTGTCAGCAGTATTCGAGGTGCAGTTTGACTTCTCTTATTTTCCAAATTTTTGTCCTATTCAGATATGTCCAGAAGTCTCTGATCTATCTCCATGCTATTGTTGTCAGGGTTTTTTGTGCTTTGCTTTTAAAGGCCGTGTGGACATTTATTGTGGAAGTGTGGAATATCTTGAAGGTGTTTGTCCAAATCAAGACTTGCTTGAGGATAGTGTGTCTTGGGGGCTGAGGCTGGGACTATAGTTCTGTGGTAGAGCACTTGCCTAACATGAGCAAGGTCCTAATTCCATCACCAGCATGGAAAAGAAGAAGGAGGAGGAAAAGAAAGAGGAGGAGGAGGAGGAGGAGGAGGAGGAGGAGGAGGAGGAGGGGGAGGAGGGGGAGGAAAAGGAGGAGGAGGAGGAGGAGGAGGAGGAGGAAAAGGAGGAGGGGGGAGACTCTTAGAATTCATTCCACAAAGATCATTGAGCTTCTGCTCTGAACCAACCACACTGAGCTGCATCAGGAGTTGAAACACAGACAAGGTGCCTGCCCTTAGGATCCACGTGGCAGATTCAACCTTTAGCCTAAACCAGTCTGATGATTTTTTTCCCCTTAAATTGTGAAATCTTCCCCTGGTGAAGCGGTAAAGACACTGGACTCAGCATGGGCCTTGTCTCCCAGGACCTCCAATGTGGGCTTCCTAGGTGGAGAAAGGCAAAAGACCTTTGCTACTGGAGGGGAGCTTGTGTCTCTGAATTACTCCAGTGGTTCTTCTGTTCTTATTGGTATGTTTCTTAGACCTGGAGAAGTGGGCACAGAATCTTCAAAGCTCTGCAGGCTTAGTAGGCTTAGAGCTCAGGGTGAGCTGGGGGTACTACCTCAGGGCTGCCTTTTGGATCTCCAGCTTCCCATTTTGTGGGATTGTTTCCTTTGACATACATACAATCCTGTCATTTCTCCTCTAAAAAGAGGGTCTCTTTTTCTACCCCACTTTCTTCCACCCCATTTTATTTTTATTTTTTATTTTTTTTATTGTAAACAAATGGGATACATGTTGTTTCTCTGTACATGGCGTCAAGGCATACCATTTGTGTAATCATAAATTTACATAGGGCAATGTTGTTTGATTCATTTTGTTATTTTTTTTCCTTCCCCCACCCCTCCACCCCTCTTTTCCCTCTATACAGTCCTTCCTTCCTCCATTCTTACCACCCTCCTTAACCCTAACCCTAAACCTAACCCTAACGCTAACCCCTCCCACCCCCCATTATGTGTCATCATCCACTTATTAGTGATATCATTCGTCCTTTGGTTTTTTGAGATTGGCTCATCTCACTTAGCATGGTATTCTTCCACTCCACTTTAGGTGCCATCAACTATCCCAATTCTCCACTCATCTCTGCAGTGGAATTCTCAGAAGCACTGTTTATAATCTCTGTTCCCGCTCGTCTTTTGAACTCACTTCAATAAACCTTCTCCAATACCCACTGAAGTGGTTCCCATATAGGTTCTGGGGCCATCTTGGTTTTTGACTCCTCCGAAGCAGCCCACTGGCCTCTCCCTCTGGAAGACCTCTCCTCACTGTCCTTAGGGACCTCACTGTCCTTAGGTTGTGCTCCTAACTCACATGCCTCTCATCGGTGTCCTCTGCTGTTTCACCTTCCTACCAATAAGTATTGGAGGTCATCACTCCCTGTCCCACTGAGCCATAAGGTTGGGGGTCTCCTCCAGCTCCTCCTTTAAATATGGTCTATGTGTAAATGACTCCCAAACTTGTGGTTCTCACTTAGGCTACTATTGCCAACCTAGTATCCCTGTTCATCTTTCTAATAGAAAACTCCAAATGGAACACATCCAAAACCAAACTCTTTCCCCCGACCTCCACCCAGAGCATAGCAGCTCTATTCTCCTGCTAGCTCAGGCTGAAAGCCCCAGGAGTGCTCTCTCTCTCTCTCTCTCTCTCTCTCTCTCTCTCTCACACACACACACACACACACACACACACACACACACACACTCACACACATACCACATCTAACCCATCATAAAATTATTTTGACTCTAACTTTAAAATAGTTCCAAATTCCTCCATGATGTTGTTCACCATCAACATCTATCATCCTGGCCCCGGCCACTATAATCTCTTGCCTGGATTGTCCATGAAACCTCTTCCAGGTCTCCCAACTTCTTCCCAATCTATTCTCAACATGGCAACCAAAGCATCTCATGTCTTCTGCTCAAATTCCACCAATGGTTTCCCAATTTACTCAGGAGGAATCCAGGTCCTTGTTTTACCTACTGGGGCCAACAGGGCTGCTCCCCAAGACCACTCCACACCTCTCAGCATCTCCTCCCTGACTTTATCTCACTCCAATATCCTGCTGTTCCCCAAACATGACAAGGAAACCTCCAGCTGAACCCTCTGTCACTCCCTCACCACCTGCAGTCCTAGGAGCCACCTTCCCGGCCCATCCTACTTCCCTGTCCCCTCTTCTTCCCCATGACCTGCACCACCTCCATCTAACATGCTATGATGTTACCCTGGGTTTCTTTCCCTCCCTGGCAGGGTGCAACGAACCTCTTCCCCCAAGGCTGGAACTTTGTGTTGTTTTTCTTCACTGCTGCAACCTCAGGGCCTGGCAAAAATGATGGAAGTTCCACCAGCAAGTTGGTGGGCAACTCACGGGTACAATGTGAGGTGATGGAAAGTGCAAGGCCTTCGGAGCCAAGATGCAGGTTTGAGATGTGGGTTTGATTTTCATTAATCAAAAATTTCTTAGATATATCACCAAAAGCATGATCCATAAAAGAGCAAATCCATTAATCAGATTTTATCAAATGTACCAACTTCTCTTCAAAAAACATTGTGGTGAGAATATAAAGATAAGATTGGGTTATATTTACAAATTCAAAAGCTGGTAAAGAACTTCTAACTAGCATATGTAAAGAGTTCCCTGAACCCCATATATATATTTTTAAAACCAAATTTTGAATAATGATCCAAAGATATAAACAGACATTTCATAAAGAAGATTTAAGGATGGAAAATAAAGAATCAGAGGATGTTTAACACATTTAGTCTTTAGAGAAATACAAATTAAAACCACAGTAAGCACCACTATATAGCTATTAAAATGGCTAAACTAAATAGACTGCCCATAGTCACTGTTAACCAAAATGTGAAGGAACTAGGACTCCCACGGGCTACAAATGGAAATGAAAAAAATGGTGCAGTCATTTTAGAAAAGAGTCTGGTAGATACTTAAAAATTCAAGCATACACAAATAATCTAGAGTCAAAATAGATTCAAAAATCTAGATCAAATAATCTAGAGTCTACTTTGGGGTTTTTAATTCAAAATAAAAGCATACAACCACCCAAAGACTTGTCCAGGAAAACTCAAAGCAACTTCATTTGTAAAAACCCCAAACTGGAAACAACCCAAATGTCCACCAATGAGTATATGAAAAAACTAAGCATCATTTAGCTATACAGTGGAATACTACTGAGCAGTGAAAAGGAACAAATGAATATATGTTATGACACAGATAAATCTCTAAATAATTATGCCATTCTGATAGGTACACAGCAGTAACCGTGGTTTTAATTTGTATTTCTCTAGTGACTAAAATTGATTAACATGTTTTTGTTCCTGATATTTTCATTCTTTTTGGTGAAAATCTGACAATTTTAAATTTTAAATTTGGGACTGACAAATCTGATTTTTTTCATTCTTTTTGGTAAAAATCTAACAATTTTGAATTTTAAATTTGGAACCAACAAATACAACTCTATTCTAACTATTCTGGTTTGGACTTAGTCATATTTCCTGATACTAACAAACAAATATTCCCCAAAGCTGGTCTGGCCTCATGGGAACAACACTAACTCAGTTACACAGGGTCTCCCAAGCTTAATTTAATGCTCTGCTATCTCTATCCTAAAATTCTTAATCATTTCTGCATTTTCATTTTATACTAGCCCATGAAAATGATGTGGCTGGGTCTGCCTCAAAGTGGGCTCCACGGATTTAATTCATTAATTTAGTTAACTCATAACTGATGTTGAGAAAAAGAGGCTACTGAGAAACTTTGAGTCAGAAAAAGTTAAATAATTTCCTCTTCTGCAGGGTAACATGTAGCCACAGTTCAGATCAAACACTAATATGTAGTCATCTTATTGTTTAATTGTCACACAGATTTGTGCATCCTGTAGCTTAGATTATGTCCTATAAAATCATGCTCCTCACACGTTGATGTGTTCATGAATCACCTGGGTGGGGGGGTCTCATGAAGTACAAATCCTGTATTGTTAGGCCAGGTCTCAGACAGGGCATTTCTCAGATGGTTCTGATGCTGTTGGTGGGTGGACCCCACTTTGAGTAGCAAAGCTTTAAAATATACCCCTGTGCAATTGTGTCTAACCCCAGAGGAATGTAAGCTCTATCTCTCCAATTCATATGTTGTGACCATGTGGCTCAGGTGAAAGCTATTGCTCTCTCTCTCTCTCTGAGCCTAATTTTTTAGGATCTGCAAGATACCTTTTTCCTTAAAGGTTTTCAAGGACTGAGGCCTACTGCTCTAGAGTAGTTTTCCTTTCACACTCATACTAATAGCTACGTGTGGGGAGTGAGACCAGGTTGACACCATTATCTCCACCTTCCAGGTGAGCAAACTAAGGTTTAGGGAGGTTAAATCCTGTGTCCAGTGTCAAAAATCAGGTATGCTGCAGTGGGGAGTTCAAACTTTCAGCTTTTGTCTCTGAACCTCTTGGTCTTGGGTTCACTTAAATATTTTGAATGTCTGTTCTATACCAGGCTCTTGTCTTTACATCAAGCTGACTTAATGAAAAGGTTTGCTTTACAGGGGAGTTTAAGTTACTCTTCTTTTATAACATTGAATCCTTTCCCTTCCTTTTTCAAACAGATATATTATTCTTTATCAGAATGATAGGGTGCTCATTGTTTAAAGAATCCCAGCAATGCGGGAGAGTGCAAAGGAGCAAGGGAAATCTCACCACCTCATAGGTGGCCTCCCTTAAAATCTTAAAGACTATTCCTACTATCACCTCTTCATGACCAAAGCAGGACCCCTTTGGTGTAGGGGAGAAAAAAGGCAGGGGAGGGTACCTCTGGTCAAAAAATTCTGAGAACCTTCTGCATCTTATATTCCCTGTCTGGAGGTCACAGAGAGCATTAGCATTTTAAATCTCTCGTCAGTGCTACAGCAAAAAGTCTGACGTTACAGATCTGCAACAAGAATCTTTAAGTATCTGTACTTTTTTTTTAATAACTATTTTTTTAATTGTAAACAAATGGGATACATATTGTTTCTCTGTTTGTACATATAGTAAAGGCATACCATTTGTGTAATCATAAATTTACATAGGGTAATGTTGTTTGATTCATTTCTGTTATTTTTTCCCTCGCCCCCACCCCTCCCACCCCTCTTTTCCCTCTATACAGTCCTTCCTTCCTCCATTCTTGCCCCCCTCCCTAACCCTAACCCTAACCCTAACACTAACCCCTCCCACCCCCCATTATGTGTCATCATCCACTTATCAGTGAGATCATTCGTCCTTTGGGTTTTTGATATTGGTTTATCTCACTTAGCATGATATTCTCCAATTTCATCCATTTGCCTGCAAATGCCATAATTTTATCATTCTTTATGGCTGAGTAATATTCCATTGTATTTATATACCACATTTTCTTTATCCATTCATCAATTGAAGGACATCTAGGTTGGTTTCACAATCTGGCTATGGTGAATTGACCAGCTATGAACATTGATGTGGCTGTATCTCTGTAATATGCTGATTTTAAGTCCTTTGGTTATAGGCCAAGGAGTGGGATAGCTGGGTCAAATGGTGGTTCCATTCCAAGCTTTCTGAGGAATCTCCATACTGCTTTCCAGAGTGGTTGCACTAATTTGCATCCCCACCAGCAATGTATGAGTGTACCTTTTTCCCCACATCCTCGCCAACACCTATTGTTGCTTGTGTTCTTGATAATCGTCATTCTAATTGGGGTGAGATGGAATCTTAGTGTAGTTTTGATTTGCATTTCTCTTATTACTAAAGATGGTGAACATTTTTTCATGTTTGCTGACTGCTTGTAGATCTTCTTCTGTGAAGTGTTGGTTCATTTCCTTAGTCCATTTGTTGATTGGATTATTTGTATTCTTGGTGTAGAGTTTTTTGAGTTCTTTATATATTATGGAAATTAGTGCTCTATCTGAAGTATGAGTGGCAAAGATTTTCTCCCACTCTGTAGGCTTTCTCTTCACATTGCTGATAGTTTCCTTTGCTGAGAGAAAGCTTTTTAGTTTGAATCTATCCCAGTTATTGATTCTTGCTTTAATTTCCTGTGCTATGGGAGTCCTATTAAGGAAGTCTGATCCTAAGCTGACATGTTGAAGATTTGGACCTAATTTTTCTTCTATAAGATGCAGGGTCTCTGGTCTGATTCCGAGGTCCTTGATCCATTTTGAGTTGAGTTTTGTGCAGGGTGACAAATAGGGGTTTAATTTCATTCTATTGCATATAGTTTTCCAGTTTTCCCAGCACCATTTGTTGAAGAGGCTATCTTTTCTCCATTGCATATTTTGGCCCCTTTGTCTAATATGAGAAAATTGTATTTATTTGGGTTTGTGTCCATGTCCTCTATTCTGTACCATTGATCTACCTGTCTATTTTGGTACCAATACCATGCCGTTTTTGTTACTATTGCTTTGTAGTAGAGTTGAAGATCTGGTATTGCGATACCCCCTGCTTCACTCTTTCTGCTAAGGATTGCTTTAGCTAGTCTGGGTTTTTTATTCTTCCAGATGAATTTCATAATTGCTTGCTCTATTTCTGTAAGGTACATCATTGGGATTTAATTGGAATTGCATTGAATCTGTATAGCACTTTTGGTAGTATGGCTATTTTGACAATATTAATTCTGCCTATCCAAGAACATGGGAGATCTTTCCATCTTCTAAGATATTCTTTAATTTCTTTCTTTAGTGTTCTGTAGTTCTCATTGTAGATGTCTTTCACCTCTTTTGTGAGATTGATTCCCAAGTATTTTTTTTTGAGGCTATTGTGAATGGGGTAGTTTTCCTAACTTCTCTTTCTAAAGATTCATCACTTATGTATAAAAATGCATTGGATTTATGAGCATTGATCTTGTAACCTGCTACTTTACTGAATTCACTTATGAGTTCTAAAAGTTTTCTGCTGGAATTTCCGGATTCCTCTACATATATAATCATGTCATCAGCGAACAGGGATAGTTTGAGTTCTTCTTTTCCTATTCATATCCCTTTAATTTCTTTGGATTGTCTATTTGCTCTGGCTAGATTTTCAAGGACGATGTTGAATAGAAGTGGTGAAAGAGGGCATCCCTGCCTTGTTCCAGTTTTTAGGGGGAATGCTTTCAGTTTTTCACCATTTAGAATGATATTGGCCATGGGCTTAGCATAGATGGCCTTCACAATGTTAAGGAATGTTCCCACTATCCCTATTTTTTCTAGTGTTTTGAGCATGAAGGGGTGCTGTATTTTATTGAATGTTTTTTCTGCATCTATTGAAATAATCATGTGATTCTTAACTTTAAGTCTGTTGATATGGTGAATGACATTTATTGATTTCCAGATGTTGAACCAACCTTGCATCCCTGGGATAAAACCCACTTGATCGTGGTGCACTATCTTTTTAATATATTTTTGTATGTGATTTGCTAAAATTTTGTTGAGAACTTTTGCGTCGATGTTCATTAAGGATATTGGTCTGAATTTTTCTTTCCTCAATGTGTCTCTGTCTGGTTTAGGTATCAGGGTGATACTGGCTTCATAGAATGAGTTTGGGAGGGTTCCCTCCTCTTCTGTTTCATGGAATACTTTGAGGAGTATTTGAATAAGCTCTTCTTTAAAGGTTTTGTAGAACTTGGCTGAGAATCCATCTGGTCCTGGACTTTTCTTTGTTGGTAGGTTTTTGATGACCTCTTCTATTTCATTGCTTAAAATTGATTTATTTAAGTTGTGTATGTCCTCCTGGTTCAGTTTAGGTAATTCATATGTCTCCAGAAACTTATTGATGTTTTCAAGGTTTTCTGTTTTGTTGGAGTATAGATTTTCAAAATAGCTTCTATTTATGTTCTGTATTTCACTCGTGTCTGTAGTGATATTTCCTTGGTCATTCCGAATTTTAGTAATTCAAGTTTTCTCTCTCTCTTTGTTAGTGTGGCTACGGGTTTATCAATTTTGTTTATTTTTTCAAAGAACCAACTATTTATTTTGTTAATTTTTCTGATTTCTTTTGTTTCAGTTTCGTTGATTTCACTCTGATTTTAACTATTTCCTGTCTTCTACTACTTTTGGTGTTGGTCTGCTCTTCTTTTTCTAGGGCTTTGAGCTGTAGTGTTAAGTCGTTTATTTGTTGATTTTTACTTCTTTTGCTGAATGTGCTCCATGAAATAAATCTTCCTCTAAGTACTGCTTTCATAGTGTCCCAGAGATTTTGATATGATGTATCTTTGTTCTCGTTTACTTCTAAGAATTTTTTAATTTCCCTCCTGATGTCTTCTGTTATCCATTCATCATATAATAGTGTATTATAACCTGGAGAAGTTTCTGTTTTTTCTTCTGTCATTTATTTCTAATTTCAATCCATTTTGATCTGATAGAATACAAGGTAGTATCTCTATCTTTTTGTATTTGCTAACAGTAGCTTTGTGGCATAAAATATGGTCTATTTTAGAGAAGGATCCATGTGCTGCTGAGAAGAAAGTGTATTCGTTCTTGTTGGATGGTATATTCTATATATGTCTGTTAAGTCTAAATTGTTGATTGTGTTATTGAGATCTATGGTTTCTTTATTCAATTTTTGTCTGGAAGATCTGTCCAGTGGTGAGAGAGGTGTGTTAAAATCGCCTAGTATTATTGTGTTGTGGTCTCTTTGATTTCTGGAATTAAGAAGGATTTGTTTGACGTACATGGATGCGCCAATGTTTGGGGCATAGATATTTATGATTTTTATGTCTTGCTGATTTATGCTTCCCTTAAGCAGTATGTAATGTCCTTCTTTATACCTTCTGATTAGTTTTGGTTTGAAGTCCACATTATCTGAAATGAGGATGGATACTCCAGCTTTTTTGCTGTGTCCGTGTGCATGGTATGTTTTTTTCCCATCCTTCCACCTTTAGTGTGTGGGTATCTCTTTCTATGAGATGAGTCTCTTGCAGGCAGCATATTGTTGGATTTTTCTTTTTAATCCAATCTGCTAGTCTATGTCTTTTGATTGATGAGTTCAGGCCGTTAACATTGAGGGTTATTATTGTGATATGATTTGTATTCCCAGTCATTTGACTCATTTTTGTTTTTTGACATGATTTGGTTTCTCCTTTATTTGGCTATTCCTTTAGGCTAGTTCCTCCCACTGCTGATTTGCATCGTTGTTTTTCATCTCTTCCTCATGGAATATTTTGCTGAGAATGTTCTGTAATGCTGGCTTTCTTTTTGTAAATTCTTTTAGCTTTTATTTATCATGGAAGGATTTTATTTTGTCAGCAAATCTGAAAGTAAGTTTTGCTGGGTTTAAGATTCTTGGTTGGCATCCGTTTTCTTTCAGGGCTTGGTAAATGTTGTTCCAGGCCCTTCTAGCTTTTAGGGTCTGGATTGAAAAATATGCTGATATTCGTATTGGTTTCCCCCTTAATGTAATTTGATTATTTTCTCTCGCAGCCTTTAAAATTCTGTCTTTATTTTGTATGTTAGGTATTTTCATAATAATGTGCCTTGGTGTGGGTCTGTTGTAATTTTGTATATTTGGAGTCCTATAAGCCTCTTGTACCTGGTTTTCCATTTCATTCTTCAGATTTGGGAAATTTTCTGATATTATTTCATTGAATAGATTGTTCATTCCTTTGGTTTGTTTCTCTAAGCCTTCCTCAATCCTAATAATTCTTAAATTTGGCCTTTTCATGATATCTCATAATTCTTGTAGATTCTGTTCATGATTTCTTACCATCTTCTCTGTTTGGTCAATTTTGTTTTCAAGATTAAATATTTTGTCTTCAGTGTCTGAGGTTCTGTCTTCCAGGTGTTCTATCCTATTGATTATGCTTTCTATGGAGTTTTTAACTTGGTTTATTGTTTCCTTCATTTCAAGGATTTCTGTTTGTTTGTTTTTTTCAGTATCTCTAACTCTTTATTGAAATGATCTTTTGCTTCCCATATTTGCTCTTTTAACTGTTGATTGATGCGATCATTTAATGCCTGCATTTGCTCTTTCATCTCATCCTTCAATGCCTGCATTTTCTCTTTCATCTCCTCGTTTGCTTCCCTGATTGTTTTAATTATGTACATTCTGAACTCCCTTTCTGACATTTCTTCTGCTGTGCTGTCATTGGGTTTTATTGATATGGTATCTAGGTTTGTTTGGGACATTTTCATCCCTTGTTTTCTCATATTGGTCAGATGTCAGCGGGACTCTGAGATATTGCAGATTTCCTCTATTGGCTTATAGTGTCCCTGTAGATTTCCAGTGTATCACCTCCCAGCCTTCAGTAGCCTGAAGTCTTGGAGGAACTGATAATGCAGTGCTTCTGAAGAAAGCTGCCCCTAGCCCGCTACTGGGTCCAGGGCTGGGGGCTGGTTCTGCGTGGAAATCCTCTCACTGAGTGGTCCTGCTCCTAGAAGCTGGCTATAGACAGGGCCTGCCCCTGCCTGAGGGAGCCAGGCTGCTCGGGGAAAGCCTCTCCCTGTCCTGCCTTGGTCCCAGAAGCCGCATGTGGGCCTGGGCCCGCTGCTGGGTTCAGGGCTTGGGGTTGGCTCTGTGCAGAAAAGCTCTCACTGGGTGGGCCTGCTCTGAGAACCTGGCTGTGGACCCCGCCTGCTGCAGGAGGAAGCAGGGTTGCTTGGGGAAGACTCTCGCTGACCTGCCCTGCTCCCAGAAGCTGCCCCTGTCTGGGCCTGCCGCAGGGCCGAGCTTCACCTGGTGGGAGAGACTCACCCCGTTGCTCTATGTTGGTCCGAGTCTCTCAATGCCTCCCCTTCTTGAATTCTGAGTTCTGGAGTGACGGGAGATGCAGTCACCCTCTAGTCCACCATCTTGGATGTTCTCTGTACTTTTTGTGTTATGATTTCCTTTGGGGAAGCTGTACCCTTTATAAAGTCTGTACATCTTTATGCCACTACAAATTTCATGAAATTTCTCATTTTCTAAACTGCTCAGCAAGAGTGTACCAATCCCTTTGTGGTTTGTCAATCTTCAACAAAAGTAACTGCTGTGTCTATTTCTTCAGTCATGAATGAGGTGTTTATGGATTAATTTTTTTAAAATTTTCTGTTATTTTTAGTTATACATGACAGTAGAGTATATTATGACATATTTATACCAACATGTATAAATATCTTATTCTAATTTGGATTCCTTGATTAATTTGTAAGTTGCCTGCTTACTGTTCTTTTGGATTTCCTTTACATTCTTTTTTGGGGAAGTTCTCTATTTTAACAAAAGAATTAACCATGTGAGTTGCAAATATTTTCACTAGTTTTGTTTTGGATCTGTTTATTTTATTTATTTATTTATTTTATTTTATTTATTTATTTATTTTTTTTGCGGTGCTGGGGATCAAACTCAGGGACTTGTGCTTGCAATGCAAGCACCCTACCAATTGAGCTATCTCCCCAGCCCCCATTTATTTTTTATTTTGCTATTTTCTCCAGTTTCATTTTTAACATGCCTATTTCATTTTGCTCTATAGTAGTTTTCTATTTGTGTATCATCAAATACATGTATTTGTGGATTTCCAACCCACTTATTTGAAAGACCTCCACTGGTGAAGATTATAAAAATATCTCCCCATGATTTCTTACAAGAGTTATAATTTCTATATTTATAATGTTAAACAGGAATGATGGGAGGCCATTGTTTTGGGCTAGGCTCCTGCATTGGGCTCCAGCAGACCGGACCAAACCAAAATGGAGTCTGTCATGCTTAATGCCACATAATCAAACCTTAAGGTGGCAGGTGATCCCAAACAGACCAACTTTTCCTGAAAACCGGAGATTCTAGTCCTCCTGAGTTAGTATAATAAGAAAGCACCCTTTTATTTGAAAAAGCCACCTCAGTGACCTGACGTTGACCCATCAGTGTTTATTTTCTACTTTCTCTTTCCTCGTTCTCAACTCACAAATCCCCATCCTGCCATTGCCTGGGGAAGTTCTCATTCCATTTCGCGGAGTGGAAGCTGCCTGCACTCATGAATCTCAGAAAAAAGTCAATCAGATCTACAACTATGATTTTATTTTTCAACCACAATTAAATCTTCAATCTACCTGGACTTTATTTTCATCTGTGGCCTGAAGTAAGAATCTACCTCTACTTTGGCATAAGCCTCTACCCTGTACCCACACCCCATTTATTAGATAAGTTGTTTTTTTTTTTTTTTTAACTTAGAGATGACATGATCTCTTTTAAAATTTCTTTTATATTTTACATTCAGTAAAATTCTCTTTTGGTGTGTAGAGTTAGGTTTTGTGTTTTGCAAGGCTGAGGGTTGTACCCAGAGCCTCCCACATGCTAGGTAAGGGCTGTACCCTGAGCTACATCCCCTGCCCCAGCGTACAGAGTTCTGACAAATGTAGAGAGTTCTATAACCACAACACAAACAAAGTGCACAACGATCCTGCCAGTCCCCAAATCCCTTTTCGTGATCCCTTTGTAGTAAGTTCCTGCTCTTTTCCTGACCTAGGGCAGCCCTCTCATCTCTTTTCCATGTTTGCAGCTTTGACTTTTTCAGAACATCTGAAAGTTGGAATGGCTTGGTGTGCAGATCTTGGGTACAGCTTAGTCAGCTGCAAGTTACTATCATGAAAACCTGAGATGATAAATGTATAAAAGGAGGTGGGCACAGTAGTTCATGCCTGTAATCCCAGTGACGTGGGAGGCTGAGGCAGGAGGACTGCAAGTTTGAAGCCAGACTCAGCAACTTAGTGAGGCCACGTCTCAAAATAAAATATAAAAAGGGTTGGACATATAGCTGAGTGACAAAGCACCTCTGAGTTCAATCCCCAGTACTCCCAAAAAGATGTAAGAAGAAAAGACTTATTTTGGTTCACAGTCTGGGAGTTCCAATCCAAGATCAGGTGGACCCAACCCCTTGGGTCTCTGATGGGAGTGCCAGGGGACAATGATGGAAAGCACATGGCAGAGCAAATTTATTACCTTATGGTCAGGAAGGAAAGAGAAAGAGGAAGGAACCAGGCTCCCACAATACCTTTGGAGAGGCACATCCCTAAGAATCTCCTGCAAGGCTCCACTGCCTAAAGCCTTCACCACCTCTCAGTAGTGCACCCTGGGGACCAAGCCTTCACGACAGGGGTCTTAGAAATACATCAAACATCTAAGCTATAGCAGTTTCTTCCACCTAGCACAACACAAGAGATCACCCATGCAGTGTGTGTATCAACAGCCCACAGCCTGGCATTGCTGGGTGGTATTTTTATACCATGGTTTATTTATTTAAGGTGTTTTCTGTTTTTTGTTTTGTTTTGTTTTGTAAGTTTTGTGTGTATGTGTGTGTGTGTGTGTGTGTGTGCGTGCGCGCGCGCACATGCGTGATTTAAACAAAGTTGCTATGAACATTTGCCTACAGGCTTTTGTGAGAACACAAACTCATTTCTCCCACTCGGAGCGAGATTGCTGAATCACATCATGTGGTGTTTCTTACCTCTGTAGGAGAGACTGCCTTGCTGATTCCAAAGCAGTTAGGCCCCCTTTGCATTCCCAGCAGTCTACAAGAGTTCTGGTTGCTCCACACCCTCATCAACACATGGTAATTCAGTTACTAGTGGTGTTCTCTGTTTAAAATTATGTTCCTTAACTCCTTCTAACAGATATGTAACAGTATTTCACTCTGGTTTTCATTTACATTTCTCTAATGGCTAACGTTGTTGAGCACCTTTTCTTGAGTTTATTTGCTCTTTGTAGATCTTCTTTGGTGACGTACCTCTTCCAATCCTGTGCCAATTTTTTTTTATTAGGTTGTTTTCTTGCTTTGAGTTGACATGGTGTCTTTCCCATGCACTCCATCCTCAGCCTTGTGAATCTATTTCTGGATTCTCTGTCCCAGTCCATTAATCTACCTGTCTATTCATGGGCCAGGACCACACTGTTTTTATTACTGTAACTGTTTTATTACTGTAAGAACATATTTCATTTGTATAAGACAAATCTTCCCTTATTCTGTCTCAAATTATTCTTTTATTTTTGAATATTTATTTTCCAGCTTGACATTAGAATAATTTTGCCAACTTCTTCCCAGTTTCTATTGAGATGTTTACCTGAAATGATTGTGAATTAAGTTGAATAGTTTAGGGAAAATGGTTATTGTCTTCCAATCCAAGAAAATGCAGGTCATTCTTTTTATTAAGGTCTTTTTTTGTGTTTGATAGGTTCATTTATTCTCTTGGTCTGTCTCCATAGTCAATGTGAACAGGATGAGGGATTGAATCAGGAATGCTCTGCTTTTTGGCAGAGCTGTGGAGCAGTCATGCACTGGACAGGCTGAAGACCGCACGATGTCAATGATGGTTTTTACATGTGTCTTATTTTAGCTATTTGTTAAACTTACAGCATTAAATTTGAGGATTAGAAAAGCAAATAGCCCCAGTTACAGTTAAGGCTCCATCTCTTTATGCAGCCCATAACTCTTTGCAGTGAATGAATACTCTTTCAGCTCATTTTTCTCCCCAGGGAGAGCTGACTTCTCACAGAGGCATTTCAAAAGGGGTCTACATTGCTACTGTGGACTACAGCCACTCATGTAGCTGAATATTTGTGCCGCACTGAAAATGCCACTTTCTGAGTTTTTGGTATAAACATGATCCCATGAGGATACTTTTTTAGAGAGCTATTTAGCTTGATTTACAAAAGGATTCTTGTGAATAAAAATTACAGGTCACCAGCCTGCCTGTGGAGCTGCCTAAACTCTCTTCTGTAGCATCCAAAGTAATCATTGGAGTTCCCAGGCTCCTCTTCCTGATAGTGCCAGATGTAGCCTTTGCCTCATTCAGAGACTGACTTCTGCGTTCTCCCATTCTGAAGGCAGAAAATGGCTCTTCATGATAGACTTCAAGTCTCTTGACCAACTTTCTGTAACATGAGTCTTGGCTTCTCTGAAGAAGCTGGGTCCAGGATATCTTGTTTCAACAGAATTGAAGTAAATGTTTAGGTCCTGATAGAGGCTCAGCTTTCTTACAAAGAAAAATGGGGTCACAAGGGCTTAAATGAGAGAGGAGTGTGTTTCTCTCTTACATAGAAGTACAACCTGGAACCCCAGTGCAGCTCTGCAAAGACATCCGGGGATCAGGTTCCTTCTGCTATGCAGCTTTACCAGCCATCAGCTGTCTCCATTGTGTCCATGGTCCAATGTCATTCCACAGTGACATTCAGTCATTAGGTAGACAGAGAGGGAATGTGGAGGATGGCATAAAGCAGAAATTTCATGGGCCACTGCCATGCAAATCTTTTCAACCAATGTATTAGTTGCATATTGTGTAACACACTGTCTCCAAAACGTAACTGTTTAAAACAACAAACATTTATTGTCCCACCATTTCTAAGGGTCAGAATTCTGGGCCTGGCTGAGCTGGATGCCTCTGGCTCAAGGTCTCCCATGAAGTCACAGTCAAGCTGCCAACTGAAGCTTTGCTTAGGAGTGGGCCTGTGTCCTTGGGCTCACTCGTGTGGTTGTGGGCAGTATTGAGCTCCTTGTGGCTTATGGAACTTAGGGCACCAGGTTTCTGTTGGCTATTAGACAGAGACTACTCTCAGTTCTTTGTCTCCTGATCATCTTCATTGGGCAACTCACAGAATGGCAGCTAACTCCCCTTGAATAAACAAACAAGGAGCACCCAAGATGGGAGGCACAGTCTTTTTATAACCTAACATTGGAAGTGACATTTCCTTTCTGTTTATACCCATGGCAGGGCATAGTGGAGACAATCACAATTTCCTTGGATAATATTTCTTTTGTTAAAATAAAGCAATGAAGAATCAGAAAGACAAATCTTAGAATTCTAGAATATAGCAGGCTACCTCAAGAGAACTCAGTTATTATAGGCACTTCCTAGCTAAGAGGGAGGTTGAGAAATATCACCTTTGGTTTTTATGCTCCTATACAACCAAACTAAAAATGCTCTATTACTCTGAGAAAGAAGAGAATAGATGTTGGGTCAGTCTCATTTTCCCCAATAAGCATTCAGAGACATTTAGAGACCTATGGTAAACTTTAGTCAGGATGAGTTTCATGAAGAAGTAACTAAAGAACCCCCAAAATCTCACTGGCTAACTGAACAAAAGGTGAGCTCTTTTGAAGGTCTAGGATAACTTCTCAAACAACTGCTTCCCTGGGGATAGTTCAGTATTTCAGGTTGTTTCATATATACCAACATGCCTTTAATGTGGTGCTCTGTCATCAAATTGGTGGAAATGCTTTCACCCAGAAGTAGCATCTCGTATGTCTGCTCAGATTTCACTGACCAAATCAAGTGACATGGCCACACCGAACACAGTTCATAGGGGTCTGTGCCCTTGTGAAGTTGGAAGGAAAAGAGAATGTAAAAATGAATAAGAATATCATGTCTGTGAAATGGAGGATCTTCAGGTTAGCCCTGTTGCAACAGCACATTCTTAGAGAGGCAGCAGGACTATCTGGCAGCTGTGGATGGCTCTAGACCTGGGCTTCTGTCACAGCCTGCCACACTGATGCTGGTTGCTAGGGGGTTCCCAGGTTTGGATGAGAGATCATTCACTCATTTACAGCCAAGCACCATTTCCAGTTTTCACTATGAATGAGTTTTGTGAACTTGGAACTTGTTCCAGCAGCAGGAACTAAAAGGACCACAGATAAATTATGTTGTTTACCCATCAAGATAGACCACCCACCTCTTAATTACTCGGGTGCTTTGGTGACTTATTAAATAACTTAGTCAGAAAACGTTACACACAATACACTCCACATGCAAAGTCTTGACAGTGGAAGCCAATATAAACATGAACTTTTTTGCGTTTTGTGCCACAGCTGTTGTTTATCAGCATAGAACCCATCATTTTTCTAAATGAGAATCATTCATCCAAGGATTTTGGTCCCAGATCATGGTATCTTTTTCTGTGGCATCCTGTGGCTTTGAGTACTTGCTTCCTTTCCACTCCCAGCTCCCCACTCCCAGGACCATATGGTAATTAATGAGATATCTTGGTTACTTTAATCCATCTTTTCCTCATTATCCCAGAGTGCTCTGTGGCTACAGAGGACATCACTTCACATGGATACTTCTGATCTTCCAGGTGTGGCCATCTGTCTCCCTTCATCTACATAGAGGTCATCTCCATTTAGGGAAGGAAACTGTTGGGTAAATCTCGGTCTCCATGGCTTCACATGATACTATTTTTTCTCATTTACTTAAAATCCAAAATGAATAATCCCAATTACCATTAATGGCAGGTTTGGACCCAAAGAGTTACTCAGAGACCCAAGCTAACAGAGGATTTGCCATCTTTAACAATGCATCCAAGTTTGTCCTAGGTGCCCCTCCCCCCATAGCCCCAGCAAAGAAAGAGAG
The DNA here is from genome assembly GCF_902686445.1 of Sciurus carolinensis. NCBI lineage: Eukaryota > Metazoa > Chordata > Mammalia > Rodentia > Sciuridae > Sciurus > Sciurus carolinensis. The sequence goes on from NC_062219.1 coordinate 132,754,115, forward strand.
CAGAGAAAGTACAGGAAATCCACATCAAGGTGTGGAAAGGGTTGGTTTCTCTTGAGGTCTCTCTCCTTGGCTTGTAGATGGCCCTCTTCTCCCTGTGCCCTCACATGGACCTCCCTGTGTATATCTGTGTCCTTATCTCCTCTTTTTATATGGATACTAGTTGTATTGGATTAAAGCCCAATCTAATGACCTCATTTAACATCATTTAATCTTAAGTACCTCTTTAAAGATCCTATTTACACATATAGTGACATTTTGAGATATGGGTGATTATTACTTCAACATATGACTTTGAAGGAACACAATTCAACCCAAAATGCCCTCAGAATCAGAGTGAGAAGTGGTATCCACTTACCAAAGCCAAACACACAGCCCCAACTAGATGTAAGAACATCTGGGAAAGCACCCCATATCTGGGAGCAGCTTCCAGTTCTCCACCGTAACAGTGGCCAGCTGCCACAGCAAAAGTGCTGTCCCTTGGTCCTTTTTCTTCCAGTTGTCCAAAGTGTCACTTACAGATTGTCCAGTTTGGGAATGTAAAGTCCCAAAGATTACTATCAAATGATAAAACAAGTCAGCTCACTGCACATATTTTCTTACTTATGTCCTGTGATGAAGACCAGACCCAATTTTCCAGATTTTTCCATTACATACTTAATGTGGAATAGACTTTCCAAATTTTTTAGTTATTCACTGAGATAGCAATTACTGTCCTGAGTATCAGCATCAAGAGGAAGGTTAAATGGTGTGACTGAAAGAGAAATCTAGAGAGTAGGTGATACTGAAGACCACCATCCATTAACCCCACACAATAATTAAGGTAAGATTGTTCCATAATCCTACTCCTTATATTCCAATCCTGCAAAAATGTCACCCCTTCCAGAACACTGGTTTTTCAGATGTCAGGACTTGCTAGCCAATGTCAGGAATGGCTACATAATCCCCTGATGAACAACGGTTTATTTATTTATTTATTTTTTTATTATTGTAAACAAATGGGATACATGTTGTTTCTCTGTTTGTACATGGCGTAAAGGCATACCATTTGTGTAATCATAAATTTACATAGGGTAATGTTGTTTGATTCATTCTGTTATTTTTTCCCCTTCCCCCTACCCCTCCCACCCCTCTTTTCCCTCTATACAGTCCTTCCTTCCTCCATTCTTGCCCCCCTCCCTAACCCTAACTCTAACCCTAACACTAACCCCTCCCACGAACAACGGTTTAAACACCAGTTATATGTGCAAGTTCCCATTTGAGATAATGGCAAATAAATGGAGAATAAATCTTAAAGTCATTAGGGCAGCTGAAGTGGCTGGGGCCAATGTTCTTTTTATTTGCCTTGAAGTTTAGTTTATTAAACATTTCTCTTGTTCTGTGGTCCTCATAATCACATGTGACCTGTAACACAGAATGGTCTTAGCAAGAGAAGGGTATCAATCAAAAATGGTGACCCTCTGTCAGCACAGGACTGTCCCTAATTAACTTCTAGTAGCTGTTTTATCTCAGACTTTAAGACCTTGTGCCTTACCTTTTTTTTAAAAGATGGTCAGATAATGAATGGAACCATTGCATGTGCCTCAAAAGTCTTCTGGCTCCTTTCAGAGGACAAAGGTATTTTAATGTTAAACTAAGGCATTCTTTTAAAAGTCCTATGAAGTGTGCATTCGCACTTTTTTCTTACTTATAGATAGAAACAAATTCTGCACACATAAAATATGTTTTCATAGAACTGTATTCATTATATGCACATTCATTTGCAGGAAGACTTTTTTAACTTAATACAAACATCATGTTCCTTTAATGTCTTTTGCAGATAGATTAATAAATGGATGTAATTTGACATAAATGGGATTATATCATAAATACCAAGTTTTATTGCTGATGCAGGCCTCTTTTATACTTGTCTCTCTACCTGTCTCTTCTCTAAGGCACCTCCTCCCTGCATTCCCCCACCCCTGCAGGTGACTACCTGGCATGTGTCCTTCAGCACTTCATTCATGCTGTGTGACCATCTGTTTCTATAAATTGTGCTTCATAGACACACATAAAGGCTTTTCATTGTTTTATAAATGTAGGGTCATAGTGTTTATTTCTCTACCCCTTACCTTTTTTACTTACATTCTCCCCATGGAAATCCCACCAGGTGAATTGTCAAGGCAGCTGTCATTCATTCTTCTTTATTTTTTTTTAATGTTGATTGGATTTTTATTTACTTTTTGCCTTCTGACTTAATGACATATTATGGTAGCAAAAAATAAGTAGGTTGGACTGGGATAAAGCTCAGTTGGTAGAGTGCTTGCCTCGCAAACATAAGGCCCTGGGTTCAATCCCCAGCACTGCAAAAAAAAAAAATATATATATATATATATATATACACGTAGGGTTAATTCAAGCTGAATAGTGTACAATGAATCATAAAAGAATCTTAACCACAAAAAAAGAAAGATATATGCAATATACTCATGGTTATAGAGAAAAGTATATAAAAACAAAGCTACTCTCTGCATGGTGTACATAGAAAAAGAACAAAAATGTCATTCATTCTTATTGGCTGCTTGAAGCTCCATGGCATGGGCATATCACAACTCACTCATTCCTCTGCCAATAGGCATTTGCTTTGCAATAATACTTGATTTTCTTTAGGAAGTTATTTATTGTGAGTTTTACAGCATACACAGATATATATCCGTTGTAAAAAAATAAGGCTGAGATTTCATCTGGCTAGATGAACTTTCTTATTTCGGGGTTTAGTCTTTCTACCAAGGATTCTCCCATGTAGAACTGAAATTCTGTAAAGAAGCTGCAACTATGTTAAAGTCCTAAAGACTGACCTTGGCCTACCAGAACACAGCAACTCTGGAAAGATGGAAAGTTGTAGATTGTCAGCCAAAATTATCTCAGGCTGTCTGAGTCCTTTTAATAGCCATTTGCTTTCAACCTCTGTAGCTGACCTAATTTCCTTGTGACTATCATGTGAAACTCTTGGAATCATCTGTAGCTGCCTACCTGATCCTGTCTCCATTTTATTTGGTAAATGTATTGATCTATGACTTTTGTTCTATGACTAAAAGTTCATGTAACCTCATCCATGGGGGAGCATATTATTCAGGGTAACTGGAATCCATGTTCTGGGCCTTTGTCACTCATATTTGGCTTAGAATAAACTACTTTGTGTTTCCTTTGAGCAACAGCTGTGTTTTATGTTGGCCCTCCAATGCTGTAAATGTTACCTATGCCCTCTTGTACTACGACACACCAACCGCCCATCCCATCTTTCCTTACTCTCTCCTTAGAACATTTTCCTGTTCAGCAAGCTCTAGGTTTCTACTTTTCCTCCTCTGATTCCAAAGATTTTCATCACTGATTTCTAACAAAATTATTGGGTTCCAAAAAGCATCTGGAACAGTAATTCTGTAGCACAATAATGGGACCCTGGGAAAGTTTGCATTGTTCACTAACCAGGGCCTTGAGGGAGGGGTCGGGGCTTCATCAGAGACTTAGGTGGAGGAGGGGACAGAAGCTGCATGGGTGGTGTGAACTGCTCTTGTGTGTGAATGACCACCCAAGAACACCCCAAGAAACTCACAAGGAAAGTTCTGCTCCTGGTCCCCCTGTCTCCTGTCTGCCCCAGGAAATGGGAAACGACTTTCAGAGAGCACTTCCCCCCTGTGGGGCTTCACTCACCTTGTGCATGGGGCCTCCCCCCACCCCCTGCCTATTTGTAATGGGTTCCAGCTGGAACTCATCACCAGCAAGTCCCCAGATCAATTCACAGAGGGCCTTTTCCACCTGACTTTATTCCTGAAACGATTAGCACCTTTTTACTTGACTCCACGCTCATCTCTTCTCAGTCCCTCTTACATGTGACTGATGAAATAGATTCCTCTCTCTTATTCTATTTAAACCAGCAAACTTGCCCCTCCTACATCTTCCTCGGTTCCTCTTTCCTAAGTGAAATTCCAGTTGACACCAACCTCATCTCTCTCATCTTCAATAGTAATTTTTCCCCCAAGTGGAAATTATCAACATGAGCATCAAAAAGACATAAACAGGGAGAAAAACAGCAATTGCAATATATTTGAAAAGAGTGAGAAGCCTGTTTAATGGTGGAGGATGAAGGAGAGAGATGGGGTGGTGATATTCCCATCCCCCATGACCATAAAGTCAGAAGAGACTTTGAAAAGTTTAAGAAAAAAAAAAAAGAAAGAAGGAAGGAAAAGGATATATAGAGTAAGAAAGGGAGGGGATGATCAGTATGACGAGAAGGTGGCAAACAGGACAAACTCCTTTTCCAATATCTCAAAATTGACCAATTCATGTCCCAATCACAGGACTAAAACATCCCCACGTTAACAGCCCTGCCCACACTCTGGGGAGGTGCCATCAGGGCAGTGCACGGGGGCTGGAACTCAGATTCCTCATGACCCTCTTAGAAATCTGCCCAGGACAAAGAGGGATGGGTGGGTTTGGGAAACACTGATTTAATGCACTGATAGTGCCTAATAGCACGACTGCCTTTTGTTAAGTATTCTGTGCCAAACACCTTCACTCACACCTTCCCTAGCACCTTATTGCTCAACCCTATAAGGTAGGTTCTGGCACTCATCCCAGGTCACAAAATAGAAAATTGAAATTCAGAGAACTTAATGACTTCTCAAGGCCTTGCTACTATGGGGGTGCCAGGGTTCAAGTTCAGATCCATCCTCCCCCGAAATTCCCTTGTGCCTCTCTGAGAGCATTACAGTATATCTGTGAATGCCAGTCGAAGCCCCAGAGCCAGTGTGAATCCACACCTGGGACCCCCTGCACTGTCTCCTTTCTGCAGTCTCCATCCTGGAATTGCACTGTGGGTCATATCTACACCTTGGAGACCCTTTGTGTGAAGCAACTTGAGGGGGTGCTTGCTCCTTGCAACCTAAACACCTTGAGACTTCTACTCCAGGCCTCCCAACACTCCAAATGCAGACCCATTCCTGATCGTTAATTCAAAGCTTACTTTTCTTACCAGTGACTTGGGGAGGGGAAATGGGGAGTTGTTTAAGATTCAGAGTTTTAGTTTTGGAAGATGAGAACTTCCTGGAGACTGACAATGTGATGATCAACACATCAGTAAGCACGTATTTAATGCCATGAAGATGTACACTTAAGGTGGTTAAGATGGTAAGTTTTATGTTATATGTATTTTACCACAAGTATAAATGAACCCTCCTTTCTGCCTCCTGAGTCCTCTCAGCTGACCTTACCCATCCTGTGCCACCTCTCACCACTTGCCCACAGTGCCCCCCAATTTCCTTCCCCTCCTCACTGGGCTCTTTTCTTTGCCCATGCCCTGTGTCTTAGTCAGCTTTCTACCACTATGACAAAATACATGAGATAATCAACTTATAAGGAGGAAAGACTTGTTTTGTCTCACAGTTTGAGAATCTTCAGCCCTGGTCAGCTAGCCCATTGCTTTCAGGCCTGCGATGAGGCAAAATATCATGGCAAGACACACAGTGGAAGAAGCTGCTAAACTCATGAAGGCCAGGGAGCAAAATGAGAGATAAGAAGGGGTTGGGGAACCAGTATCCCCTTTGAGGGCACACCCCCAAAGATCTACCTTCCTCCCATTAGACCCCACCTTCTCAAGGTTCCACTACCTCCCAATAGTAACACAGGCTGGGGACCAAGCCTTAACACATGAGCCTTTGGGGGACACTCAACATTGAAGCAATAGCACCCTGCATTCAGGGTCCTCCAGGGATTTCCTTCCTCTTAAAATCAGACCCTTTTCACTGCAACCAGTACAATGTCCCATGTTTCCCTTAAGTTCCGGTGTAAGACACTTTTTCCAGGAAGCTCTTCTAAACAATTCCATCCCAAATCCTGACTTTCTCCCCTTAGAGTCACAGAGGCTTGGTGCAGAGCCTCACTGTTACACCCTTGCCCGAGTCTCTGTTCTGCAGCACACCAGATGGGGGCAAGGACTCAGTCTTTCCTGAGAAATCCACCAAGGCCTGCCTACCGAGAGTGCACAGGTGCCCAGCCCCAGGGAACCCAGAGAAACAAAGTTGTAGGCTCTCTCCTCAAAAAGCTTTCTTAAAATTATCATACTAAGGGTATGCCTTTACGCCATGTCAAACAGAGAAACAACATAAACAACATGTATCCCATTTGTTTATAATAAAAAAAGATTAAAAAATTATCATACTAAAATGTACATAACATACATTTGCCATAGTGACTGTTTTTAGGTACATGGTTCAGTGACAAGTATGTACATCCACATTGCTTTTCTCCATCACCATCATTCAGTTTCAGGACTGTAGAGTGCTATAATTTCAATATCAAGGCTCATTTATTTTCCCAAACTAAAACTCTGTACCCACTAAACACTAACTCCCCATCCCTCCTCTCCCAGCTCCTGACAATGATCCCTCTACTTCCTTTCTCTATGAATTCAAATTCTTCTGTGTCTGGCCTACTTCACTTGGCATAATGTCTCCAAGTTTCATCAATGTGGCAGCAGGTGTCAGAATTTCCTTCCTTTTAAAAACTGAATAATATCCCGCTGTGTGTATTGACCACTTTCTGTTTACCCATTCATCCATTAATGGACACTTAGGTTGTTTCCACCTTTTAGACACTGTGAATATTGCTGCTTTGAACACTGTTGTACAAATATCTGTTAGAGTCCCCACTTCCAATCATTTTGGGTATATACTCAGAAGTAGAATTGGTGGCTCATATGATGAACCTCTGATTAATTTTTTTTGAGATCAAGAAGCTTCCAATAGAGTCGGGTGCTGTAGCACACACCTGTAATCCTAGAGGCTCGGAAGGCTGAGACAGGAGGATCACGAGTCCAAAACCAGACTCCACACAAGCGAGGCACTAAGCTGAGTGAGACCCTGTCTCTAAATAAAATACAAAATAGGGCTGGGATGTGGCTTAGTGGCCAAGTGCTCCTGAATTCAATCTCTGATAACGGCCCCCCACCCCAAAAAAGAAGCTTCAAATAACCCAAGAAGATAGAACCAACATACCCAAGACCATTCAAGACTAAAGAACAAAAAGAACTTTCTAATTCCTTCTGGAAATCAGAAAGGCCAGGACCTGGTGGCTATGTAAACTCTGGCTCTATCATCAGGAATGTGCTGGAGCACATCCCTTAAACCTCACTGAGCCTACCTGTAGTGTAATCAACAGGATATAACCTTGTTTCTGCTCTAAGATGCACACAGTCCTTACATTTTAGCATTTCTAAAATTAGCCTGTGTTATATTTGATAGTGTGCTACATTTTAATTAAAGCATGTATTCTTCCTTAACAGGACATAAAATAATAGTTCATTCTTCTTATCATTGATGGAGTCTCAGGCTCCAAATATAGCACCAGGAAGGGGAAAACCAATAATCAAATAGGTACTCATAACTTTAATTTTCCCTTATGAGGTTGTGAGACAATGACTATATGCAATTGAAGGTTGGAAAAGAGAGATAAAAAAGGACTTGACCCACTAGGGAAGATTTCTTAAAGAAGAAAAGACTTGACCTGGACCATAAAAAGGACGGATAAAATTAGGAAAAACAAAGGATAAATGGAAAGGCCAGGAGGAGTAGTGGGTTAAGGGCAAAAAGACAGGAATAATTCAATCCTAATTGAGGGCAGATGAGAGGAAGTTATATGTTCATACAATTGCTGAATCAAACTTGCTCAAAAACTCAAAACTCAGTAGTATATAAACAAACAATTCAATGAGAAAATGACAAAGACTTAACAGGCATTTCTCCAAATAGGATATATGGTTGGCAAATAGGAAAATGTTTGTCCAACATAAATAACACAAGACTTGTTCAACATCATTAGTTATTGGGGAAACAAAACCACAATGAGGTATTACCTCACACCTACTTGAACAGCTAAAACAAAAATAAAAACAATTTCAAATTCAGGCAAGAAAGCAGAAGACACTGCATCTCTCAGGCATTGCTGATGGGAATGCAAAATAGTGCAGCTACTCTGGAAAACAGTTTTGCAATCTCTTATAAAACCAAACATACATTTCCTATGCAGGGCCGCGATTGCTGTCCTCAGCATTTGTCCCAAGGAAATGAAAACTCATATCCATGCAAAAACCTTTACATTTATGTTCATAGCAGCTTTATTTGCAGCCAAAACCTGGAAAAAACTCAAAGGTCTTTCAAAGGGTGAATGGGAAAACCATGGTTTATCCACACAACAATGTTCTACTCAGCAGTAAAGGGGAGTGAATTGCCGATTCATACAATTACCTGACAGGATTTCTTGAAATTACCCTGAGTTTAAAAAAAAAAGTCTGGTAAGGTTATATATTGTATGATTCCATTTATATAATATGCTCAAAATGACAGAATTATATATAGGGAGGGAGAAAAAAATTAGTGGTTGCCTAGGGGACCAGGATGCGGAGGGAAGGGGGAGTGTATAGTGTGATGCGACTATAAAGAGATAACATGAGTTATTTCGTGTGGATAGAAGAAGTCTGTGGCTTAGTGAACAGTATCTTAATTCTTCAGTGTCTTGGCTCTATGACTGTACTCTAATTCTATTACATGTTACTATGGGGGGAAATGGGAGAAGATGGAGAAAGAATGCCCAGGACCCTCAATATGTGATTTTGCAACTTTCTGTGAGTCTTGTAATTATTTCAGAATAAAAATTGAAATCTTTTTTCTGAAAAAAAAAAAAAAATCTAGATACCGATTTTTTAGAAACCAGGGACCATATCCTAAAGAAGACCATCTCCTCTCCAGGACTTCAGATGATAGTCAGTCCTCATGTAGCCACATCTATTCTCACTAAAGCTCTAAGTCATTAATGTCCACTCTGGGCTATTTCAACGTCTTCCTACGGGAAGTAAGGACTTTCTACCCGCTGATCTTAGCTGAGTGGGAACCGTGAGTAGGACTTGGGAGGCAGGAAAGGAGACAAAGGCAGGTCCTGAGATGTTAGAATAGGTATGTGTTTGTGTGCCTGGGTGTACATGCATGTGTGTGCATGGGTATATGTGTGTGTGTGTGTGTGTGTGTGTGTGTGTGTGTGTGTGTGCATGTGTGCAGGTTATGGGGGAGGTGGCTGCTGCTATTGGAGTGGCCAGTGATCTACTTTCCCCAGAGTCAATTCCAATAGCAATCAGGGCTACATGAGCCAATTCAAAATTCCAGGTGCAGACCCTTGGGTCTAACTCAGTTTTGTTTCAAAGCTATGAAATGTCTTTTCACCCCACTGGTCCCAAAGGCACCTGGTAATGGAATGAGTGGCTCTCACTAGTTCTTTGCTAACCCACAATATAGATGTGTTATCTACCATCACAGGAGAACACTCCTAATGTGTGGAAAGGTGGGTTTTGAGGTAGCATAGAACTGGATTTGAATTCTGCCTCTAATGTTAATTATGGGACCAGAAGCATGTGATGCAACTTCTCTGGGCTAGAGAATTATAATACTAATAACTATTTCTCCAGTACCTTCTATCGTTGGGCACTGTGCAAAGCACTCACCTTCCTCATAATTTTCTTAGAGCATTAAATGAACTTCAAAATATTAAATTTCCTGGCAATATGTCTCTATGAAGAAAGTGGTTGGGACTAGGGATATAGCTTAGTGGTATGGTGCTTACTTAGTGTGTGGGAAGCCCTGGATCCCATCCCCAGCACCACAAAAATAAAGTAAATAAATAAATAACCCTATTATAGTAACCAAGAGGGAAAATGGAGCACACTTCTCAAAAGACACAAGGAACTCATTCTGAAAATAGCACCAAATGTTCATTTTCAAATGTTGAAACAAGGGTGTCTAATTCCGTTATGTGATTTCTATTCATTAAGTGTGTTCTGCACTGAACATTAGTCACAATCCCTGAAAAGTTCAGCACAAAGAATCCATGTGTTTTCTGGCAAGTGTCTTGAAGTCGGATTTCTTCTTGATACTCAAAAGATTAAGCGCTCCCCTTAGCGTTAGCAACTCAGAAAACTCAGAGCTATTTCCTTTCGTCTAACTATGCGATGGTGCCTCAGCCAAAGTAAATACAAAGAACATAGTTTGGTAAAAATGCAAGGAACATCAATGAAATGTATATTTGAAATAAATTAAATTCCTCAAGTAAGGGTTTGGCTGAATTGTGGAGTAAAATGCCAAATGAGACTGACTTTGATGTATAATCCACAGCATAGCAGAATGGCTGATTTTGGAGGAATTTTATAACAGATGACTTTTAAATTTAGGATTTTAATCCTCTTAAGCTGACTTGGTAAATACAATTCCAGGGTGGGCTAACTTCTGCATGCTAAGATTTTGTTCCTACTTTTAGCCTGGGTATCTGACTTCAAATATCCAAGGCAGAGTGGTAGTAGTTGCGATAATGGTCCTGATACTGGTGGTAATAATGGTGCTGGTGCTGGTGATGTGATGAATGTGGTGGTGATGATGGTGGGGATGATGGGGATGGTAGTGGTGGTGGTGGTGGTGGTGGTGGTGATGATGGTGCTGATGATAATAATGGTGCTGGTGATAATTTTGATAGTGGTGTTAGTGAGGATGATCTGATGAGTGTGGTGGTGGAGATGATGGAAGTGATGGTGATGTTAGTGGTGATGGTGGTGATGGTTGTGATGGTGGTGGTGGTAGAGGTAAAGTGATGTTAGTGGTAATGATGGTGGTGGTGATGGTGATGCTGGTGATGGTGATAATAATGATACTGGTGATGATTTTGATAATGGTGCTGGTGTTGGTGATGTGATGAATGTGATGGTGGTGATGTGATATTGATGGTGATGTTAGTGGTAATGAGGGTGGTGATGGTGATGATGGTGGTAGTAGTGGTGATAGTGGTCGTAGGGTGGTAGGGTGATGTGTGAACTAGTTATAACCGGTTCTTAGAATGAGGCAAACAAGACTCCCAATCTTCATTACAAAGGTCCCCAACATACAACCATAAAAAGTAAAATACCAAGTTAAACAGAAAATTCAAGAGATTTTCATTCAGGTCTTCCCTCTTCCCTTGCCTCCCTCTTCTTCCCTAAAGTTCAGTAACATATCAGGTTGACCACTTTTAATTTTGCTGCTCCTTTTTCATGAAGCCATCTGTGACTATTTGATTTGGGTTTGACTATTTCCCAACCTAGGCTAAAATAAGAGAGATGACTCTGTCCCTCGGGGCCCCTGTTCCAGGAGCTGTCTGCCCTACAGAGGAGCAGGCACTGTCTTTTGGGAGAACATTTCTAATCAAACACATCTGTTTGAAGTTATTTTGAACATAGAGGTTCCAAGCCTGAGGAAAATGGAAAAACTACTTTGTGTGGTTTTCAAAGCAAGTAAAGTGGCCAAAATCACTTATGTTTCTTAATCCTCCACACAACCACTAGGTCTTTCAATCTTCTGTGTGAGTCTTTTCCAAATCAGTTACTTCCATAATATGATCTCTTTAATCTTTCTCAACTTTTCCTTCAGCATAGTTGTAAGGTCTGTGGATACAACCCAATGCTCTGCTCCCAACTAAATTTATTGGCAAGTTCATACCTCCTAATTTGTTTTTAAAATTTTGTTTTAGGATCTCAGGTCCAAAGAGAAAACACCTGGAAAGCAAGCACATCTTAGAAATTCAGTGCGTAGCTTAAACCATAACTCAAATGAACTTCATTCCTGAGCTGAGGTTTTTATTAATTCTCGAAAAGAAATATTCTAACAATCCAGAGTACAAGCATATTGAAGTTTACATATAAAATGCTTAAAAGAAACCTTGAACTACACTTTCAGGAAAGACAAAAAAAAATTCAAAGAAAATTAATGTTGAGGAGTTTGTGAGGGGAATTAGAAAGGAAGAAAAGACATGGTCTTACAGGGAATTTTCTGGAATCCATACATGATAAACCCAGTCTCCTGGATCTTCCACATCTCCATTAACGGGGCTTGAAAAAGAGAGTTGCTGCTCAGAACAAGAAACATCATAAAATCAAAAAATTTCAATTAGGAAAACAAAATACTCTCACTATGTAGGAAATTAATCTCTCTCTTTCATTTCATACTATGTTCCAGTCCCAGGGTGGGGTATTCAGGATGCAATGGTTCTTTTCTTTGTGGGACTGGCTTGCAAAGATGTCTTGTGAGGATCCCTTCCACCTGAAGGTCTAGTGACAAGTGCTTTACTGGGCAACTCCACCAGGCAATGCCAACTCAAAATATCTAAAGCTAATCACTTCCCTGTTATGGCTTAGATATGGTTTATCGCCTAGAGATTCATTAGGTCATGGGGGTTCCACCCTCACGAATAGATCAATGAGGTCTCTCAGGAGTGAGTTAGGTCTCTTGTGATTGGATTATTTTTCTCAGGAAGTTTGTTCTAAAGCAATGCCACCCAATGCACTTGGCCTCTTAAACACCTTCCTTTTCTGTTTCTCTACCACAAGTGATACAACCAAGAGGGCCTTGTAAGATGCTATTCAGACTTTTCTGCCACTGAGTCACAAACCAAATAAACCTTTTTTCTTTATAACATACTGGATTCAGGTATTTTGTTATAGCATCACAAAACAGAGTAAGATACTCCTAAATGTGTCTCTCTTCCTTGCCTTGCAGATAACAGAAATTAGAATCAGCTTAAGGAAAAAAAAATCAATTATCATAAAAATACAGAGGGAACTTCACAGAACTGAAGGACGAGTATAGTCACGAAAGACAAGAAACAGGAAATGGAAATCATCTAAAACCAGAGCAATCACCGTCTCCCTTTCCCTTGTCCCTGATTTTCTTTGTTTCTCTTGGTCCATCTATTTCTCCATGGCCTTGTCTACGTCTTTGTATTCATCCTCTAGAGCCACCATAACAAAATGCCACAGTTGGGGTGGCTTAAGAAACAGCAGTGTGTTTGTCACAGGACTAAAGGCTGAAGTCCAAGATCAATGTGTAAACAGGGCTGAGTTTATTCAGTCTCCTCAGCCTTTGCTCATCTCCCCATGTTCTCTCCTGGCCTTTCCTCTACATGCCCCCATCCCTGGTATCTCTTCCTCTTTTAAAGCCACTGGTCCTAGTGGATTAGGGTCCACTCTTTGACCTCATGTAACCTTAATCACCTCTTTAAAGGTCCTATCTTCAAATAGCCAAATTCTGAAGCGTGGGAGTTATGGTCTCAATTTATAAATTTTGAGGGGACACTATTCAGTCCATAACTAAAGATGGCCACTTCTCTGTTCCCAAAATGTAGTATCCTCTCAGCTCAAGCTCTACTCAATTCTGTTTAGTGACAAATGTTTCAATTCCAAATTCTTAGGAGGAAAAATTTATGGGCATAAGCCCAGTGGCAGAGCTGTGGAGCCCTGACCTGCTGTGTGACCTTATCAAAAGGATCACATAATGATGATTACAGTGATCTTGATCACAGAAGTGTGGCTAGGGAATGAGAATGGAAAGGAATTGGCTTCACAGGAAAACCAATCCTGATTCTTGATGGAGAAAAGCATTGGAAAATTCATGCCAGTCCACCTGCTTACCCTGTCTCCCGCATTCCCTCTCTGATGCTAAGCTGCTCAGAAAAGCCAGGTCTTCCCCCACTCCCTCACCAGTCCCACTCTTCCACCTCCTGAGCTCCTCATGAGTCCATCTCCGCAGACCAAGTTGACATATCATCTCTTCTACAAAATCTTCCAGAAAGTTCCAGGGAGGCTTCCATCATCTCTCTTCTGCAATCCTGTTAGAGAACAAAAGAACATGATTGTTTCTATTTCTTTCCAATTATCTTATGTAACTTATACAGATGATTGGTTCTCATTATTGGTGGTAGATGTATTCTGCAGTCACCATGAACACTGAAGTAGTGAATACCTCCCTATTGCTCCTAGGGAAATGCAGACTCAGTTTCTTGCAACCGTCTGGCCACAACAGTCTCATCAACTTATTGGTACCAAACTTTGTTTAGGGTGTGTTTCTATTTAAAGACACTTGATACAATATAGCTTGTTGATTCATTAATGTTGATCTCACACTGTAACTCATGCCTGAACATATTTTCTCTAATGCAAATAGAGAATGCACATCACAGTCTTCTTGTGCTTATGAATGCTAGACTGCATTTCAACACTATGCTTAGAGTCCTATGTAAGACAGCAAAATCAAAAAGACAAAAAAAAAAAATGCCACTAAGCAGACCATGAAAAAGTCTCATTTATAGTATGATGAAGTATTTTACTGCATAATTCTCTTCTCTCACTCTACTTTTCTAGCCAAAAAATTGGTTCATTACCTTTCTTCATCTAATTGTCACGTGGTATAATTCTGTTTGTCACGCTGCTCGAAGGTAAACAGAGCAGCCAGTATTCACCAAGGCACATGGATTGCACATCTGTCTTCTCGCTCACTGCAAGTCACAGCCTAGAAGGCTCAGTGCACAACACTGTCGGCACATTTCTGAGAGCTGATTTGAGTGGTTTATTTAGATCGCAGCCGTGCTAATGGAAAACACATCTTCATATGACTGACCCTGAGGACTGCATGTCAGATGACAAAACCAACCAGCACCAGTGACACAGACTCTTTGGCCACAGAAGATTAACTTTTTCAAGTCCATACTTCACAACGCTGCAGTAAATTTTCTCAAGTGCAGTATTTCAGCAATAATGCAAAAATGAGTAACAACTAATATGTTAACTTTTTTTTTTTTTCAGGCCAGAGAAATGTTTGCTAAACTGTCATGAAGAAATGATGTGTGTTGGTTTGGACTCTTCAGTTTTAACATTTATTCACAGGTATTCCATGTATCCTAATCTTGCACCAAAGACTTAGGAAAAAAGCTTCATGTAATGGTCACACACCCCCCACGTTTGCCAAAATATTTGGCATGAAATGTACAACAATCATGCAGTGAAATACAGTAAAACAAAAAGGCAGAGCACTGCCCTGTTAGACCTCAGCTGGGTTGGCTGACTCTGCTTTTCACCATGAACATGAACATGAGTGTGCTGAAAGTATGAATTGGGGGCTACAAATACATTTTAGTAAGTAGATGAATTCATAAAGACAGATTCAGCAAATAATGAGGATCAAACAGTTTAAAAAATATAGACCTCTAATTATGTAATAAAGACTATTATATAATATGTGTGATATGATTGTACATATTGTATATACATCTAGTGTGCTCCTTAGCACACTATATGGTTTTTTTTATTTGTTCCTTTTAGATACACATGACAGTAGTGTATTTTCACATATTATACATACATGGAGTATAACTTATCCTAATCAGGATCCCATTCTTGTGGTTGTACATAGTATGGAGTTTCACTGGTTGTATATTCATTCTACTATCTTTCCTATTCCTCTCTTTCTCCCTTCCCTTCATTCCTCTTTGTCTAATTCAATGAACTTTCTTTTCTTCCCCTGACCCTTTATAGTGTGTTGCAATCCACATATCAGAAAGATCATTTGGGCTTTGGTTTTTTTTGAGTTGACTTATTTTAATTAAGATGATATTCTCCAGCTCCATCCATTTACTGACAAATGCCATAATTCCATTCTTCATGGCTGAGTAATATTCTATTGTGTATATGTACTATATTTTCTTTATCCATTTACTGGTTGAAGGACACCTAGTTTGGTTCCATAGCTTAGTTATTGTGAATTGAGTTGCTATAAGCATTCATGTGGCTGTGTCACTAGTATGCTTATTTTAAGTCCTTTGGGTATAAACTGAAGAGTAGGATAACTGGGTCAAATAGTGGTTCCATTCCAAGTTTTCTGAGGAATCTCCATACTGCTTTCTAAAGTGGTTGCACCAATTTGCAGTCCCACCAGCAATGTATGAGTGTACCTTTTCCCCCCACATCCTCACCAACATTTATTGTCACTTTTATTCTTGATAATTGCTATTCTGACTGGAGTGAGAAGTAATCTCCGTGTAGTTTTAATTTACATTGCTCTAATTGCTAGAGATGTTGAACATTTTTTCATATATATGCTGACTAATTGTATTTCTTCTTCTATGAAATGCCTATTCAGTTCCTTTGCCCTTGTATTGATTGGGTTATTTGGGTTTTTTTTGTTTGGTTTGGTTATTTTTTTTGTTTTTTGGTGTTAAGGTTTCGAGTTCTTTGTATATCCTAGAGATTAATGCTCTATCTGAGATACAGGTGGCAAAGATTTTCTCCCATGCTGTAGGCTCTCTCTTCACATTCTTGACTGTTTTCTTTGCTGTGAAGAAGCTTTTAGTTTGATATCATCCCATTTATTGATTTTTTTTAATTTTTATTTTTACAGAATGCATTTTGATTCATGGTACACAAATGGGGTGTAACTTTTCACTTCTATGGTTGTACACAATGTAGATTCACACCAACCATATAATCATACATATACATAGGGTAATACTGTCTGTCTCAGTCTACTATTTTTCCTTCCTCCACTCCTTCCTGCCCCATTTTCCTCTACTATCCAGAGTTCCTTCATTCTTCACTTGTCCACCCCCGGTGTCCCCCCACTCCATTATGTATCTTCATCCACTTAACAGAGAAAACATTCAACCTTTGGTTTTGGGGGCTTGACTTATTTCACTTAGTATATTCTCCAACTCCATCCAATTACCAGAAAATGCCATAATTTAATTTTTCTTTTTGACTAATATTCCATTGTGTAATATACCACAGTTTCTTTATCCATTCATCAATTGAAGGGCTTCTAGGTTGGTTCCACAATCTAACTATTGTGAATTGAGCAGCTATGAAGATTAATGTGGCTGCATCACTGTAGTATGCTGATTTTAAGTCCTTTGGGATAAACTGAGGAGTAGTATAGCTAGTTCAAAAGGTGGGTCCGTTCCAAGTTTTTTGAGGAATCTCCATACTGCTTTCCAGAGTGGTTGCACCAATTTGCAACTCCATCAGCAATGTATGAGTGTACCTTTTCCCCCACATCCACACCAACGCTTGTGTTCTTGATAATAGCCATTCTAATTGGAGTTAGATGAAATCTTAGGGTGATTTTAATTTGCATTTCTCTAATTACTAGAGATGATGAGTACTTTTTCACATATTTGTTGATCACCTGTATATCTTCTTCTGTGAAGTGTCTGCCCAGTTCCTTAACCCATTTATTGACTGGGTTCTTTGCATTTTTGGTGTAAAGTTTTTTAAGGTCTTTATAAATTTTGGAGATCAGTGCTCTGTCTGAAATGTGTGTGGGAAGATTTTCTCCTACTCTGTAGGCTCTCTTTTCACATTATTGATTGTTTCCTTTGCTGAGTAAAAGCTTTTTAGTTTGAATTCATTCCATTTATTAATTCTTGCTTTGATTTCTTGTGCTCTGGGGGTCTTGTTAAGGATCTCTTGTCCTAAGCCAACATGATGAAGATTTGGGCCTACTTTTTCTTCTATTTGGTGAAGAATCTCAGGTCTAATTCCTAGATCCTTGATCCATTTTGAGTTGAGTTTTGTGCAGGGTGAGAGATAGGGGTTTAATTTCATTCTGTTACATATGGATTTCCAGTTTTGCCAGCACCATTTTTTGAAGAGGCTATCTTTTCTCCATTGTATGTTTTTGTCACCTTTGTCTAGTATGAGACAACTGTACTTATGTGGGTTTGTCTCTGTGTCTTCTATTCTGTACCATTGGTCTCCCTGTCTGTTTTGGTGCCAATACCATGCTGTTTTAGTTACTATTGCTCTATAGTAGAGTTTAAGATCTGGTATTGTGATACCTCCTGTATCACTCTTCCTGTCCAGGATTGCTCTGGCTATTCTGGGTCATTTGTTCTTCCAGATAAATTTCATGATTGCTTTCTCTATTTCTATGAGGATTGTCATTGGGATTTTAATTGGAATGGTATTAAATCTGTATAGGGCCTTTGGAAGTATGGCCATTTTGATAATATTAATTCTGCTTATCCAAGAACATGGGAGACCTTTCCATTTTCTACAGTCTTCCTAAATTTTTCCTTTAATATTCTGTAGTTTTCATTGTACAGGACTTTCACCTCTTTTGTTAAATTGATTCCCAAGTATTTTTTTTTTTGAGGCTATTGTGAACGGAGTTGTTTTCCTCATTTCTCTTTCAGATGATTAATTGCTTATATGTAGAAATACATTAGATTTTTATGTGTTGATTTTATATCCTGCTATTTTGCTGAATTCATTTATTAGGTCTAGAAGTTTTCTGGTGGACTTGTTGGATCCTCTAAATATAGAATCATGTCATTGGTAAATAGGAAGAGCTTCAGTTCTTCTTTTCCTATTTGTATCCCTTTAATTTCTTTGGTCTGTCTAATTGCACTGGCTAGTATTTCAGGCACAATAATGAATAGAAGTGGTGAAAGAGGGCATCCCTGCCTTGTTCCAGTTTTTAAAGGGAATGCTTTCAGTTTTTCTCCATTGAGAATGATGTTGACTGGGTTATTTGTACTCTTGACGTAGTTTTTTTTTTTTTTATTTTTTTACGTTTACATAGGGTAATGATGTTTATTTTATTTTTCCCCTCCCCCCCACCCCTCCCACCCCTCCCACCCCTCTTTTCCCTCTACACAGTCCTTCTTTCCTTCATTCTTACCGCTCTCCTTAGCCTAACTCTAAACCTAACCCTAAACCTAATGCTAGCCCGTCCCACCCCCCATTATATGTCCTCATCCGCTTATCAGCGAGATCATTCGTCCTTTAGTTTTTTGAGATTGGCTTATCTCACTTAGCATGATATTCTCCAATTTCGACCATTTGCCTACAAATGCCATAATTTTATCATTCTTCATTGCGGAGTAATATTCCATTGTATAAATATGCCACAGTTTCTT
Source organism: Sciurus carolinensis (assembly GCF_902686445.1). Lineage (NCBI taxonomy): Eukaryota > Metazoa > Chordata > Mammalia > Rodentia > Sciuridae > Sciurus > Sciurus carolinensis. The sequence continues at coordinate 132,772,901 of NC_062219.1, forward strand.
TATCCATTCATCAACTGAAGGGCATCTAGGTTGGTTCCACAATCTGGCTATGGTGAATTGAGCAGCAATGAACATTGATGTGGCTGTATCTCTGTAGTATGCTGATTTTAAGTCCTTTGGGTATAGGCCAAGGAGTGGGATAGCTGGGTCAAATGGTGTTTCCATTCCAAGCTTTCTGAGGAATCTCCACACTGCTTTCCAGAGTGGCTGCACTAATTTGCAACCCCACCAGCAATGTATGAGTGTTCCTTTTTCACCACATCCTCGCCAACACCTATTGTTGCTTGTATTCTTGATAATCGCCATTCTAATTGGGGTGAGATGAAATCTTAGGGTAGTTTTGATTTGCATTTCCCTTATTACTAGGGATGTTGAACATTTTTTCATATATCTGGTGATTACTTGTACATCTTCTTCTGTGAAGTGTCTGTTCATTTCCTTAGCCCATTTGTTGATTGGATTATTTGTATTCTTCATGTAGAGTTTTTTGAGTTCTTTATAGATTCTGGAAATTAGCGCTCTATCTGAGGTATGGTTGGCAAAGATATTCTCCCACTCTGTAGGCTCTCTCTTCACATTTCTGATAGTTTCCTTTGCTGAGAGAAAGCTTTTTAGTTTGAATCTATCCCAGTTGTTGATTCTTGCTTTTATTTCTTGTGCTATGGGAGTCCTGTTAAGGAAAACTGATCCTAAGCCAACAAGTTGAAGATTTGGACCTACTTTTTCTTCTATAAGATGCAGGGTCTCTGGTCTGATTCCGAGGTCCTTGATCCATTTTGAGTTGAGTTTTGTGTAGGGTGAGAGATAGGGGTTTAATTTCATTCTATTGCATATAGTTTTCCAGTTTTCCCAGCACCATTTGTTGAAGAGGCTATCTTTTCTCCATTGCATATTGTTGGAACCTTTGTCTAGTATGAGAAAATTGTATTTATTTGGGTTTGTGTCCATGTCCTCTATTCTGTACCATTGATCTACCTGTCTATTTTGGTACCAATACCATGCCGTTTTTGTTACTATTGCTTTGTAGTAGAGTTGAAGATCTGGTATTGCAATACCCCCTGCTTCGCTCTTGCTACTGAGGATTGCTTTAGCTATTCTAGGTTTTTTATTCTTCCAGATGAATTTCATAATTGCTTGCTCTATTTCTGCAAGGTACATCATTGGGATTTTAATTGGAATTGCATTGAATCTGTATAGCACTTTAGGTAGTATAGCCATTTTGACGATATTAATTCTGCCTATCCAGGAACATGGGAGATCTTTCCATCTTCTAAGGTTTTCTTGAATTTCTTTCTTTAGTGTTCTGTAGTTCTCATTGTAGAGGTCTTTCACCTCTTTTGTGAGATTGATTCCCAAGTATTTTATTTTTTTTGATGCTATTGTGAATGGGGTAGTTTTCCTAATTTCTCTTTCTGAAGATTCATCACTTATGTATAAAAATGCATTGGATTTATGAGCATTGATCTTGTAACCTGCTACTTTACTGAATTCACTTATGAGTTCTAAAAGTTTTCTGGTGGAATTTCCAGGTTCCTCTAAATATATAATCATGTCATCAGCGAACAGGGATAGTTTGAGTTCTTCTTTTCCTATTCGTATCCCTTTAATTTCTTTGGTTTGTCTGATTGCTCTGGCTAGAGTCTCAAGGACGATGTTGAATAGAAGCGGTGAAAGAGGGCATCCCTGCCTTGTTCCAGTTTTTAGGGGGAACGCTTTCAGTTTTTCACCATTTAGAATGATATTAGCCATGGGCTTAGCGTAGATTGCCTTTATAATGTTTAGGAATGTTCCCACTACCCCAATTTTTTCTAGTGTTTTGAGCATGAAGGGATGCTGTATTTTATCGAATGCTTTTTCTGCATCTATTGAAATAATCATGTGATTCTTAACTTTAAGTCTGTTGATATGGTGAATGACATTTATTGATTTCCGAATGTTGAACCAACCTTGCATCCCTGGGATAAAACCCACTTGATCGAGGTGCACTATCTTTTTAATATATATTTGTATGCGATTTGCTAAAATTTTGTTGAGAATTTTTGCATCGATGTTCATTAAGGATATTGGTCTGAAATTTTCTTTCCTTGATGTGTCTCTGTCTGGTTTAGGTATCAGGGTGATATTGGCTTCATAGAACGAGTTTGGTAGGGTTCCCTCCTCTTCTATTTCATGGAATAGTTTGAGGAGTATTGCAATGAGCTCTTCTTTAAAGGTTTTGTAGAACTCGGCTGAGATCCCATCTGGTCCTGGACTTTTCTTTGTTGGTAGGCTTTTGATGACCTCTTCTATTTCATTGCTTGAAATTGGTTTATTTAAGTTGTGTATGTCCTCCTCGTTCAGTTTAGGTAGTTCATATGTCTCTAGAAATTTGTTGATGTCTTCGAGGTTTTCTGTTTTGTTGGAGTATAGATTTTCGAAATAGCTTCTAATTATGTTTTGTATTTCACTCGTGTCTGTTGTGATGTTTCCTTGTTCATTCCGAATTTTAGTAATTTGAGTTTTCTCCCTCTTTCTCTTTGTTAGTGTGGCTAAGGGTTTATCAATTTTATTTATTTTTTCAAAGAACCAACTATTTATTTTGTTAATTTTTCCGATTGTTTCTTTTGTTTCGATTTCGTTGATTTCGGCTCTGATTTTAACTATTTCCTGTCTTCTACTACTTTTGGTATTGGTCTGCTCTTCTTTTTCTAGTGCTTTGAGCTGTAGTGTTAAGTCGTTTATTTGTTGATTTCTACTTCTTTTTTTGAATGCGCCCCATGAAATAAATCTTCCTCTAAGTACTGCTTTCATAGTGTCCCAGAGATTTTGATATGATGTGTCTTTGTTCTCGTTTACTTCTAAGAATTTTTTTATTTCCCTCCTGATGTCTTCTGTTATCCATTCATCATATAATAGTGTATTATTTAGTCTCCAGGTATTGGAGAAGTTTCTGTTTTTTATTCTGTCATTTATTTCTAATTTCAATCCATTATGATCTGATAGAGTACAAGGTAGTATCTCTATCTTCTTGTATTTACTAACAGTAGCTTTGTGGCATAAAATATGGTCTATTTTAGAGAAGGATCCATGTGCTGCTGAGAAGAAAGTGTATTCATTCTTTGTTGGATGGTATATTCTATATATGTCCGTTAAGTCTAAATTGCTGATTGTGTTATTGAGATCTATAGTTTCTTTATTCAATTTTTGTTTGGACGATCTATCCAGTGGTGAGAGAGGTGTGTTAAAATCGCCTAGTATTATTGTGTTGTGGTCTATTTGATTTCTGTAATTGAGAAGGATTTGTTTGACGTACGTGGATGAGCCAACGTTCGGGGCATAGATATTTATGATTGTTATGTCTTGCTGATTTATGCTTCCCTTAAGCAGCATGTAATGTCCTTCTTTATCCCTTCTGACTAGTTTTGGTTTGAAGTCCACATTATCTGAGATGAGGATGGATACTCCAGCTTTTTTGCTGTGTCCGTGTGCATGGTATGTTTTTCCCCATCCTTTCACCTTTAGTCTATGGGTGTCTCTTTCTATGAGATGAGTCTCTTGCAGGCAGCATATTGTTGGATTTTTCTTTTTAATCCAATCTGCCAGTCTGTGTCTTTTGATTGATGAATTCAGGCCATTAACATTCAGGGTTATTATTGTGATATGATTTATATTCCCAGTCAATTGACTCATATTTGTTTTTGACATGATTTGGTTTCTCCTTTATTTGGCTATTCCTTTAGGCTAGCACCTCCTGTTGCTGATTTGCATCGTTGTTTTTCATCTCTTCCTCATGGAATATTTTGCTGAGAATGTTCTGTAATGCTGGCTTTCTTTTTGTAAATTCCTTTAGCTTTTGTTTATCATGGAAGGATCTTATTTCATCGTCAAATTTGAAGGTAAGTTTTGCTGGGTATAAGATTCTTGGTTGGCATCCATTTTCTTTCAGGGCTTGGTATATGTTGTTCCAGGCCCTTCTAGCTTTTAGGGTCTGGATTGAAAAATCTGCTGATATTCTTATTGGTTTCCCTCTGAATGTAATTTGATTCTTTTCTCTCGCGGCCTTTAAAATTCTGTCTTTATTTTGTATGTTAGGTATTTTCATAATAATGTGCCTTGGTGTGGGTCTGTTGTAATTTTGTATGTTTGGAGTTCTATAAGCCTCTTGTACTTGGTTTTCCATTTCATTCTTCAGATTTGGGAAATTTTCTGTTATTATTTCATTGAATAGATTGTTCATTCCTTTGGTTTGTTTCTCTAAGCCTTCCTCAATCCCAGTAATTCTCAAATTTGGCCTTTTCATGATATCCCATAGTTCTTGGAGATTCTGTTCATGATTTCTTACCATCTTCTCTGTTTGTTCTACTTTGTTTTCAAGGTTAAATATTTTGTCTTCAATGTCTGAGGTTCTGTCTTCCAGGTGTTCTATCCTATTGGTTATGCTTTCTATGGAGTTTTTAACTTGGTTTATTGTTTCCTTCATTTCAAGGATTTCAGTTTGGTTTTTTTTCAGTATCTCTAACTCTTTATTGAAATGATCTCTTGCTTCCCGTATTTGGTCTTTTAACTGTTGATTGGTGTGATCATTTAATGCCTGCATTTGCTCTTTCATCTCCTCCTTCAATGCCTGCATTTGCTCTTTCATCTCCTCATTAGCTTCCCTGATCGTTTTAATTACGTACATTCTGAACTCCCTTTCTGACATTTCTTCTGCTGTGCTGTCATTGGGTTTTATTGATGTAGTATCTAGGTTTGTTTGGGACATTTTCTTCCCTTGTTTTCTCATAATGGTCAGTTGTCAGTGGGACCCTGAGATGTTGCAGTTTTCCACTATTGGCTTATAGTGTCCCAGTAGATTTCCAGTGTATCACCTCCCAGCCTTCAGTAGCCTGATGTCTTGGAGGAATCTGATAAAGCAGCTCATTCGAAGAATACTGCCCCTAGCCCCCTACTGGTTCCACATTTTGGAACTGGCTCTGTGCGGAAATGCTCTCACTGTGGGCCTGCACCGTGCAGCTGGCCGTGTGGGAAGAGCCCACTGCCGGAGTGTGGAAGACTACCTCGGGAAGACTCAAGCTGCCCTGCCCGGCTCCACTAAGCCACCTCTATCTGGGCCTGCCACCCGGGCTGAGCTTTACCCAGTGGGCAGACTCACCCGTGGCTCTATTTCAGTCTGAGTCTCTCTATGCCTCCCCCTCTTAGCTCCTGGGTTCTGGAGCGACCGGGGGTGCAGTCTCCCTCTAGGCCGCCATCTTGGATCTCCCCGTGAAGAGAGCCCGCAGCCGGAGTGGGCAGAGCCGCCTGAAGAGGTCTCCGGCTGCCCTGCCCTTATCCCTGAGGCTGCTTGCAGATCGAGGCTCTCCGCTGGTTCTTTGCAGGAGTACACTGCGCTGCAGCGGCTCCGGGACTCGGAGCCTGCTCTGTTCAGAAAGGCTCTCACTAGCGGGCCAGTTCCGTTCCGAGAACCTGGAGAAGCTGGCTGTGTGGGCGGCTTGACGTAGTTTTTTGAGTTCTTTTATATTCTGGAAATTAGTGTTCTATCTGAAGTATGAGTGGCAAAGATATTCTCCCACTCTGTAGGCTCTCTCTTCGCATTGCTGATAGTTTCTTTTGCTGAGAGAAAGATTTTAGTTTGAATCTATCCCAGTTGTTGATTCTTGCTTTTATTTCTTGTGCTATGGGAATCCTGTTAAGGAAGTCTGATCCTGGGCCAACGAGTTGAAGATTTGGACCTACTTTTTCTTCTATAAGATGCAGGGTCTCTGGTCTGATTTCAAGGTCCTTGATCCATTTTGAGTTGAGTTTTGTGCAGGGTGAGAGATAGGGGTTTAGTTTCATTCTGCTACATATGGATTTTCAGTTTTCCCAGCACCATTTTTTGAAGAGACTATCTTTTCTCCATTGCATATTTTTGGCACCTTTGTCTAGTATGAGAAAATTGTATTTATTTGGGTTTGTGTTCATGTCCTCTATTCTGTACCATTGATCAACCTGTCTATTTTGGTACCAATACCATGCTGTTTTTGTTACTATTGCTTTCATATATAGTTGAAGCTCTGGTATTGCGATAACCCCTGCTTCACTCTTCCTGCTAAGGATTGCTTTAGCTCTTCTGGGTTCCTTATTCTTCCAGATGAATTTCATGATTTCTTGCTCTATTTCCGTAAGGTACATCATTGGGATTTAATTGGAATTTGCATTGAATCTGTATAGCACTTTTGGTAGTATGGCCATTTTGACAATATTAATTCTGCCTATCCAAGAACATGGGAGATCTTTCCATCTTCTAAGGTTTTCTTTAATATCTTTCTTTAGTGTTCTGTAGTTCTCATTGAAGAGGTCTTTCACCTCTTTTGTTAGATTGATTCTAAAGTATTTTATTTTTTTCGATGCTATTGTGAATGGGGTAGTTTTCTTAACTTCTCTTTCTGAAGATTCATCACTTATGTATAAAAATGCATTGGATTTATGAGCATTGATCTTATATCCTGCTACTTTACTGAATGAACAGACACTTCACAGAAGATCTACAAGCAAACAAAAGATATATGAAAAAATGTTCCACATCTCTAGTAATAAGAGAAATGCAAATCAAAACTACCCTAAGATTCCATCTCACCCCAATTAGAATGGCGATTATCAAGAATACAAGCAACAATAGGTGTTGGAGAGGATGTGGGGGAAAAGGTACACTCATACATTGCTGGTGGGGCTGCAAATTAGTGCAGCCACTCTGGAAAGTAGTGTGAAGATTCCTTAGAAAACTTGGAATAGAACCACCATTTGACCTAGTTATCCCACTCCTTGGCCTATACCCGAAGGACTTAAAATCAGCATACTACAGTGATGCAGCCACATCAATGTTCATAGCTGCTCATCAATAGCCAGATTGTGGAACCAACCTAGATGCCCTTCAGTCAATGAATGGATAAAGAAACCGTGGAATATATACACAATGGAATATTACTGAGCCATAAAGAATAATAAAATTATGGTATTTGCAGGCAAATGGATGAAATTGGAGAATATCATGCTAAGTGAGATAAGTCAATATCTAAAAACCAAAGGATGAATGATCTTGCTAATAAGAGGATGATGACACATAATGGGGTGGGGAGACAAGAACGGAGGAAGGAGGGACTGTATAGAGGGAAAAGAGGGGTGGGATAGGTGGGGGGGGGAAATAACAGAATGAATCAAATACTATTACCTTATGTAAATGTAAGATTACACAAATGGTATGCCTCTACTTCATGTACAAACAGAGAAACAAGATGTATATCATTTGTTTATAATTAAAATAAATTTTAAAAAAGAATGATGTTGGCCATGAGCTTAGCATAAATAGCCTTTACAATGTTGAGGTATGTTCCTACTATCCCTAATTTTTTCTAGTGTTTTGAGCATGAAGAGGTGTTACATTTTGTCAAACACTTTCTCTGCATATTTTGAAATAATTATATGATTCTTAACCTTAAGTCTATTGATGTGATGAATTACATTTATTGATTTTCAGATGTTGAACCAAACTTGCATCCCTGAGATGAATCCCACTTGATCATGGTGCACTATCTTCTCACTATGTTTTTGTATGCGATTTGCCAGATTTTTAGTATTTTGAGTTTTGTCTCTCTTTCTCTTTGTTTGTGTGGCTAAGCATTTATCAATTTTGTTTACTTTTTCAAAGAACCAACTTTTTGCTCTTGATTTCTTGTGCTTTGGGAGTCTCGTTGAGGAAGTCTGATCCTAAACCAACATGATGAAGATTCAGGCCTACTTTGTCTTCTATTAGGTGCAGGGTCTCTGGTCTAATTCCTATGTCTTTGAGCCATTTTGAGTTGAGTTTTGTTCAGGGTGAGAGAGTTTTAATTTCATTTTACTGCATATGGATTTCCAGTTTTCCCAGCACCATTCTTTGAAGAGACTATCTTTTCCCCAATGTATGTTTTTCATGTCTTTGTCTAGTATGAGATAACCATATTTATGTGGTTTTGTTTCTGTGTCTTCTATTCTGTACCATTGGTCTGCCTACCTATTTTGGAGCCAATACCATGCTGTTTTTGTTACTATTGTTCTGTAGTATAGTTTAATGTCTGGTATTGTGATACCTCCTGTTTCACTTTTTCTATTTAGGATTGTTTTGGCTATTTGAGGTCTCTTGTTCTTCCAGATGAAGTTCATGATTGCTTTCTCTTTTTCAATGAGGAATGTCATTGGGATTTTAATTGGAATTGCATTGAATCTGTATAGCGCCTTTGTTAGAATGGCCATTTTGACAATGTTAATTCTGCTTATCAATAAATGGGATGAACTCAAACTAAAAAGCTTTTTCTCAGCAAAGGATACAATCAAGAATGTGAAGAGAGATCCTGTAGAGTGGGAGAAAATCTTTTCTGCACACACTTCAGATACAGCACTTATCTCCAAAATTTATAAAGAACTTACAAAACTTTACACCAAAAATACAAAGAATCCAATCAATAAATGGCCCAAGGAACTGGACAGACACTTTACAGAAGAAGACACACAGGCAATTAATAAGTATATGAAAAAGTGTTCAACATCTCTAGTAATTAGAGAAATGCAAATTAAAACAACTCTAAGATTTCATCTTACTCAAATTAGAATGGCTATTATCAAGAACACAAACAATAATAATGTTGGCATGGATGTGGGGAAAAAGGCACACTTTTACATTGCTGGTGGAGTTGCAAATTGGTGCAGTCACTCTGCAAAGCAGTGTGGAGAGTCCTAAGAAAACTTGGAATGGACCCACCTTTAGACCCAGTTATCCCACTCGTTGGTTTATACCCAAAAGACCTAAAATCAGCATACTACAGTCACGCAGCCACATCAATGTTTATAGCAGCTCAGTTCACAATAGCTAGATTGTGGAACCAAACTGGATGCCCTTCAACAGATGAATGGATAAAGAAACTCTGATATGTATACACAATGGAATATTATTCAGCCATAAAGAAGAACAATATTATGGCATTTGCAAATAAATGGATAGAATTGGAGAATATCATGCTAAGTGAAATAAGCCAAGCCCGAAAAACCAAAGACCAAATATTTTCCCTGGTAAGTGGAGAATGATATATAATGGGGGTGGGGGTGAGGAATGAGTGAATAATGGGGGAAATTTAGAATATGTAGAAGGAAATGAGAGGGAAGGGGGTATGAAAAATGGTGGAAAGAGACAGACATCATTACCCTATGTACATGTATGATTACATGAATGGTATCAATCTACATTGTATACAACCATAGAAACAAAATGATGTACCCCATTTGTGTACAATGAATCAAAATGCAGTCTGTAAAAAATTAAAACCTAAGTTAAAAAAAAGAAAATTGAAAAAAAAAACCAACTTTTTGTCTTGTTAATTTTTTGAATTGTTTCTTTTGTTTCAATTTCATTGATTTCAGCTCTGGTTTTAGTTATTTCCTGTCTTCTACTATTTTTGGTGTTGTTCTGTTCTTCTTTTTCTAGGACTTTGATATGTAATATTATGTCATTTAGTTGTTGAGTTTTTATTATTTTCTTGAATGCACTCCATGCCATGAATTTTCCTCTTAGTACCGCTTTCATAGTGTCCCAGATACTTTGATATGTTGTATTGTCATTCTCATTTACCTCTAAGAATTTTTTTTATCTCCTCCTTGATGTTTTCTGTTATCCATACTTCATTCAATAGCACATTATTCAGTCTCCAGGCATTGGAGTAGTTTCTGTTTTTTATTTTGTCATTGATTTCTAATTTCATTGCATTATGATCTGATAGAATACAAGGTAGTATCTATTTCTTTGCATTTAGTAAGGGCTGCTTTGTGGCATAACATATGGTCTATTTTAGAGAAGAATCCATGTACTGCTGAGAAGAAAGTGTATTTGCTCATTAATGGATGGAGTATTCTATATATGTCTGTTAAGTCTAAGTTATTGATTGTGTTATTGAGTTCTATGGTTTGTTTAGTTTTTGTTTGGAAGATCTATCCAGTGGTGACAGTGGTGTGTTAAAGTCACCCTGAATTATTGTGTTGTGGTCCATTTGATTCCTGGAATTGAGAAGGATTTGTTTGCTGTACATGGATGAACCACTGTTTGGGGCATAAATATTTACAATCATTATGCCTTCCTGATTGATGCTTCCCTTAAGCAGTATGAAATGTCCTTCTTTATCCCTTCTGACTAACTTCGACTTGAAGTTCACTTTATCTGATAAGGATGGAAACTGCTTCTTTACTGTGTCTGTATGCATGGTAGGTATTTTTCTCATCCTTTCACCTTTAGTCTATGGATGTCCTTTTCTATGAGATGAGTCTCCTAAAGGCTATATATTGTTGGAGCTTTCTTTTCAAATCCAATGTGCCAATCTATGTCTTTTGATTGATGAGTTTAAGCCATTAATGTTCAGGGCTATTATTGAGATATGATTTGTATTCCAAGTCATTTGGTTTATTTTTGGTTTTTAACTTGACTTGGTTTCTCCTTTGATTGACCTTTCCTTTAAGGTAGCTCCTCCCTTTGCATTGTCCTCTACATTGTTGTTTTTCATTTCCTCCTCATGGACTATTTTGCTGAGAATGTTCTGTGTGCAGGCTTTCTATGTGTAAATTCTTTTAACTTTTTCTGCTTCCAGGATAATTCAAAATGGTTGCACTGGTTTCCAAATGTGTTGGCAAATGGGGAGCTGCAGCATGTGGCTAGGGCACCAAGTCCATGTGGGGTGTGGTCAGTTGGGCCACGGGTCCTGCAGATACTGGCTGTTGTCTCAAAATGGCAGCAGTCACATGTACTCAAACCTGTGGGTATTGTGACAGTGAACTTCCAGGCAACAGCAGGCAGCTGGCAATCCACTGGCGGCCTGCAGGTGGTCTGCAGGCTACTGGCAGATGATCAGCAGGTGGACCTCAGTGGGTGGGTGATGGGTAGGTGTAAGGCAGGCAAATGGGCAAATGGCAGATGATAGGCAATAGTCAGGGAGCAATCTGCACTCAGAAAGCCTGGCAGACTGCAGGTGATTGAAGTGGACAAATGGGGTAAACAGCAGGGGCTCCATGAGCACCAAAAGCTGCCTCACAGAGAAACAGATTTTCCTCTGCTTAAACCCAAGTTACAGAGCAACAAGGAACGCAGCCTTCTTCTAGTTCACCATCTTGGATCCTCCCCAATTATTGATTCTTGATTTTACTTCTTGCACTTTAGAAATCTTATTGAGGAAGTTGGTTCCTACCAAAATATATCTTTAACTTTGTGAGGAAGTATAGCATAGTGCTTAGCACTAACTGGCTGTGTGACCTCAACCAAGTCATGTACCTCTCTGTGTCTCACTTTTTTTGTCAATAAAATAGGGATAGCAGCAGTACCCACCACATAAAGTTGCTGTGAGAATTGAATGAGATAATTTGGGTAATTATTCATCATAACTAAGCTCAAAATACACTCTCAATATTAGTTATTCTTGCTATCACAAGGTCATTTTTATTCAGTTGTTTGGTAGTTGCCTGAATTTATTTTCCCAAGAAAAACACTACATTTGGTTGTGGGTTCCTAATTCTATTCAGACACCAATGAAATACCATTGCCCCCCGTCCTACCAGCTATCAAGCAGTGGTCCATTTAGGTTAATATTCTATCCATCTCAATGTCCCATTTGCATAAATCCATAGTTATAGTCCTATCACGTCTTCTTTTATCTCCTCCAGTTTATTTTTCTAGAGGCTCCAGGATATCTTAAATGTCACACGAGCACCCGTCTCAAACCCATCCAGCAATTTCATCTCCTCATTGCAAGTCCACTTGTGGCCACTTGTTTTGTATTTGTGCTGCTATTGATACCCTCATGAGAAACTCCTGCCTGGTCAAGGATGCTATCTCTCTCTGTCCCCACATTATCAATAGCCACCCCATCCCAGGTGTGAATGGCACTGAGGTTCCTTCAGTGCTTACTGCCTCAGGACCACCTAGGCATCTCACATCCCCAGACAATGCACATCATGATTGTAGGCACCGAAATCAGATTGCCCAGTTAGAGTCCTCCATCATGACTAGCTGTGACTGTTGAGAAGTTACTTGACCTCTTCGAGCTTCAGTGTCTTCTTTTAAAAAAATAATACTGATCCCCAAGGAGATGGGGTGAGAATTAAGAAAATGAACACAGATCCTTGGAGATCTCCAGAAATGGCAAAGCAGATCACACAAAACCAATGTTCCTGCTAGCTTCAACGATAGTCTTAGGAAAAGGGAGAGGACACAGTTAGAGAAGTTGTAACCCTTAAAAGAAACCCACAGTATGAAACTCATATTTTATTTACCCAATTTCCCTGAAGGTACTTCTTCACAGTCCACATGGGGGACAGGACTCAAGCCAAAAACAGTTAAAGAAAAATCTTACTGGGACGACATGTGAGGAGTCTTAGTTTGGAACTGCCACCATGGCTGGAAATCAAGATGAGGAGGAATCTCTAAAAGACAGGTATCAAATAGGGACATAATTGCCTGCTGGAATAAAGTCCAGCATTTTTTTTTTTACAGGAATACAACCAATTTAGAATTTCTTCACTCTATCATTTACAATGTCCAATATGCAATCAAAACTAATAGATATGAAAAGTAGGAAAATATGTGCCACAATAAAAAGAAGTCAACACGCAGATTTTTCAGAGTGCCCAAATTAGTAAATATCACATTAAGGGATTTACAGGGAAAGGTGGATATTCAAATGAAGAGTCGGAGGATTTTAGGAGAAAGAAAGAAATTTAGAAGTAACAAACAAACAATAAATAAGTTTACAAATTTCCTAGAATTAAAAATTAATATCTAAAGTTTCTAAAAATCTACATATACAGAATGAAATGATCACTCAACTTAAAGATACATAATTGCAATAGAAATTATCCCAACTACTTAGGTTGGGTGGTATGTACCTGTAATCCCAGCTACTCAAGAAGCTGAAGCAGGAGGAACACAAGTTTGAGACCAGCTTTGGCAAACTAGAAAGTCCCTGTCTCAAGTAAAATTTAAAAAGGACTGGGGATACCTCAGAGGTATAGTACCCCTAGGTTCAATCCCCAGTACCAAAAGTAAAAAAGCAAGAATGATAAAATGGAATAGCATCAAGCAATCTAACCTTTATTTAATTAAGAGAAAAAAGACAAAAATACATGAATAATGTTGAACTATTTTCATTTAAAACTATTTGCAGTCTTTACCACATGCACTTCAGATACAGCATTAATTTCCAGGATATATAAAGAACTCAGAAAACTTAACACTAAAAAAAAAAAATCAATAAATGGGAAAAGGAACTTGAACAGACACTTCACAGAAGAAATACAATCAGTTGACAACTATATGAAAAAATTTTCAACATCTTATAGCAACTAGAGAAAGGCAAATTAAAACTACATTGAGATTTCATCTCACTCCAGTCCGAATTGCAATTTTCAAGAATACAAGTAACAATAAATGTTGATGAGGATGTGGGGAAAAGGTAGACTCATACATTGCTGGTGGGAATGCAATGTATGAGTGCAACCACTCTGGAAAGCAGTATAGAAATTCCTCAGAAAACTTGGAATGGAACCTCCATTTGACCCATTTATTCCACTCCTTGGCATATACTCAAAGGACTTAAAATCAGCATACTATAATGACTCTACCACATCAATATTTATAGCAGGTGCTCTTCAACAGATTAATGGGTAAAGAAAATGTGACATATATACACAATGAACTATTAATCATAAAGAAGAATGAATTTACAACTTTTGCCAGTAAATGGATGGAAATGAAGACTATCATACTAAGTGAAATAAGCCAATCCCAAAAAAACAAAGGTCACATGTTCTTTCTGATATGTGGAAGCTAACTCACAATGGGGTGGGGGAGAAGAAGTTCACTGGATTAAACAAAGGAGATGAAGGGAAAGGAGAGGGGATGGGAATAGGAAAGAGTAGAATGAACCAGACATAACTTTCCCATGTTCATATATGAATACACAACCAGTGAAACTCCACATCATGTACAACCACAAATGGGAAGTTATACTCCATGTATGTATGATATGTCAAAATACAGTGCACTGTCATGTGTAACTAAAAAGAACAAATAAAAAGTAAAAAATATATACTTGCTTTAAAGATATTATTCTGCTTTCTTTTTCTGTCTAATAATTCTGAAAAATCAAGTATATCAATATGCCTTTTGTTCTTTATCATTTGTTTCCAAGGGTTGGACCATGAGGTGCTCAGATGTAGTTGCCTTTGTATTTATTCACTGGGGACTTGTGCAAGTTCCAGATTGCAAATATTTTCTTAAGAAATTGTCTTTATTCTTTTTAGTTATACATGACAGTAGAATGTATTTTGACATATCATACATACATAAAGTATAACTTCCCATTCTTGTGGTTGTACGTGATGGGGAGTTTCACTGGTTGTGTATTCATATATGAACATGGGAAAGTTATGTCTGACTCATTCTACTGTCTCTCCCATTCCCATCCCTCCTACATTCCCCTCATTCCCCTGTCCTAATCTGGTGAACCTCCATTCCTCCCCGCACCACATACACACCTATTGTTAGTCAGCATCCTCATCTCAGAGAAAACATTCGGCTTTTGGTTTTTTGGGATTGGCTTGTTTCACATAGCATGAGAGCCTCCAGTTCCATCCATTTATTGGCAAATGCCATAATTTCATTCTTCTTTATGGCTGAGTAGTAGTTCATTGTGTATATTTATCACATTTTCTTTTATCCATTCATCATTTGAAGTCTGTGGTCTCAGAAATCTTGGCAGCTTGTCTGCAAAGATCGTGTACTGGATTCCTTCTATCTCTGGATACGTGCCACTACTCCCATCATTAAATGAAGACTGTTTCCTCTGGCATGACGGTATCATGACTCACTATTACCAATAGAATCTGCAGAAGTATTATTCTGAATTCTGGAGTCAAGACCTTAAGAAGCATTGCAGTTTCAAAATTAGCTGTCTTGGAGTCCTGAGCTACTGTGTAAAGAAGTCTGGGAACTCTGCTGGAGAGACTTCATGGATAGAGAGGCTCAGTCAGCCCCCAAACTGTTCTACCTGAGTGCCAGTCATATAGCTGGGACTAACCTTGAATATTCAGCCTCAGTCAAGTCTCCCCATTTAACCACATAAATGACCCCAGAGGAGATCAGCAGAAGCACTTCCCAACTGACCGAGAGCCCTATTGCAAAATGTCAGGCAAATAAATGGCTATTATGTTATGTCACTTGATTTTGGAATGGTTTATTATGAGTGATAAATGATAAAGGAAGTAAATAATATTGATTTTAAATGTACTAAAGCTAACATCTTAAGTACTAAATGCAGACTTCATTACCTTTTCTCCTAAAATAGAAATTGGAAAGAGGGCAATCCCTGTTATAAGGAATTGGTCCATCAGTCAACACTAATTATTTAGCACCTACTGTATGCCAAGCATATTGTGGTTACTCTGGAATGCAGAAAGTAGAAGGCATGGAGCTTGCAACTTAGCGAAGGAGACACTTTATATAAGAAAGCACCCAATATAATAATTTGAAATAGTGGAATCTAGGCATTTTGGCAAGTTAATGTGGTATGCATTGCAGGTAGATATTCACATTTTACATGTATGTAATCAGAAAAGACTCTAACCTATTAGAGAGTAAAAAATGAGCTTTCTAGACCCTATTTACTTAAACCACACAATAGGAGGGTCTGGACTCAGTCACCTATTGTCAATGGAATCACAATAGACATTGATTTCAATAGATGTAACTAGGATGCAGAACTTGGAAGGTTCTTAGCATATTCCCCTGGCAAATTTCTTCTTCCACATGTAAGTTTATCTAAGGTTTATGATATCTGGAAATAGGTTTTAAAGTTCAAAGTCAGTAAATCCATCAATAAACTGTAGATAGACTCATAGTTCCAGAAGGAAGTCAAGAATTATGAGCAAATGTTTTATCAAAGATATTCTACCTGATTTTAAAACTGTCTATAAAGCTACAGTGATCAATACAGAGTGGAATTGATATAAGGAGCCACATGGAACAATGTGACAGAATAGAAGGTCAAGAAATAAACCTCTACATTTCTACAGTTTTCCCGAAACCATTCAATGATGAAAGGATAGTGTTTTAGCAAATGATTCTGGGACAATCAGATATCCATATTCAAGCAAATAATTAAATCAATTAACTTACACCCTTATAAAATTCAACTCAAAATGGACCATCAACCTAAATGTACTAGTTAAAACTATAGGATGAGTGGATAAAGAAAATGCAACACACACACACACACACACACACACACACACACAGAGTTTTATTCACCCATAAAGAAGAACAAAATTATGTCATTTATAGGGAAATGGATGGAACTGGATAGCATCATGTTAAGCAAAATAAGCCACACTCAGTCATGTGTTTTCTCTTCTATGTGGAAGCTAGAGAGAGAGAGAGAGAAAAAAAGGGGAGGAAAGGATATCATGAAAATAGAAGAAAGACCAGTAGAGCAGAGGAAGGGAACCAGGGAGGGAGGAGGGGAGGGAAGGGAAAAGGAAAGCACTGGAGAATGTAAGTGATCGAATTATGTGCAGGTGTGAATATGTTACAATGAATCCTACTGTCATGTGTAATTAGAATGCATCCCCAAATTTTGTTTAATGTTAAAACTACAAAACTTATACAAGAAAGTTAGGAGGAAATCTTGGCTACCTAGACTTAGGGAAATATTACTTCCACATGACACCAAAACTACAATTAAAATTTTTCTTGGATAAATTGAACCATACAAAAATCAGTATATTTTACTTTCTAAAAGATGCCATTAAGGAAATGAAATGATAAGCCACAGATGAGCAGAAAAATTTTGCAAGTCATATATCTAATAAAGAACTTCTCTCCAGAGTATAGAAAGGACTCTTATAATTTGATGACAACAAAAAAAAAGAGCAACCAACTTCACAATGGGTGAAATACTTCAATAGATTTGTCATCAAAATATACTAATTTAAAATAACTACAAATCAATAGAAGAACAATCAGTAAAGGACAGGGAAGAGGGAGAAGGAAAAAGAAAGGAGAAAAACTGGAGACTTAACTGGAGCAAATTATATTCCATGCTTATGTAATTACATCAAAATGAACCCAAATATTATGTATAACTAAAATGAACTAATAAAAATAAAGAAATACAAATGGTTATTAAATTATTCAAAGCAAGGCAAGTCCACTAGAATATTTATAATAGTATTATTGGAGGGGGAAGCCAATGTCATGGATTTATACTACAACACAGAAGAGTCTTTGAAACATTATGCTAAATCAAAAAAAGCCAGAAGAGGCCACAAATTGCAATATTCTATGCTTTAGTTTAAATGTTAAATGTCTCCCAACGTCCCATGTGTTGAAATTTCAGTCCCCACTGTGGCTGTAATAGGAGGTATGGAACTATTAAGAAGTGGGCTTATTGGGAGTCCTTTAGGTCACTGGAGATGTGCACTTGAAGAGGATTATAGGGTCATCATCTCTTTCCATTTCTCTATTTTTCTTTTCAGTCCTGAGGTAAGCTCTTTTGCTCCATCACATGCACACACCACCATGTACTACCTTGCCCAACACCAATGGGCCCAACCGATCATGGACTGGAACCTCTAAAACTGTGAACTAAAACAAACCTTTTCTCTTTGTAAGCTGATTATCTCAGAAATTTGTTATAGTAACAGAAAGTTGATTAATGCATTCTATTTGAAGTGTCCAGAAATGGCAAATCTAGAGAATCAAAAAGATTAATAGTAGCTTACAACTTATGGTGAAGAAGCAAGAATTGAAATGCAAATGGGCCCAGGGGAACTTGTGGAAGCAATGGAAAAATTCTGAAACTGGATTACAGGGATGGTAGACTAACTTTATAAGATTACTAAAATTAGCATTAATTGTATATTTACAATGAGTAAATTTTATCATGTGTACATTATATCTCAATAAAGTTACTTTTAAAATAGGAAGAAGAATAAATAATAAGAGAATAAGAAACTGATGAACAGGTACATGAAATTTAGTGAGATAGCTCATGTGAAGAGCACTCTGAGAAGTGTTAACCCAGTATGAATTATAGTAGTTCTGCTGCTTCTGATCTGATGATATGAGATGTTGTGTTTGCAGGGGGGAAAAAACAAAGAATGTATTAATTTAAGGTGCATGAGAAGGAATTTGAGGTTATACATAAAGAAGGTCATAAAACTTTTTAAAATGTTAACAATCATTAAACCCTACAATGTTTTTAAACTCTCCCAGTTACTGTGTATTGAAGCCTAAACTTCATCATGACTTCCTGGTTTCCAGAGTGAACAGAAGAGTCAACCATATCAGCCATTGATAGCAAGTATTCTCTTGCTTTATGGTTTTAGGATACCTAGCTCTCGTTAGAAATATTTTACAAACAGATGGCTTTGGATATTTATTGATTTTTGCCATCCAGCATCCAATTTCTTCCTCTTTGTATTTATTTCCATTTCTCAGGCTTCTATGTTTCCAGTGATATTTGGAATTATCTTTTACACATAAAAAAGTTCATCTGGAGCCCAGTCTCAAAGCAGAGGTCCCTGTGGAGATTTGCTTAGGATAGTGAGCATTCAAGACAGGAGGAGGGCACAGTGCTGGGTGGGGGAAGGGGAGGGAGGCTCCCAAACCCAGCCCTTATCCTTTCATCTTGGGCCTGACCACCATCCCTTCCCTCAGGCTCTTGTTTGTTTTTCCAGGACCAAATCCTTTCTTTTAAGGCCTGACATCCCTCCCTCCCTAGGAAATTGATTGATTAATTTTTATTTATTTATTTATTTATTATTTTTTTTTTTTTAGCCAAGACTTCCTCCCTAAATCACAGGACCTGGAGCAATTGGAGATGAGAGACTGAGGGACCTCAGGTTGAATCCTAGTCCCTCCCTCAAATGGAACAAGCATCTAAGGACATGTGATGACATAAAACACTTTTACAAATAAAATAGTAGACTCTATGGCCCCGACTCTGTGACATTCTGCAAAAGGCAAGACCATGGAGACAATGAAAAGACGAGAGGTTGGCAGGGATAAGAGGGGAAGCAGATGTGAACAAGTGGAGCCCAAAGAATTTTCAGGGCCAAGAAGCCTTCTGTATGATACTAGAAAGTGGATACTCGTCATCATACATTTATCCGAACCCAGAGGAAGTCCAATGCCAAGGCCAAACCCTAATGTGAACTATGAACTTTGGGTGATAATGACGTGGCATTGATTGCAACAAACGTACCACTCTGGTGGGGAACGTCAATAAAAGGGAGGCTTGCATGTGAAAGGGAAGGAGGTAATGGGAAATCTCTAACCTCAAACCTCGACCTGCTTTAAAAAGATAAAGCCTACTGAAATATAAAATCAACAGCTGGATGGATAGGTAAACAAATGCCCAAATTCTGGTGATGTTGTTCTGCTCCTGAATGGTAGTCACCAGAATTATGTGTGGCCATTGTCATAACAGCGATTGCAGAGTCAGGTGCTGGATGGATGGTACTCTTTCTTGTCATTAGTTTGGATTTGTCTTTGCTCTAACTTTTTCATTTATTGCATAAAACATCAACCTATTCCTTGAATGCACTGGGCAACCCCAAACCTGTGGATTATCTTTAGGATTCAAGAAATTTCTAGGCTTGCAAAGAGTTCATCGAGAACGCACTTTCCTCACATCCATGCTCAGAATTCCCCCTTACTCCAAGATTGAACTGTTGGTACTACTTGACGGTGAGTCAGACTGGCCAGAAAAACACCCATTTTGGAACACCAGTATAGAGATGGTTAGTGACAGGGAAACAGTTTACTCTGTTTGGCTTTCTTGTTATTGAATTACCATTGCCTACAGAATTCACGTTCAGCTTTGTGGGTGTTTTTATAAAATACCCACTGCAAACAGGTCATGAAGGCCACCAAGAGCTCTGTGTCACAGGCTGTTCAAGACCACCTTTCTTCATGCCTTTTTGGAAATCTACTCTAGCTTGTCCACTCAAAGACCCCTTTATTACAAGGTTGGCTTGGAACAAAAGAAGGAAGCAACCAGAAAGCTCTGTCCATCGGAGCAAGAGCAGACCAGCACTAACCAGCTAATGGGGGCCCATCAGGAGGGAAGGCAGTAGAGGACAGCTGAGCTGTCTCTTCACCTAGCTGCTGGTTCAGAGCTTACCTTCTACTGTAGACACATAGAGTTCAATTTTAAAAAGAGCTAAGCTCAGTGTGAACCCACCAGAACATGTGTAAGAGCTGCATTCAGTTCCAAAGCTCTGGTAGGTACCTCTGACCTAAACCTATTGAGAAGATTATGCACCATGTCTTGGAAGAGTAGGGGAGAAAGGGCTTCATCCCCAACACTGAGAAGGGGCCAGAGGCTTTGAGGTTAACTCTTTGACCATTCTCTGGCCCGGGTGGGTCCTCATCTGCATGATATGCCTGAAGAGCCCAGACCTAGGGCCTTATGCTCCCAGTCCCTGAAGAGATGCCCCTGTTTGGGTTGTAAAACGGGTGCAGAGCTCATGCCCACTTGGAGCAAGGCCTCAAGTGCTTATCAGAATGGTGCTTTTGAAGCAGTGGGGCCCTGTAAGATACTATTATCTTTGCAAAACCTTTGGCAAGTTGGTTAGAAAAATCATTTTTAAAAAAAACAGAAAATAGCAAGTGTAAGCAAGGTATGAAGCCAAAATAGAAAACTTGTGTAGTGCTGCTAGGAATACAAGATGATGCAGCCCTTATGAAAAACTATGCAGAGGTTCCTCAAAATTAAACATGAAATTACTCTATGATCCAGCAATTCCACCACTAAGTATATTTGCAAATTATTGAAAGCAGAAATTCAAATAGATGTCTTTATATCCATGTTCCTAGCAGCATTATTTATAATAATCTAAACTGTAGAAGCCACTCAAATGCCCTTATATGGACTAATATGGTACATACATAAGATGGAATATTATGAATCCTTTAAAAGGAAGGAAATTGGGCAGGAGATATAGCTCAGTTGGTAGAGTGCTTGCCTTGCATACACAAGGCCCAGGGTTCAATCCCCAGCACCACAAAAAAAAAAAAAAAAAAAAAAAAAAAAGGGAAGGAAATTCTGATATAACATGAATGATCCTTGAGGGCACCATGCTAAGTAAAATAAGCAAGTTGCAAAAGCTCAAGTACTGTATGTTTCCAATTCTGTGTGGTATGTAGAGCAGACAGGAAGTGGAATGCTTATTTCCAGGGACCAGGAGCGGGAAGGAAGAGAGTCGAATCAAAGTGTACCAAAAGCTTAGGAATTAGACCAGAAACTCTGCAACTGCTAGAAGAAAACAGGTTCAACACTTCAACATTTTGGCACAGGCACTGATTTCCTTACCAAGATGCCAAAAATACAAGAAATAAAACCAAGAATCAGTAAGTGGGATGGCATCAAATTAAAAATCTTAACAGCAAAGGAAATGATCAAGAATGTAAAGAGAGAGCCTGCAGAATGGGAGAAAATATTTGCCAGCTACTCCTCTGACAGGGGATTAATGTCCAGAATATATAAAGAACTCAAAATGCTTAACACCAAAAAAAAAAAAAACCAATTAATAACTCGACAAAAGAAATGAACAAATAATCTCAAAAAAGCAACACCAATGAACTTTATACCAAGAATACAAAAAACCCAATCAATAAATGACTAAGGAAATGAGCAGACCTTCACAGAAGATCTACAAGCAATCAACAGATATATGAAAAAATGTTCAACATCTATAGTAATAAGAAAAATGCAAATCAAAAGATTTGCATCTCACCCTAATTAGAATGGCAATTATCAAGAATACAAGCAAAAACGCGTTGGAGAGGATGTGGGGAAAAGGGTACACTCATATATTGCTGGTGGGGTTGCAAATTGGTGCAGCAACTCTGGAAAGCAGTGTGGAAATTCCTTAGAAAACTTGCAATGGAACCACCATTTGACCCAGCTATCCCACTCCTTGGCCTATACCCAAAGGACTTAAAATCAGCATAATACAGTGATGCAGCCACATCAATGTTCATAGTTGCTTAATTCACAATAACTGGATTGTGGAACCAACCTAGATGCCTCAATTGATGAATGGACAAAGAAACTGGTATATATACACAATGGAATATTACTGAGCCATAAAGAATAATAAAATTATGCCATTTGCAGGTAAATGGATGGAGTTGGAGAATATCATGCTAAGTGAGATAAGCCAATCCCAAAAAAACAAAGGTCAAATGCTCTCTCTGATAAGCAGATGATGATACATAACAGGAATGGGAAGGAGGCAAGAATAGAGGAAGGATGTGTTGTATAGAGGAAAAAGAGGGGTGGGGATAGGGTGGCGGGAAAGAAAAATAACAGAATGGGACAAACATCATTACCCTATATACATGTGTGACTACAGAAATGGTGCAACTCTTCTTCTGAACAACCAGAGAAACAACAGTTGTACCCCATTTGTGTATAATGAATCTAAATAAACAAATAAATGAAAAAAAGAAACGCCAATGACCAATAATACCTGAAAGAATGTTGAACATCCCTAGCAATGTGGGAAATGCAAGTGAAAACTGCTCTGAGATTTCATCTCACTCCAGTCATAATGATACTTATCAAGAATACAAATAATAATAAACGCTGGCAAGGATGAGGGAGTGGGAGGTACACTCATACATTGTTGGTGAGACCACAAATTAGTACACCCACTCTGGAAAGCAGTATGGATATTCCTCAAAAAACTAGAAATGGAGCCCCCACACGACCCAGCTATCCCATTCCTTGGTATCTATCCAGAAGATCTAAAAGCAGCGTGCTATAGTTAGACGGCCAACTCAATGTTTACAGCAGCACAAGTCCCAATAAATTGCAAGATATGGAACAAGCCCAGGTGCCCACCAATAGGTGGGCATATATATATGTGTGTGTGTGTGTGTGTGTGTGTGTGTGTGTGTGCATATATATATTTTTCATATGTGTGTGTGTATATATATTATACATATATATGTATACATAATATATATATATTATATATATATAATGGAGTTTTACTGAGCCATAAAGAAGAATGAAATTATGGCATTTTCTGGTAAATGGATGAACCTGGCAAACATCATGCTAAATGAAATAAGCCAGATTCAGAAAATCAAAGGTCAAATGTTCTCATATGAAGAAGACAGAGCAAAGTAAGGGGAAAGAAAGGGAAGGTGTTGGATATCATCAAGACAGATGGGAAATCAGTGAAGAAGGAGATTGAGGGGGAGGGAGGAGAGACAGGAAAGGGGAGGAATGTGGAATAAATCTGACATTACACTATGTGCCTGTATAAATATACCACAGGGAATTTACCTTTATGTATATCTATAAGGCAGCAATTAAAATATATAAATGAATATATATGTATATATGTGTGTGTGTGTGTGTGTGTGTGTGTGTGTGTGTGTGTGCAAGGTGGACGGTGGAGTGCAGGGACATGGGCAGGGTACTAGGACTGAAATGGAGTAGATTGGATTCCATGCATATGTGATTGTGTCAGGATGAACCCAACTATTATGTACAACTACATCACACCAATAAAAGAAAAAACAAATAAATGAATAAAGTTTCATGAGATATCACCTTACACCCATTAGGATCACCATTATCAAAAAGATAACAAGTGTTGGTGAGAATGTGGAGAAAAGGGATCCTTTGCATATTGCTGATCAGACTATAGATTGGTGAAGCCATTGTGGAAAACAATATGGAAGTTCCACAAAAAATCATAAATAGAATTACCATATGACCCAGCAATTGCTTTTGGGTGTATAGTATATATCCAAAAGAGATGAAATCACCACCTCCTAAAAGCAACTCTACCCCCAAGTTCATTGCAGTATTATTCACACTAACCAAGTATGGAATCTATCTAAGTATCCATTGATTGATGAATGAAGAAAATGTAAGATAGATAGACACATAGACAGATACACCCTATGGAATATTACTCAGTCTTAAAAAAGGAGGAGATCCTGACCATTGCTACAATATGAATGAACCTAAAGGACATTATACTAAGTGAAATAAGTCAGACGCAGAAAGAAGTTCTCACACACGTGAAACATTTTTTTAAAATGTCAAAGTCACATACACAAAGAGAACAGAGGAATGGTTGTGATAGGATGGACTGTAGGGGAGGAAATAGGGAGCTGTATCTCTAAGGATGAAAGTAGCAGACAGGTAGGATGAATAGGTCTAGAGATCTAATGCACAATATGAGGACAATAGTAAGTAAAAGTGTATCTTTTATTTCTACAATTCCTCCTTGTGTTTCGTTGGTGCGCTGTGGTTGTACATGGTAGTGGGATTCATTCTGATGTAACCATGAATGCATGAAATTGGTTTGCTCCACTTTGGTCCCTCGTGCTTCCTCTTTCCCACCTCTCTTCCCTGCACTTTTTCCCTTTTCCCTATTCTACTGGTCCTTCCTTTAAAGTTTCTTTTAATTGGTGCTTTATGGATATGCATGAAGGTGAAATTCACTAAAAATAAATGGTTAAAACAGTGACAGTTATCCCACTCCTCGGTTTATACCCAAAGGACTTAAAATCAGCAAACTACAATAACGCAGCCACATCAATGTTTAATGCAGCTCAGTTCACAATAACTAGATTGTGGAACCAACCTAGATGCCCTTCAACAGATGAGTGGATAAAGAAACTCTGGTATATATACACGATGGAATAGTATTCAGCCATAAAGAAGAATAATATTATGGCATTTGCAAATAAATGGATGGAATTGGAGAATATCATGCTAAGTGAAATAAGCCAAGCCCAAAAAACCAAAGGCCAAATGTTTTCCCTGATAACTGAAGAATGATATATAATGGGGGTGGGGAGGTGGGAAGTGAGAGAAGAATGGAGGAACTTTAGAATATGTAGAAGGAATTGAAAGGAAGGGGGGTATGGAAAATGGTGGAAAGAGACAGACATCATTCCCTACGTACATGTATGATTACACGAATGGTGTGAATCTACATCATGTACAACCATAGAAACGAAATGATGTACCCCATTTGTGCACAATGAATCAAAATGCAGTCTGTAAAAAATTAAAAGCTAAATTAAAAAAACAGTGACTTTTATGTTATGCATATTTTGCTGTAAGTAAGCACATTTAACATATATTAAATTATATATTTATACGAATTTTAAAAGTTTGATCATAGCTCCAGTAATGATTGAGATCTACCAGCTCTGCAGGATAATGGCCAAGAGTTAGATTAATTTGATTTGGGAAAAATAATGCAACCTTTCTTTCCCGAGTTTGTATGGTCAGGTTTATATTTGTTACAGAGGTAAGGCTCCCAATAGACAGGCCTGATCTTGTTCCCCTTTGTACCCACGCCCTTACCTCATGCCTGAGCCTGCTCTCATCCTTGTTCTCTAGGTGCCGACCAGGCAGGGAGAGAGCAGTCAGGGAGGAAAAATGGCTTTTTCACTTGTTACATTTTAATAATAATAATTATTATTAATTTATTAATTATTATTATTAATAATAATATTGTCATTTAGTGCTGGGGATGAAGCCCATGGCCTCCCACATGCTAAGTACAGAGTGTGCCCGGCTCCTAATTAATTTTCAAGCTGAAAATTTGGTTTTCTAGGCCACTTCAAAATGTCTCCAAGACATTGCTAGAACTGCCTAATAGGGGTCATTCTTCTTTACAAAGTCTGTTAGTCCACTAGGGCTGCCATTCAAACACCACAGACTGGGCGACTGACACAACAGGCATTTGTATTCTCACCGTTCTGGAGGCTGGAAGTCCAAGATGGAGGCGTGGGCAGGGTCGGCTTGCCCTGAGGCCTCCCCTTGGCTTACAGGTGGCGTCTTCTCCCTGTGGCCTTACATGGTCTTCCCTCTTTGTATGTCTGTGCCCTCATATACGAATACCAGTTATATTGGATCAAGGTTCATCATAATGACCTCATTTAACCTTAATTACCTCTTTTAAGACGCTAGCTCCAAAGTCAGTCACATTCTGAGGCAATGGGGTTTGGCCCTCCAAGAGAGGAATTGGGAGGTTTCATAACAGAGAGAGTAGCAGCTTCACCCAGAATCCTGGGAGTCTGCGCTCCATGAAACCCAATCGACTCAGCTTAACACCAGCTAAATCTTTCACAATTTGGGGCTCCTAAATTTGCTTCCTTCTTTAGGTATGGAAGAAAATGTGCAAAGTTTCTCTGTCTGAACATTCTCATTGCCTGAAAGACCTGTGCACAATGGCAGAACCTCTTCAAAACTTACGGCATATTCAAATCAAAACCCTCTCTTGTTTTTCCAGTGAAGTTTTCATAGTCGCTTCTAAGGCTGATCTTATCAAAAGGCTTTGTCAGCACAAAGCCTCTGGATTTACATAGGGGCCTCTTGAGAAAGCCACACGGTGTCAAGGAGAAGCTGGACTCTAGCTCTTTTTTGGTAACCAGATTGATATATAATACCCTTCATAGTCTTGTTTTTCAGCTTAAATTGTATATTCCCCAAGTCCCTGGCTGAATAAATAAATTGAATTAAGGACGGGGGTGTTCCACTTTAAATAAGGTTGGCTCTCGTCTGTGAAACTCTAGATGGCTTTGTCTGGGACCTAGACCAGTCTTGTTTGGCAATAATGGTTGGATTCTCACATTAAACTTATTAGTTTGATAAAGGTCCAAGAAATGCAGACTTAAGAATCTGAAATGACCTATTTCCTAGTGAGGCGTTGGCAAAGTCAACTATCTATGGGAGATGGGAAAGGGTACTTGCTTCTATTTTTGCTGTCTCCCCAAGGAGGGATGTTCCTTTCATGTATACTTTGATGTAGAAATAAAAGGGTACTTACATGTCACTGATGCCTTAGCATGAACGGATTGCAGGGTGCTCTCTGCCCAGGTATCCCCAAATTCTGATGCCATTGCAAGTCAGGGAGAAAAAGACCAGATAAACAAGCCAAGAAGCACAACCGAGAACACCAAACCCAGCCATCCTCTGCATCTGGAGGCCGGTCCATCAACCCTGAGGAGAGCAGCTTGGCAGCCAAGTCTCACCATAGACAAAACTAATTTGTTAGGCATCCTTGTTCCAGGCAGAGTCTTATGAGGCAGAATTTCCAGGAAAACAGGAAGGAAGTCTTTCCTATGAGCTGTAGGACTGAGAGTCCCCTGTGATGTTTTTCTGTGAATTAGAGTGGGATCTCAGGGAACCAGTAGAAAAACTGCTTTGGTCAAGGGCCAAGATGGAGGAAAGACTTTGTGTTTGCAAGCTGAACAAGGCCTGTGTCCAGAGTCACATGAACAATCCCGAATTTGCTTACTTGACCTGCCCCAAATGCGATTGTGTCAGCCATCTGTGGTCTGGGGAAGAAAGGCACAGAGGTGGCAGAGTTAACAGCAGGAGGGTAAAGACTGTGCCAGGACCTCTAAAGCCCCCACCTCCCTGAGGTCTTCCTTGCATGGTCCTCTCTTCCTTGGGATGAGCCTTGACCCTTGCCACAGGTAGGATCACAGACATTATCATCCTCAAGTTCTGATCTTTTACTAGCTGTGACATCTTAGACAATACAGTTGTCCCTTGGTATCCACAGAAAATTGGTTCCAGAATTCCTAAATTCATGGGGTTCTAGTCCCTGATATAAAATATTGTATATTCTCATAGACTTACATGCATCTTCCCATATGTTTAAATCATCTCTAGACCATTTATAATTCCTGATACAACGTAAATACTACGTAAATAGTTGTCATACTGCATTGTTTAGGGAATAATGACAAGAAAAAAGTCTGTGCACGTTCAGCACAGATTCAACTTTTTAAAAATATTTTCCATTCATGGTTGGTAGAATCCAAAGATGTGTGACCCACAGATACAGTGAGTCGACTGTATTCACTATAATTCATTTTGTTCATCATTAAATTGGGACTTGTCACCCCTTCTTTGAGGCATTGTGTGAATTGCATAAAGTAATATCACAGCACGGTAAACAGCATTATTACTGCTATACTTTCTGAGGCTCTGGGTTTTGCTCCTCACATGATGAGCTTATTGGACAAGAACCAAAGTCTTTTGTCTGGCTGTCCCTGAATGACCTCCAAAGCCTTCCAGTGTGGGTGCACACCCCAGTGGTCACTCCTCACTGTCTCTCCATGCCCAAAGGCCTCTCACCTGGTTCCTAGTCAAAAAAGGAGATACCATAGAGCCACTGACCTGCATCTGATTACAGGAGACACTAAATCAGGGGACTCTGGCAGAGGGAGAGGAATCCACCCTATTCTTGCATCATGCTTGTGGCCCCTGTAATACAAAGGATGAGATTAGAATTCTAAATGCCTGTAGTATCAGAATTGGATATTGTCTTAACTCATTTTGTGTTGTTACAATGGAATATCTCAGTCCAGGTGATTTATAAAGAGCAGAGATTTACTTCTTAGAGTTCTGGAGAATGAGAAGTCCAAGACTAAGTGGCTAGTGTGGTAATGAGGGTCTTTTCCCTACATCACATCATGGCAGAAGGCATCACATAGGTCACATGTCCCAAAATGGTTGCATGGGGATGAGGCTTCCAACATATGAACTTTGGGGAACACATTCAAACCATAGCAGATGGTCTTTATTTTATGGAAGCATAGGCAAATCCAACAGGACACTAAGTTACCAAAATCCAACTTCCCTGATCTACAAATGAAGGTCAGTTTTCCCAAATTAATGCTCAGGGAACCCAAGGGAAAAGCTTAATCTTGAATTTTTTCTTTTCTCCCAGACCGTGAGCTCACTGACAGTGAGATTATGGACTATAATTAATTTTTGTATCCATTTAATAACCATATCTGGTACATACTAATGTCACAATAGACACTGACTGAATAAATGAATGGATGCATGCAGACATACTAAGTCTCAGCTTCTTGGGGTCATTTCTCTATGCAATGTTGATAGCTTTTTACAAGATGATTAACAGCAAAGTCTTCATTTTCTGATCCAAAAAATGGGGCTAATATATGTCTAAATTTTAGGAGTGACTTCAGAATTCAATCTACTCCAGAATTTCAAACTAAGGGTCTCATCTCATTAGTACATCACAGAATCAATTCAGTAGGCTTGACCAATTTTTTAATTAGGTGGAAAAATAAAGGACTGTAATAATTGAAATAATAATTTCTTTAAAACAAAACATAATTGGAAACATCAGAGTAGATCTTACAGAGTAAAAGTAAAAGTAGGTCATTATTTTGTGAAACTTCATTTGCTTATATATATGGGTAAGTGTTGGCTTAGAATATTAAATGTATTTCTTGCAATTAAAAAAGTTTCAAAGCCATCATATTCCAGTCAGGTGTCTCTGGTCTGCTCTGAGGTAACAGAGTACCATGACTCACATTGCTTTGTGGGGGCCGGTTGTGCCTTGGGGTAAGATTTTTTCCCACATCTGTGGCATGTCCACTGTAGGTTGCAGCATCCTCTGGGATATCTTTGCTTTATCACACGGCAAAAGTTTCACTTAAAAAAACAAGTTCCCGAGTGAAAAACCCAGACCCAAGCAAGGCTGACATTTATTATTTGAAGGTAAAGAAACCACAATTAGGATTAATTTATTCTCTTCTCAGGGGATGCATAAACACATACCCCAGAAACGTTTGGAAGAAATTTCAGGCAGGGCCTCTTGTTCCCATGTGAAGTCCTGAAATCCAAAAGCTTATCTTTCAGGGAGAAAACCTGAAGCTTGGAATTTCAGAATTATGAACTCTTGGAGTAAGAAAGAACCAGTCCTATACACAAGTCCTCTTGGCCGGGTCTCTCTCAGACCTGGAGATTCTTGCTTCCTCTCACGAATGCTCATTGTTCGCATTTTTACCTGAACAATTT
Organism: Sciurus carolinensis; assembly: GCF_902686445.1. Taxonomy (NCBI): domain Eukaryota; kingdom Metazoa; phylum Chordata; class Mammalia; order Rodentia; family Sciuridae; genus Sciurus; species Sciurus carolinensis. Next base: position 132,802,816 of record NC_062219.1, read on the forward strand.
TTATATTTTGCATTTTATTCTATATATACTGCACTTCTGTCACTTTCAATTATTGATCCTAAAAGTCAAAGAGAGTCCTGTGCCCATGCAAATTCCCTCCAAATGACCAATTCTAAAAAGTGTTGCTGACTTTTAAAAGTTCGGTAGCCCGTGGTTCGACTCTTCTTGAATCATCTTGAGGTTCTCCTTTTAGTCCAGCTTATTTTTGTCATTGACTGTGGTTTAACATAAAACAAAATGAGTTACAAATTGGAGAGAGAGCTGCCATTTGACTGTAAGGAAACCAGATACCCACAAAGAGGAACTTCACCCATGTTACCAGTCTCCCTTATGAAGAACTGAGCTGCCAAGGTCTGAGCAGAGAAGGTTTCAACAAGAGAACATATAAAGTGGGCAGGGGATCCAGTGAGGTGGCACCAGACCTATGTGTATCCTCCCTACTTTTGGGGATCTGTGCTGACTTGTTGCTGTGGATACTTCTTCTGATCTCCAGTTGTGTTTCACTCCTCCATCATGATTCCTAAGCATGCTCGATTGATGCCTAAGCATCTCTTTCCTTGAGTTCTCCGAGCATAGCTTCGTGCCCTGGAATTTGCAGTAAGAAGGTGACCCTCAATGTGCAAGAACAAAAGGAACTCAGACTTGAGCATTGGTGTTGGCACCACCGAGTGTTAGAGTTCTCAAGCTTCCCTGGAACGCTGCTGCTGTTGTCTCCAACAAGACACCATCAGCTCACGCCCAGGCTGGACTCTAAGTAAGGAAAGCACTTCTGGTTCCCATCTGAACAATTCTCTCCTAGATCCAGGATTTCCCATCCCAGCCCTGATCTGCCTCCCCTCACTGGGTGGCTGAGTTTACTGGTTAGTGGGTTACCTGCTAGCTGGCTCTACCCTTAGCTCTTCCTACCGGTCAGGCAGGATGTGGATCTTATTGCACTGGCAATCATGATATCCCAGTGGATGACCCAGTTCTGTTATCCCACAGCCTTTTCACTTCATACCTGTGATCCCACTATAGAAAGTAGAAGATTGGCTGGGCGATATTGTGCATGCCTGTAATCCCAGTGACTGGGGAGGCTAAGGCAGGAGGATCAAATGTTCAAGGCCAGCCTCAGCAACATTAGCAAGGTCCTAAGCAACTTAGCAAGACCCTGTCTCAAAATAAAATATAAAAAGAACTTGGGATGTGGCTCAGTGGTAAAGCACCCCTGGGTTCAATTCCTGGTACCAAAAAAAAAAGTGGAATATTGATTGTCTTCTCCAGGTTAAGAAAACTCCTACCGGTGCCCACTCAGAAGGACTGAATCACTAAGTTTGTTGTTACCATAACAAAATACTTGACAGATGCTACTTGATAAAGAAAACAGATTTATTTACCTAACTGTTTTTGAGGTTCAAGGGCATAAGCACCTGCTTTAGTTCAGCTGTGGTAAGAACCTCATGGAAAAAGTACAGGTGGTGTTCAGGTTGGGGTAACTGGTCACATATCAAGCCAGGAGGCAGTGAAAGTGAAGGACAGGAGGGGTCAGTCTTGTTCTTTTATAACAACCCTCTTGCAAACACTCAAAGGGTCCCACAAGCGTTACCTTCAAAGGGCATAATCAGGTAACCCAGGAACTTCCCCTAGGACCCACCTCTTAAAGGTTCCACAGCACTTCCCAATATTGCCACTCAAGGGATCAAACCTTTAAGGCCTGAACATTTGAGGGACACTCAATCCACACCCAAATTTTAGCAAGGACCCTAATAGGCACTCAATTATTGTTCTAAATTGAGCTAAATTAATAAACAACCCAGCACAATTAAGAATCATATCCTTCTCTTGCCCACAGACCACCCCCACTTCCTCTCAGGTGTCCCAGGGACCCTCTCTAGCACTTTCCAGCTCACCCCATCAGTCTGAAGGTCATTAGTTCACCTCCTTGTTCTGGGACTCACATTTGCCAGCTATGTGGTGCCCCAGAGCCCAGATATTCTGGGGGTGACTCTTTTCTACATGAGACTTCCCTATCTTTCTCTCAATGTCATGTTAGCCACCAGATTCAGAGAAAACCAGATACAGAACCTGCTAATATACAGTTCAAGCCACCTATATAACCACAGAGCAAACTGCATCCCTCTGTCTCAGAGACCACACCCAAGACGCCCAGAGATGGGAGTTTGCACAGCACTGCCCTGGACATACATGCCATTCCTGGAATCTTAGTGCTGGAAAGCTCCCTGGGACCCTTGAATCCAGTGCTTCTTTAGAGTGTGGGGACTAAAGCCTGAGCACTTGGTCCAAACCCCTTCAGCTTGTCGGCGAGATGGCAGGGCTGGTCACCCCGAGCACTGACATGTCTCCCATGACCTCCCCAGAGTGCCACATTGGGTGGTGGGCAAATCTGGCCACACAGTCTTTGCCCTTCCTCCTACTGAGAGGTGAGAGTTAACCCCTCACTCTTAAAAACTGGGTGGGCTTGTGGAGCCTCTCTGACCAGTAGAGTATGATGCAGGGGAAGCTATATTCCAATGTCGGGTCACACATGGCCCGGCTGTGTCCAGCTGCTTTCTAGACATTCATTCTTTGGTCCCTGAACCATCAGATATGAAGTCCAGCTCTCCTGAGGCTGCAGGCTCAGAAGGCGGTGGGTACACGCTCCAGCCCTCAGGCCCCACTGAGCCAGCCATCGCTCCATCCCGAGCTCCACCCTTAGCATCTGGCATATGAATCTCAGGTGGCTCAGACCAGACTACTCACCCGCTGAACGCCACCCAGTGACCTAAGTCAATTCCACGTGAAATGGAAGGATTGCCCAGCTGAGCCTCGGCTGAATTCCTGATCCACAAAGTCATGGGCTATTTACAAAAGCAAAAACAAAAAAAAAAAAAAACAAAAAAAAAAAAACTGTTATTGCTTTAAGCCAGTAGGTTTTAGAGTCCAGTCACCCCTCAGTATCAGTGGGGGATTGGTTCCATCCCTTCCCTACTGGTGAGTATCAAAATCCACAGATGCTCAAGTCCATCATATAAAATAGTGTAGCATTTGCATAAAACCTGCACACATCATCCCATATACTTTAAATCATCTTCAAATTACTTATAACACCTAATACAATGTAAATGCTATGTAAGTAGTTGTCATACTGTATTGTTTAGGAAATAATGACAAAGAAAAAAGTCTGTACCTGTTCAGAACAGATGTCATTTTTTCAAATATTTCGATCACAGTTTGAATCTACAGATGTGGAACCTGCAGATATAGAGGGCTGACTGTAGTTTGTTATGCAGGAATACAGAACAAGAATGCTACGTGGCCTCCTACATTAGTTGCTAAATCTGGCATTAAAAAGAATCACAAGTACCACTGGGTGATTTAAACAACAGAGATTTGTTTTCTTATAGTTCTGGAAGCTGAAGTCCAAGGCCAAGGTGGGAGCAGGGTTGGTTTCTCCTGAGGCCTCTCCTTGGCTTGCAGGTGGCTGTGTTCCCCCTGTGACCTCACATGGCTTCCTTCTCTGTGTGTCTGTGCCCTGATCTCCTCTTACAAGGACACTAGTCAGAGTAGATTAGGGCCCAGCCTAGTGACCTCCTTTTTATCTAACTACCTCTTTAAATATTCGAAGGCACATGGGGTTCAGATTTCAGAATTGGAATAGGGACATGATACAACCCTAGTGCTTCCTTAAAAGAAAGAATGGCCTGCCCATAATTCACATCCCCAGGTATTAGCTCTCACTGTCCCGTAAGAACACCAACTCACTATATAGTCTCGGTGAAACCATTCAATAATAATACGTGCTTAAGCTTGAAGTAATACACAGGTGGCTAAAAATGAAAATCAATTGTGATTGTGCGAACTCTTCCCTTGGGTACATTGAGACTACTAATGCCCCCCTCCTGTGATGTTGAAAATTAAAAAAGCCCCAGGGGTAGAATGGGACCCAAGTCCTGGAGCCACTTCTGCAGGCACTGTGGGGAAGGGAGCCCAGCCTGTGGGGCTTTTCAGGCATCAATGCAAATGGCTCCTCTGTGAGCCTGGCTCCAGTGATCAGGCCGTTAGCTTAGGCAGAAGTCCCACCTGCTGAACACTGGGACAAACAGGATATTCAGTGTTCCACTAAGGAGCTCGTATTTCATTCAGCAGCTCTGCAAGCTCTTGTCATGAGTAATGTGTGTGACACGGGACTGGACGGGGGTGGCAGCAGATTGCCATGTAACTTACCTTCATCTCTCCAGAGCTGCGTTCAAGCCTCAGCCCCCGGCTTTGCACGCAACGGTGAGCCTGGCAAGCAGAGCCCGTGTCTGGTTAATGTAGAAAAAGAAAACACTGGCAAACAGCTGTCTTGGCTAGAGCCGCGGACACAGCCCAGGCCTGCATTACAGGGACGTCCAGGATGAACCGCGAGGTTCTTCCACAGGAACTCTGCCTGTCCTTCGAGTGGGAATGCAGACCAGTGTTGTTGTCAAGGGAATGGAAACCCTCCCCTGGCACCAAGCGCCTGCTCTTCTATGTAAAAGCTCTGCTTCTGCTGTCAGGTCATCTTACTGCCCCCTCATAACCACATGGCTGTTTTCAGTAACTGGTCTTCCCCAGAAAGTCCTGCCACCTCTGCATCTCAGGTTCTGCTGTGCCTTCACCATGCTACCTGATCTATCAGGAAGGAGACTTGCCTGCTCTAATTTCATCTCCACTCTCCATGATATGGGCTTAGGCTCCCCCTGCCCCAACCCAGGGAAGCCTGAGATATCACAGCTGCCCTTGGGACAGCACTGCAGTCCCTGACAAGGTCTCCAGGGTCTTCTCTTTCAAGGTAGGAGAGATCTTGACTGGCTGTCTCTGCTTTTCCCCAGCCCCAGGTCACTGGCTGCCAGCAATCTGTAAGGTATACAGCAGGCATGCTTTGGTATAACTGCACAATTTGGGTCATAAAGTGATTTAATGAGGCAATGGCCAAATGGATCTTACTCATTCTACGTTATTTAATACATGATGGGTATTTTTCCCCACCAGAGGCTCTTTCTCAGAAGTAAGAAGCCACCCACCAACAAAGGCCACCCTCAAAACCTAAGTTTACTAATACAGTCAGCCCTCTGTATCCTCAGATTGAGACAACCAAGGATCAAGAGTATTTGAGGGAAAAAAATGCCTATGTATTGAATATGAACAGACTTTTTTCTTGTAATTATAACAACTATTTATATAACATTTTCATTGCATTCAATACATCATCTAGAGATGATTTAAAGTATATGGGAGGATGTGTGTAGGCTCCATGTAAATATGGCACCAATTTATATAAGGGACTTGAACATACACAGATCAAATATCTTAGGGAATATTGGAACCAATTCCCCCCAGGTACCAGGGAACAACTGCATTGCAAAAGGTTAAAATCAGGCCAGCATCTCATACCTGCATGGTACCCTCTTGCCCTCTTATTTGGCCCTTACATAGCTTAGACTCGGGCAAGATAAAACTTCTACTCATTTTATAGACATCAACATCTGGCTACTGCAAAGTCATCAATAGTGTGAAGCAGCCAGGGTGAGAAGGAGAGATGTAGGTCTGGACTCTTCCCCTGACATCTGCCACCTAAGGACTTTGAGTCACTTACCACTCAGGCTGCCACCCCTGTGCAGCTACTTCTCATGTTCCTTCACCATGAGGGTATGTGCACCCACTAGGCCCAAGTGACATAAGAGAGGTGCAGGACAAACTCAGGGGTATTGTTAAAGTTTGGATGGGAGGTGTCCCCCAAAAGCTCACATGTGAGTTAATGCAGCAAGGTTCAGAGGAGAAATGATTGGGTTGTATGAGTCTCAATCCAATCAGAGAATTAATCCCTTGTGGGATTAATTGAAGTGGTAGTGACTGGAGGAAGTGGGAATTGGGGCGTGGCTATGGGGAATATATTTTGTATCTGAGAACTGGAGCCTCTCCCTACTTCCTGATCACTATGATGTGTGATGCTTCACTCCACCAACCTCTCCTACCATGATGTTCAGCCTCACCTCCAACCCTAAGGAATAAAGCCAGCCTTCTATGAACTAAGTAAGACCTCTGAAACTGTAAGCCCTCAAATTAACTTTTTCTCCTTTACAGTTGTTCTGGTTGGGTCCTTTAGTCACAGCATCAAAAAAAAAAAGTTGACTAAAAAAGGTATCATCTTGGCATGACCCCAAGCCACCTGACCATCACCTGCACTCAATATCAGCTTATCAACAGCTCCAAATTCACCCTTTATGGTCTGTCTGTGAAAATGGAGCTGGACCCATTAAATATGTTTCCTTCACCAGCTGGCACAGTGTTGAACTGAAGAGAGTTTGAGGAAGGGGTTGTCCCTCTTGGGTTCAGTGTGCCCTCTTGTCAGGTTCTTGTAGCCCCCATGGATAGGAGCCCTTCTGTAGACTCCCACCTTGGATTTCAGCCCACTGGAGAGACACCTTCTTGCAAACATCTTTCTTTGGCTACTAAGAGGGCAGATTTCCATATGGTTCTACCCATAGAGTATAAGAGCTGCTTTTCTGACATTGACAAAGCCATAACCATGATCTTTCCAAGCAGGACAAGCCCTCTGGTTGGGGACTAGGAGCCCTTCCTTGGGTACTCCAACTCAGTTCCAAGGGTAGTGGTCACTCTTTACATATCATTTATTCCACTATTGTTTAGAGTCTTCTTTACTTCCAATCCTTCATGGCTATAATTCCCTGTTAGGAGTTCTTTATATAAAACTTTCCCTGTTCAAATTGGTTAGGTGGTTTCTGTCTCTGGAGTGGGTCCTGCCTGATACATTGCCTAGGTGGGTCTCATTTCCCCCGGCAAAAACAGCTTCCCTTGTCTAAATGCAAAGAGAGAGACCAGGCCAGTAAAGAATGTAGACGTGGAGCTATACTGGGTATAACTGATTAGATTCAAGGACAAATGAAGGAATTTCCAGCAGATGTGATCTTCTACCTTTGAATCCCTGATGACCTGGGTGGTGGGATTGGGCTTATTTTGTCCAATTGGACTGAAAATTCATATAGAGAGCCAAGAAGCAAAAGCTATAGAGGAGGGGGATGAATTCAACTCAATATAACTAAGGACTTTCTAATTGGTGAAGCTATTTTGGACATGAAATGCATTGGTTTAGCCAGGTATATGCTGGCACACAGGCCAGGTAGGGTAAATAGAGACTGCATTATTACTGAGGAGAACTTTATGGGGGGGACTGGGGTATGATGAACAAAATTTCTAAGAATCCATTATTCTGAGAGAAGATAACAAACAAAATACAGAGTGAGTACTGTAAAGTCAAAACTATGAAGAAACTAAATAATAATGTTAGATTCTTTGACCTAAAATCTGAGTCACTACATCACTGTAATATTGTAATTAATACAGCCAATATTAAAAAAAATTTCCCTAACTTTTATGTCTTTATTTAACTGGATAAAAGCACATTGAAAGCATAGTCATGCTGGTAATCTACATATATCAAACCACATGAGAAAGATACATTTTCAACTAAGGTAAAAAAGAAATATTGCCAGAATTTATATATTCAATTTAATTTTCAATTTGTTCCTAAAATCTCATTTGCTATTTTTTATCTTAGGAGCCCTAGGGCCGCTTAATGTAGACATTTATGATGTACTAAAGTTTCTGTGAGACAATTTAAATAGTTAGCATTAAGTGCACATGAATTTATGGCTCTATAAATGTCCCCAGGAACTGTGTAAGACATAGTACTCCTGGAAACCTCGCTGACAAATTCAAACCCAGTTTCACACTGACAAATAAGTTTTTTTTTTTTCACCAAAAAGCAATGATTTTTATCTCCACTGATTTAAGTTAATGAACTTGAACATTACACAGAAAAAGATCGATCAGTCAGTCTGGTAATTTAACAGGTATTTGTTGCTTGTCTTTTGCCAAACACCTTGAATATAGTAGTAGGAAAGACCAATATGGCCCCTGCTCTCATGGAGCAAAAAAAAAAAAAAAAACAGGTTCCAATATGTAAGTGATACCTAGTACTGTGAAAGTTAATGGGGGTGAGATGTGGGTAACTGGAAATGAAGTCTGGAGAGGGAGGGAGTGCCAGACAGAAGGGGTACTTAGGGTAAACCCTAAGCATTAGGATTAAAGAAATGGGAGGGAAGTTTGGATGAGAATAGGTATTGCTGCCGGTAAAGGAAACACCATATCCCACCAATAAGAATATAAAAAAATCAAGGATCTGAAAATGCTCCAGACCTGAAGTAGGAAGAGGAGTGAGTGAGGGGGACAAGAACTGATGAGAGATGAGCTTTATTCTTTACTTATATATCTGTCTACTTTTCATTATGTTAACAAACTACCTGAGACTGTCTATTTTATAAAGAAAAAGGGTTTATTTAACTCACAGTTTGGGAGTCTGAAAGTCCAAGATTGGACTCTTTTGCTTCTGTCAGGAGTCCCATTGACTGTGTCACAACATGCAGAGAAATGGAAATTGTTGCATGTGGAAGAAACCAAGAGCATGATGGCCTTATTTTTTCACAACCCATTGTTGCAAGAACTAACTCACTCTTAGACAAGCTCTAACCCCAAGGGCACACCCCCAGAAATCAAATTACCTCACCCTAGGCCCCACCTCTTTAAGGTTCCACCACCTCTTGATACTGCCATACTGGGCCCCAGGCCTCCAGTATATGAACCTTTGGACGGGTCATATTGAAACCACAATACTTGACTTATTTATCTTTATTCTATCTATGTTTATTCTTTTGGTCTGTGTGGTGCCTCACATGTGCTAGGCAAACACTATACCTGGCCTACACCCCTAGTTTTCGTCTTTATTCTTTATCTTAGTGTCATAATTCTTTAAATGTGTGTGTATGTGTTTGTGTATGTTCACATCTCCTCATATATGGGTGTGTCTATTGGGTCTAGATGAAAGAAATATCCCTTACTATTCATCTCAGTCAAGAACAGAAAATTTCACTTTATCCTCTGTTCACTAGGGGAAACTGAAGGTTTTTAAGCCACAATGATGACCAGGTTGCATTTTTTAAATTTCACCCCAGTTGCAGAGAAGAAAATGGATTGTGAGGAGTAATTCTAGAAGTAAGAGGCTGTGAAAAATGGATTGTTTTGCATTTAGGTGGTACCAGTGGGAGTGGAGAAAGAGAGGACAAATTTGAAGAAATGTTCAGGGAAAAAGAACAAGATTTGGAAGTAGACTGAATATGCCAAGTGTCTTAGTCAACTTTTTCACAGCTGTGACTAAAAGACTAGACAAGAACAATTTAGAGGAGGAAAAGTTTGGCTTACAGTTTCAGAGATCTCAGTCCACAGATGACTAACTCCTTATTGTGGGCCTAAGGTAAGGCAGAACATCATGGTGGAAAGGCATGGTGAATGAAAGCAGATCAGAACATAGAGCCATTAGAAAGGAGGGAGAGGGAGAAGAGACAGAGAGAGAGAGAGAACTTCACTCATCAGGGACAAAATACACTGGGGACTGGCTTACCCCCGGTAACCTATGTCCTCCAGCCACACCCTATCTCCCTACAGTTGCCACCCAGTTAATCCAGTCACTTGGAGTAATGCAGTGATTAGGTTAAGGTTCTCATAACCCAAACATTTCACCTCTGAACTTCCTTGCATTGTCTCACACATGAGGTTTTATGGTCTCATATGTAGACCATAACATCAAGTGAGGTAGTGGGAAGAGTTGAGTCTGCCTTGCAGGGTGCTGACGCGAACAACAGCTTATATTGTGGGACATTTTGTTGAAAAGGGACTTGTGGAGAGAAAGCGTGGTGGCCAGGGGAATGAGATGCCCAGAGAGAGAAATGTCAAGTTCAGACTTTCTGTAAGACCTCAACTTGCAGGCATTGAACAGCAGCTGGATACATGTGTCTGAAGCTCAGGAAGGCCAGGCACTCCTGGAAATGACGCTTAATGGCCCGATATTTACTGGCTCCTGCCTTGTACCAGGCACTGCACATTATAGATTAGACATACTACAGTAAACCAATGGACGTTGTCACTGCTCCTTTGAAACTTAGAGCAATTGGCATTTAAATAAAAATCGAAGTCATAGACATGGATACATTTACCTAGGCTGAAAGTTTTAAGGAAGACGAATGAGTTTAGGATTTCTACATCTAAGTTGGAAGTATAGGAGCAGTCAGCAGAAAACCAAGACAGAGGAAAACTAGGACATACTGCCCCCAGGAGCCAAGGAGACAAAGTTTTGTTCATAGGAGAACTGTTCACAAGACTTGGAATCAACCCGTGTCCATCCACAGAAGAATGGATTTTTTTAAATGGGTACGTATACACAAGGAAAGGCTAGTTGGCCCTAAATAAGAAGGTAGTTCTGTCACTCCTGACACCACAGATGGAACTGCAGGACATTGTGCTAAATGAGATAAGCCAAAGACAAAAGAGTGCATGTTTTCTCATATGTGGTAGCTAACAAAGTTGATCTCAAGGTAGAAGAAAGTAGAACAGTGATTACCAGAGACTGGCAAAGGGAGGGAGGACACAGGGAGGCTAGATAACAAACCAAAAGGAAGAAGCTTGGGAAGGAAAGGAGGAAAGAGCTCCAAAGGGGCAGTGACGACCTCCAATCATTGGCTACTGAATGTCTAAACCATAATGTGCAGTGCCTAGTGCACAGTAGGAGCTTAAAAATACCTGCCCTGCAGGCATCATTTCCAGTATTGCCTCTGCTTCTTTAGCTTTAGAGGAAAAAGTTATTTCTGAAGATGGAGGAAAATGTTCTAGGGTTCTTCAGCACAGTAGGTAAACAATAGCATAATAACCTGTTATTTGTTTTATGAGGAACTAAAAGAGAGGAACTCAGAGGCTCCAAATGTGAAGGAAATGATAAAGAGATAGAAACGCTAATGACCCTGGTTTGATCAATACATGCTACATTACATGTGCTTATGTATCACTGTGTGCCTCACAAATGTGCGTAACTATTGTGTATTTTTCTCCATTAAAAAGAAAATAATAATTGTAAAAAAAACTTGCAAAAAGGGGAAAGTGTATGTCAGAGTCAATGTGACTCAGATTGAAATGACACAAAGATATTCTTCCTCAACAGAGGTACTGATACTTTCTCTTTCCTACTTCCTACATATTCTCTTAAGATGAATATTAAATGATCTTAAGATGATATTAAAGCTCTATGAGTTTCTTATAAAATATCAATTTTCATCATCCTCATTATTTTCATTATAACAGTAAAGTCAAAAGTCAGTGCTAGAAACCACAATTCAAAAAGTTAAAGTGTCACCATCCAAGAGTACTTTTATCTCCAAGATTAGACATAGGCAAAGGGCTATACAAAAAGGTAAAACATAAAAGATAGTAAAATTGTAAAAAAAAAAAAAAAAAATCAGATTCTACTTCCTGGGTCTCAAAGTAAAGTGTAGTTACTCCTATACTGATGTGTTTATGTATTTGTTAATCTCTGCATGAAGATATATATAATGCAGTTAGTGTAATTCTGATATTGAATGACCTCACAAATTGGGGAGCTCCCACTATCTTACTCCATGTTTTGTTACTCTAACAAAATACCTGACACTGGGTAACACATAAAGAAAAAGGGATTATTTAGCTCACAGTTTTGGTGGTCTAAGAGTGTGGCACTGGCATCTACTTGGTTCTGGAAAGGACCTTGTGGTTATATCACAACATGGGAGAGAGAGAAAAACTGCATAGTAAGACAGGAAGTGAAAGGCTGGAGAAGAACCAGGAGCACTCATTTTATAAAGACCCATTCTTGTGGGAACCAACTCACTCTGTGAGACCTAACCTATTTCTTGAGACCAGTGTTAATTCACTCATGAGAGCAGAGCCTTCAATGATCTAATTATGTTCTTCTAAACCCCACCTCTTAAATGATTCACCACCACACTGGAACCAAGCTTTCAGCACACATAAACCATAGCCATACCATGGTACCCACTCTTTCCTGGTAGCTGACAAGTCTCATGAACACAGGGAAGCTATCAGAGATCTCCAGGCCAAAGGAGCTATCTCCAAAGTTTGGCCTCTAAGATGAAGCACAGTGGGATGGAATCCTGTCTCTGGAATAACCTTCCAAAGCTCAGTGGAAATGTAAACTGTGATGACTGTCATTGTCATTATTAAGGGCCTCTGTGATAATTGGAGAAGACTTAGGATACCCAATAACTAACTACATGGTGGGACCTTGGATTTTATTCTGAGATAGGGGAAAAGGGCATCAAAAGAAAACCACGTAAGTCCTGTGCTCTGGTTAATAGTATGGGACCGATGTTAATTTCCTGGTTTTGGTCACTATAACACAGATGTATCAAATGTCAACATTAGGATAAACTGGATGAAGCAGGTACAGGAAGTTTCTCCACTTTTTTTTTGCAACTTTTCTCTAAGTCTGAAATTATTTTAAAATAAAAATTTTTGCTTATATTCAAAGAAAGAGCTTTAAACATTCAATTAAATCACAATTAATTAGCAATCTAAATCCTCAAAGCAGGTCTCAGAGTCTGAATTTCTTAAAACTATTTCCTGATGGACTTTCTTTGTTGGGGTCTCTGAGATTAGGTTAGGTGAGGATGACTGAGTATCTAGGACATCAGAGTAAGTCTTAAAAATATTTTGACACTTCACTTGGCTTTGGCTATTTCTTTAGGCTTTTCTGCACCTTTGCATAGCAAATTACCTCATTTGAACCCACTGCTTAGAGGAAAGCTGCAACACAATGTTATTTTACTAACAACAAGTAAAATAGCTTCACTGGCTTCTAAAGCAAACATTTTTTTTCTTCTTTAAGGGGCTGGGGAGATAGCTCAGTTGGTAGAGTGCTTGCCCTGGGTTCAATCCCCAGCACCACAAAAAAAAAAAAAAAAAAAAAAAAACAAGGTACTTTTTTTCTTCTTTATTTGAATTTTTTAAATTTTTATTCCCTTTTTAATTTATTTTAAATTTACTGCCTATTAATCCAATACAGTATTTTTTTCTACTTTTGTAATACCTACATGGGTCTCATCTCTGTACTTTGCCACTTTGTACCAACTGAAAATAGTCCAGTTTAGTGTCATGAAGAATATGTCATGGATAGGCCCACACCCACAGAACACCCATCTCCATATGCCGTTGATTCATTTGGTGAAAACATGTTATTGAAATAATGCATGATGTGCAAAACATTGGCTTGCCTCTTGTGGTGAGAGCATCAACAATGAAATCTGACGGTATCATCAGGAAACACTTGCTCTACTGTCCCAGCTCACTCTATTATTTGCAAATGCACTAAGTGTTATAAGGAGAAGAGTTTGCCAAAGTCAGCAGAGTCAGTTTAAAAATGTCTGGATATTTGGCTCTGAAAATCTTCTCTGGCCAGCTCCTTAAGTCTTTTTCCCATCCCAGGACTTGCATGGTAACCACAAGAGGATCTAGGTTGCAGCCTGTGGGCTGGAAATCCCAGGAGCAGTCACAGCAGACTAGCAGAGGACCCTTCACAGCAGGGAGGCCCCTTTATCTAATCTCTTTTAATGTAAATGCATTTCATCCTTGTATAATGTACCTCAATGTCTCATTTAGATGCAGAAAAATGAATTCCACAGGAAAAAGCATTATCTAGGATAGCCTTGATCAAACAAGAATGATGTCATTGAACAAGCGTTGACCCATCCATTTAAAGGACAATTTGTTCAAATAAACCACCAATAAAAGACTGCTCCAATCAAAACAGGAGCAAAGTAAGAGAGGGGCCTGTATGGTTTGGGATTATGAATGTTGTAGAGCACTAAGACCAGGCAGGGGTGCGGGGGCGGGGAGACCACACCTTCCATTTGAATCCCCCAGCAGCGATGACGGATGTGGCATTGATGGATCAGCAGGTCCAAGCCAGAACGAAGATGGCCCCCAGGGAGGACTCCAACTGACCTGTAAACTGGAACATGTGGTTTTCTTTACAAGGTCTTCCACTGCTGAATTCTCAGTTTTCTACTTAGCAGAAAGTGTCCATCCTGCACATTTTACAGGGCACACAGGGTGGCCTAATCCCATCCAGTCACCAAAAAGCATGCAATTTATTTTTCCCTGAGACTTAGGGGAGAGACTCCCTAGCAAGGCTATCTTTAACCATGTGGCATCCCTCCATGGACAGGAAAAGCATTTAAGGATGCATCGATGAAGAAAGTGTTACAAACTGAAAGATGGAATTCTGTTTAAGCATGTCATGGAGAAACTATTAGAGCCAATAATTCATGTTTGAATCCCTGAAAGGACTCATTTAGTTCTGCTGGCTCTATAAAGGTGGTCCCATCAGAGCATAAATGTGCAGGATATGTCAAAAGTATCAATGAAACTAGACTGTCAGAAATAAAAAAAAAAAAAAAAATCAGGCACTGAGTTCATCGTGTCCCCTCCCAGACATCCAGGCTTACTGGTCAGAAAGAACTTAGTTTATCAGGCTTCCAGGGGTCAGACTTGAGGCATCCAGCGCTGAAAGGGCCCAGGCAGCACTAGGACAGCAGGGGGCGGTGTCAGCACACACTGGTGAGCTGCCCCTGACACCTGTTGGCTGAGGAGAGCTGTTTGATCCTCAGCCATTCCTGTGGCACAGAAATGAACACAGAACAGAAGTCAGTGACAAAGTCAGGGGAGATGTTCCTCTGTTCAGAAACAAGACGGGACACGAACAGGTCCCTATTTTCCCTGATTTGCTTACTCTTTCTCAGATTAAATGAGGAAGAAAGATGGAAGCTACAGTTAATCAGGACATAAAGAGGTCGCTTAGCAGTCCAAGGTCACACGAAGATAGTATTAGAGTAGTCAGCACTGTGAGGTTTGCAGGCAGAGAAGGGCACTGGGTCAGGGCTACATCCCAGGCATTCACTCCAAGCCCCTCTCCCGTCAGGTTCATGACTCTCTCTTCTGTTCCTTCCTTCCTTCCTTCCTTCCTTCCTTCCTTCCTTCCTTCCTTCCTTCCTTCCTTCCTCCCTCGCTCCCTCCCTCCCTCCCCCACCCCTTAATGGATCCAAGGTTTCCAGTTTCAGGCATTTTCTGTTTTAGCGTAGACATCTCTCTCAGCCTCTACTAGCTGAAATTATGTTCAGCGTAATGGTGCTCAAAATGAGCACCTCAGTGTTCAGGGAATGTCCCCGCACCCTCCTGGCCATGACTCCTGTCTCTTGTACTCGCCATTCAATCCACAAGTACATCTCACCAGTCCTGCCTTTGGTGTAAATCCAAATGCAGCCACCCACGAGTCCCCCGTGCCACCTCCCTGACCTGGCTACTGCCACCTCCTCTCCTCTGACCTGTACACAACTTTCCAGTCCATGTCCTCAGATCTGTTTTTGTTTCTTTCAATCTAATATCCACATGGCAGCCAAAGTGGTCCTGATAAAATGTGAGTCAAGTCACGTCACCTCACTGCCCGAAACTCTTCAATGCCTTATTACCTTCCCGCAGCAAACACTGCAGTCTTACAATGAGCAGGAAGACTCTGTATGTTCAGACGCTGTTATGTCTCTGACCTCCTCTCTGTTGTTCCTCTTGCTCTATCCACCCCAGTCACTCTGTCCTTGCTATTCCTTGAGCTTTTCAGGCATGGTCCCACCTCAGAACCCTCCCACATCATGGTTCCTTTGCCTGTAATGCTCTTACCCAGCCTTCCTGGGGCTCATTCCTCACCTCTTTTAGATCTTTACTCAAGTACATACCCACAAGTCTCCACCCCCATTTCCTGGCTGTATTTTACTTCATAGCATGTATCATCATATTACAAGCTAGGTATTTCACTTATTTACCTTGTTTAATACGTTTCCCTTAACAAGAATGTGAGGACCAAGAGTGCAGAGATTTGCTTGTTTTGTTCCATGATGTATCCTTAGAGCCTAGAATACAGTTAGTGCTCAGCACTTATTGATTCAGTGGGGGGATTAGTGACTATTAAATGGATGACACAGATCAGGTAGTATAACAGAGAATCAAAGGGGAGATAAGAGATGCTGAGAACCCACAGGCCAGGCCAGGGAAGGCTGTTTCTTAACCTATTGCTAAAAGGTGAGCAGAAGAGTTCTCTAGCACAGGGGTTGCATCCAGTCAACTACCCTTCAGAGGGTTATGAGATCATTCCAGTGGTCTGTGACCATGAATATAAACAAAATGTACAGGTGACGTGGTGGCACACACCTGTAATCCCAGAAGCTCAGGAGAGGAAGGCAGGAGGATCACAGGTTCAAAGCCTGCCTCAGCAACTTAGTGAGGCCCTAAGCAATTTAGTGTGGTTCTGTCTCAAAATGAAAAATTAAAAGGGTTGGGGATGTGGCTCAGTGGTTGAGTGCCCCCGGTCTCAGTCCCCAGTACCAATAAACAAATAAACAATACAAAGAACCAGAATTTTAAAAATCAAAATGTTTGACATAGTAAGAATAAGCATATTTTTGTACACACACATGCTAGGTTATTACAATATAAAATGCATCAATCATTGTAGTTCAAAAGTTTGAAAAGCCTGTTACAGATAAGAACTCCTAAAATAGCTAAAATAATCCCATTTTAGATGTTCAATGGAGAAAGATCTTCCACAGTATTTTTTGCTATTCTCATGCCAAGTTTGAGAGTGTGCATGTGGTCGACAGTTCCCTGAGGCTCTTTTTCTTTTTCTTTATTCTTGTTCTGTGTGTTCTTCAGGTTGCATGGTCTCCATCTATTTTCAAAGTTGGCTGATTTCTTCTTCCATTCAAATAGACTTTGAGCCTCTCTCATGAATTTTTATTTTTGTCCTTGTGCTTTTCAACTTTAGAATCCCCATGTCTTTTAAATTATTGCTATATCTTTAATGATATTTCTTATTTATGAACCACAGCTATCATCACAACCTCCTTTAATTCTTTCAACATAGTTTCCTTAGTTCTTTAAATACATTTATAATCCCTACTTTGAAGAATTTATCTGATGAGTCTGATATCAGGGCCTCCTCAAAGGCAGTTTCTAGTGCCTGGTTCTTCCATGTGTGTTGGCCACACTTTCCTGTTTCTTTGTATGACTTATAATTTGTTCATTAAAAACTGAACATTTTAGATAGTCAATTCAATCAACTCTGGATACTAATCTTGCATTAGGTGACTTGATCTTCTTGCTAATTTGCTTTTTTTTTTTTAAATTTGGTCAGTGACTTGGTGAGATTAAATCCATGAAGCCTTATGTCCCTTGTAGAGTGATGTCCCTCCTCAGATATTTTTCCCCTTGTGTCTCTCTTTTAACCTGTCTTCCTAGGGATTTACCCTAGGTATGAGTAAACCACGTATTGGTCAAGGGTGTTAACCCTTTAGCAATTAGAATTTCACCATTTCCCACTGGATCTCTGTGGGTAACTTTAGAGACCGCTTTTATGGTTCGGGGACTCTATGATTGTGCCCTGTCTTCAGTCAGTCATTCATAGCTAAAAGGCTCTCTTTCAGGAAAAAGTGGGGCCCTGGACTGTCATGTTCCCACAACCAAGAATAAGTGGATTTTTTCTTTCTCGACTTGGCTTCCTAGGAGCTGCCCTTGGGTCAGAGTAACTTTCAGTTAGCCAGTATTTGGTCAGAAGTTGTGCTTAAGCCCCTTTGAACATTCCTGGGTCTTCTGACGGATCTGCATGTGGCTTTGTGAATGCTTTCAAGCTGTCCCACATCCTGGAGTGACACTGTACTCTGTGAGCACACACCCAGAGGCACGGTGGTGCCTGGTGTCCCTAGTTTGCCCTTTCCTGTGTGCAGCTCTGCCCTAAAGCACAAACTGGAGCGAGGCAATGGGGCCTCAGCATTCTTGCCCCTGGGCAGAGTCATCTCCCTACAAGTGGAGGCTGTATGGGGAAGGGAGCCCCAGTCCTCTAAGCTGTGCACACCTGGAGTAGTGCTTCCATAACACAAGCCTGAGAACTAAGAGGTGCAGGTGACCTCCTGGGGTGGAGCTGCAACCCTGGACTGAGAGTCGAGCCAAGACCGAGTCCCCATCTTTGCTCCACTAGCAAAGGAAAAGCTCTCATCACACAGAGCTGGAAGCAAAGAGGAGAGAGCAAACAACCACTCGGGTGTCACAGACTCTTGATATTCTTTGTCAGATTTAGTGGATTTTCTTGAATAATTGTTCTGCCATTACTATTGGCTCTTGGATTAATATAGGATATCTTTATTAAAACATTATATTTATGCATAGTATCTGGGTTCCTTTTTCTTCTTTCTTTCTTTCTTTTTTTTTATTTTTATTTTTTTTTAATTTTGTACTGAGGATTGAAGCCAGGGGCACTTAACCACTGAAACACATCCCAGACCTTTTTTTTATATTTTATTTAAAGACAACTAAGTTGCTTAGGGCCTTGCTAAGTTGCTAAGACTGGCTTTGAACTTGCAATCCTCCTGCCTCTCAGCTTCCGGAGTCTCTGGGATTACAGTTGTGTGCCACCATGCCCAGCTGGGTTCCTGTCAACATAATTAAACATACAAGAAATTTGATTTTAATCCCCATTCCCCCGCCCCGTTTTTTTTCTCTCCTCTATTGATTTTCCTTTCACACTTTTAAATTTATTTTTGATTGATACTTTCTACATGTACTTAAAGAAGCTATTCCCTTGGGTACATTGATATACGTATATAACATGATTCTGTGAGATGTATTCCATGTTTCTTTCCCTGTCCCTTTCTTCCTCCCTCTCATTCTCCTACTTCTACTCCACTGATCTTGCCTCTATCTTTGTGATACCCAATCCCCTCCCCCACCACCTTCTTAACCTTATTTTGCTTTAGTAGAGGATTTTTCAAAATGACACTTAATAATTTTACATTTTTATGGGTCGAAGTGTGATAATTCAATATGTGTAAACAATGTGCCATGATAGCATCAGGGCAATTAGCATTTTTATCTCCTTAAGTGCTTCTCCGCTTTACAAGCCTTCAAACTCCTTTCATCTAGTTCCCTATGAAATACAAAATAAATTATTGTGAACTAGAGTCACCCTACTATGCAGTAGGATGCTAGAACTTTTTTCTTCTATCTAATAATATTCTGGCTCCTATCATCCAGCCTCCTGGTATTTTCCCCTTCGTCTTAGTGGCTGCTTCCTCTTCCTAGTCTTAGCAAACTTCATTGTACTTTTTCCTTAATAGAGCCTTTAAGTGGTTGTTGGTTTGCATTTTTTCTTTTTCTTTTTTTGAGTCAGGGCCTCACTATGTTGTCTACGTTCCCAGGCTGGGCTCAAACTCACAATCCTCCTGCCTACCCTCTGCCCCTAGTAACTGGGACTATAGGCATGCACCTCTACATCCAGTTTTGGATTTTTCTTTTTAAGTCTTTTCACCAGTTAAATGGTTGTTTCCCTGAAAATAAGGTCTGTCTCCTTGTTCTGCCTTTCTGGAAGTTCTGCCTTCTGGCCTTCTGTACAGTTCACACTAAGTTCTTTCTTCCTGAAGTTACTCTCTGGATGGAATTCCAGGCTGATGTTTCTGGGGCCATCTTGCTGCTACTTTTCAGCAGACACCACCTATTCAATGGGTCCTCCCCCACCTGAAATCTCTCAGGCCAAGCCTAAAGAAGAGCCAGAAGAGTATGAGGAAGAATATGAACTCAGAGTTCTTGCTTAGGGATGGTCGGGTCCAGTCACGAATAATTCAGTCTCAAATAAATAATGTTGACTTATAGAGTCCCTACTTCCACCCCCGCTTGAATGTGAGGACTAGCGGGGCAGGGATTTTTGTTTATTTTGCCTGATGCTGGATCCCCAGAGCCAGTGCCTGGTGCACAGTAGGGTATCCATGAAGTGGGTACGCCTCATGCCCACTACCCCTAGCTATCTTCAGTTGGACACATGAGGGTAATAAAGCCAGGATTCTTCAAGAGAACCTTGAACATCTGCACACACAACAGTTTAGCCTGCTCTCTGAGGCTATCATTTAGCATAGCCCCTGCTCCAGCCAGGATGGCTCCCATCCGGGTCCCACCCAGCTCCTACCCGGCTCCATGTTAAGAGGGACAGAGCACCAGAGCTGTAACCATGTGTATCACCAAAACACCTGCAGAACTGCTTCTTAAAATAGATGTCTCTTGTCCAGGCACAGTGGCATTTGACTACAATCCCAGCTACTTGGGAGGCTGAGGCAGGAGGATGGCAAGTTTGAGACTGGCATAGGCAATTTAGTGAGAACCTGTCTCAAAAAAAAAAAAAAATTAAAGGACTCAGGGGGAAAAAGATGCTTCTTCCTCTATTATGTCACTCTTTGCCTCAGTGCCCCATCTACAGGAAGGGGAGATTCAGGTAAAAGAGAAGGCTCTGCCTCTATCCAAGGAAATGACAGAAAAGAACGTACCCACTATCTCTTCAAATAATCGCTGGGAAATATATTTTGTGCCATGCAATGAATGAATTGAAGAAAAGTTCTTTATGTGTTAGTTCATAGCCTCACTAAGGTAAGGACTACCAGAACATGTTTGAATCAGGAGATAAGATTTAGAGAGGAAGTAATTTTAAAGTCACATGACAGTAAGTTTAACAGACTCAAGATTAGAATCCAGCTATGGCTGATTCCAAAGCTCATGTTTGTCCTGCTATCTTTTTATTATATATTTAGAGTGTCTTAAAGGTTCTCATAGCTGTAAAGGACCTTCTGGATAATCTAGGCAAAAGTCTTTCTTTTTTGCATTAAACTCTATAAAACCTTAAACTGAACTAAAGCTCAATTACATGGACTTAAAAAAAAGTTATCCACTGCAGGACCCAAGATGGTCTTGGTGACCCTCATAACTTGCTTGGCTCTGCAGCAGTCCTTTGCCAACCTGTCTCCATCCCAATCCCAGCTCTAATCATCACATGTCCCTTTTGTTATTGCATAAACTTTATTTTTAACAAACTTTAAACATATAGTTACCTTCCTCTGACTTATGCTCAAAAGTCATCATTGGAAACCATTGACATTCACTATTATCATTGATGAGTATCTCTAGAAAAGTTGGAAGCTGTCATTTTTAATTTCACATCTAAATTCCAGAGTGTCCTTTGTTCTGAGGAAGCAAAGGGCATGCAGGTTCTTCCAAATCCCCAAACCCCAAATCATAAAGACCCAACACTTTTTGAGCTTCAAAATGACCCCCCAAGTGGAAAATTCTGCATCATGAAACTTTGTTTCATGCACAACATTATTAAAGACATTATAAAACTCACCTTCGAGCTATATGCATAAGGTGTTAAAGTATAAATGAATTTTGTGTTTAAACTTCAGTCTCATTGCCAAGAAATCTCACTATGTACACACAAATATTTTAAAAATCTCCTCCAAAAAAAATCAAAATCCAAAACACTTCCAGTCCCAAGCATTTGGGATAAGGGATATTCAATATGTATTAAAGATTATTTCCAAATGACTGTTGAACAGGCATGTTCTCAATGAATCTTGTTATTTATTTTTAATCATGTCACACCTGTAAAACACAATTTGTCAAAAACAAACACTTCAGAGCCCTCTGAACCCTGAGTTCTGATTTCACAGGAGGGTCTCTCTAATGTTGGTATTACCTTTTCCTTGATTGCCGAGAACTGCCTGTCAGCATGGCAAAGGGTCCCGTCCTCCCTCTGCAGCCGTGCGAGGGGCCCACCAACCTTGAGTCACAGACTCAATGAGAGCACATCGGTGCACTCAGGTCTGGTGCTCTGGCCAGAAGCAGAGGCTGCCAATTGTACTGTGCCGTACTTAATTAAGTAATAGTTTTATGAGGTGGACGGCAATACCCTGGAGGCCAACTCAAGGCTACAGGATTTATTGAGCTCTAACTGCAAACTGACAGTCCCCAGCATGCACACAACAGAGCCTGTGTTACAAGGAAGTTAATGTTGCAAGAGAATTCTTTCAAGGGAAAGTGAAGTATCCATTCTTTAGTTGGGATTTCTGCTCCATGCAACAACAGCTCGTCCAACAGGAGCACAGGTGACACCAGCAGGTGACATGCAGAAAGAAAGTTGGGGGCAATGACCCAAAAGTATGTCCAGGGTGTAGACAGGAGGAGGCAGGATTCTGAAAGATGAAACCACCTTATTCAGGACTGAAAAGAGAATGGGATTATGGTAGAGGGAAGATGAGGAATAAGACAGGTTAGCAAGAATGTAATAATTAAGTTTGGTTTCTAGAACAAGAGGACCAGTGACAGTCATCTGTCTCTGAATACAACTCCACCCCTCTATCAGTTAGATAAATGGAAAGAAGCAGGAATAATGCTGGTGAGGTGTGGCTCACCCTGGGTTCATCATGTCTAGCTGTGGGGAACATTTTTTATTGTGGATTTTGACACACTAAGTGCTCTGCTGAAAATAAAAAAAAAATAAAAAAAATAAAATTGTAGACTTACAAGTATATAAGTTCTGGCCCATGCATGGGGCAGAAAGTCCACCAGGATTTGGGATCTGTCCTTTGATATTTTCCTTTTGTCTCTCATGATATCACACCAGTTTGTTCTCTCAAAGAAACCTCAGGAAGAAAAACAAACTTAAACACAGCATTTCTTTCCTGGGAACAAATAGAAAAATGAAGGCTTTGTGTATCATTTTTATTAATCTATAACACTGCCACCTGATTCAAAGCAAATACATAAAAAACACAGGGCAGATGTGTAAGAAATCCTTAGAGATGCTCATGTATTTAAAGTCAATGTATCAAGGATAAGACTCTTGCAGGCCTTTGTAGGAACCAGGAAATGCTGAGGAGATGACTGTCCATCCTCACTTACTCAAGGATATATCATTCTATCCTGATTTCCCAGGCTCATTAGTAATACTTTACACTTTCATTTTGAAAGACAGTCCAGTTTGGGCAATAAGTTATGCAGTGACCTACAGCTGGAAATCAACTCTAGAGATCTGAACGCCTCCCCACCCTTCGGGCCTACTGCTGGCCCAGCAACCTGCAAGGCCAAGGTTCCACAATAGGCAGGGAAGACCTATAGCCCAAAACTCACCTGAGGCCTGAAGTCATGTCAACCATGGTGCTTACCTGGAACAGCTGTGTCTACCCTTAAACTGATGGCCAGGAAACCCCTACCTCTCACCCTGCACAAAAATCAACTCACAATGGATCAAGGACCTTGAAATCAGACCAGAGACCCTGCATCTTATAGAAGAAAAAGTAGGTCCAAATCTTCAACATGTCGGCTTAGGACCAGACTTCCTTAACAGGACTCCCATAGCAGAAGAAATAAAAGCAAGAATCAATAACTGGGATAGATTCAAACTAAAAAGCTTTCTCTCAGCAAAGGAAACTCTCAGCAATGCGAAGAGAGAGCCTACAGAGTGGGAGAAAATCTTTGCCACTCATACTTCAGATAGAGCACTAATTTCCATAATATATAAAGAACTCAAAAAACTCTACACGAAGAATATAAATAACCTGATCAACAAATGGGCTAAGGAAATGAACAGACACTTCACAGAAGAAGATCTACAAGCAATCAACAGATATATGAAAAAATGTTCAATATCTCTAGTAATAAGAGAAATGCAAATCAAAACTACACTAAGATTCCATCTCACCCCAATTAGAATGACGATTATCAAGAACACAAGCAACAATAGGTGTTGGCGAGGATGTGGGGAGAAAGGTACACTCATACATTGTTGGTGGGGATGCAAATTAGTGCAGCCACTCTGGAAAGCAGTATGGAGATTCCTTAGAAAACTTGGAATGGACCCACCATTTGACCCAGCTATCCCACTCCTCGGCCTATACCCAAAGGACTTAAAATTAGCATACTACAGAGATACAGCCACATCAATGTTCATAGCTGCTCAATTAACAATAGCCAGACTGTGGAACCAACCTAGATGTCCTTCAATTGATGAATGGATAAAGAAACTGTGGTATATATATACAATGGAATATTACTCAGCTCTAAAGAATAATAAAATTATGACATTTGCAGGCAAATGGATGAAATTGGAGAATATCATGCTAAGTGAGATAAGCCAATCTCAAAAAAACCAAAGGACAAATGATCTCACTGATAAGTGGATGATGACACATAATGGGGGGTGGGAGGGGGCAAGAATGGAGGAAGAAGGGACTGTATAGAGGGAAAAGAGGGGTGGGAGGGAGGGAAGGAAAAATAACAGAATGAATCAAACATCATTACCCTATGTAAATGTATGATTATGCAAATGATATGCTTTTACTCCATGTATAAACAGAAACAACATGTATCCCATTTGTTTACAATAAAAATAAATTTAAATAAAAAAAGATGATAAAAAAACAACAAAAAAAAAACTGATGGCCAGGGTCACCCTTGTGGCCACTCGGCCATCTGGCCCTAGACTCATCTCTTTGGGTGGATGGCATCATGCTGACAAGAGAAAGTTTTTCTCCAGGTTATGACATGCCTTTCTCCTAGCCCAGCTTAGGAGTCCTTTTTAAATTTGCAACATATCCCATCTTCTCCATTTGGCGATCACAGAAACTAAAACCAAAAATCCCCTTTCTCATCAGGATCCTATAGAAGACATCTTGAAAATACACTTTGGGACTAATTTCCCAGAAATTCTGAAGAACTGAGCATGGCTCATATGAAAGATGGAAAGTCCCAGTCTATGTGACCCAGAGAGGGCACACGTGTAATTCAGGCACAAAATAACACGTTGCCTTTGTGGTTATTAGGAAGACCTCCAAATCCACTGCAATGTTTCTCTGGGGCATGAGCTGCACAAACCATGTGTTAGTCAGTTTTCCATCACTGTGACAAATTACCTGAAAGAATCAATTTATAAGGAGGAAAGATTGATTTTGGCTCATGATTTCAAAGGTTTCAATCCACAATTGCTTGATCTTATTGAGCACAGTACATCTTGGCAGGACCATGTGACAGAAGAGGCTGATCATCTCATGGCAGCTGGGAAGCAGAGGGAGAGAAGGGGCCAGGGTCTCAATATCCCTTTCAAGGGCATGCCCCTAACTCCGTCCCACTAAGACCCACCTCCTAAATTTCTACCACCTCCCACCAACACCACAGGCGGGAGACCAAGCCTTCATCACATGAGTTTTTGAGAGACATTTCAGATCCAAACTACATCAAACCACATGTTCTTTGATTACCTCCAACAAATGGCAGGATTTGCTTCTCACTGTGGTTCATCTCCTACCAGGCTGGCTCAGAACCGGGGTTTTATGTAGTCCCAAATCCACATATTCTCAATCTTTATTAGTCTCAGGCAATGGATATGTCAAGATTTTAAAATTTAGATGGAGTAATATCTGGATCCTAGCTATCTGACCTTGGGTATCTTAACTTCTCCAAACAGTCATCTGAGGGTAACAGAATAAACTACTGTGACAAAGAGACCAAAAAAATTTTAGGAACTTAAAGAACAGAGAAGTTTGTTTC
The DNA here is from genome assembly GCF_902686445.1 of Sciurus carolinensis. NCBI lineage: Eukaryota > Metazoa > Chordata > Mammalia > Rodentia > Sciuridae > Sciurus > Sciurus carolinensis. The sequence continues at coordinate 132,828,178 of NC_062219.1, forward strand.
TTTCTCACATGATAGTCCAAAGTGAGTGTTTCATTTTAGAAGGTGCCTCTGCCCCATGTGGTCATTCAGGGCCCCAGGCTGAGAGCATGTCCGCCATCTTTGGTCCATGGCTTTCAAAGGAGCTGTGGCCATTGCCACTTTTATTGGTAAGAAAAGGGTACCTTGTGCACATAACACACTCCCATTGTCCTATGGGCTCGGATCTGGAAGTGGTCCACATTATTTCTAATCATACTCATGGGAGAAGTTGGCTATGTTGGTGCAAGGCTGGGATAGGTAGTGCCCAGCTGATATCCAAATTAAGGTAAAATTTATTTCTATAAATGAAACAAAGAATGAATTTTGGCTTATGACTAGCATTTTTCATCAGAGTGGTAAGCTGCATCTCCTTAGTGTGTTAAAATTAAGTTAAATTAAAGGTGCCCAGAACATGCCGCTTTCAAGAAATGTGAATACTTCCTACCTCTAATGCTCTTGTCTGGTCTTAAGTCTGTAAATACAATCTATCTACTGGTAACAAGCACAATTACTTTACCAGCCCCAATGTCTCCCCTGGGTTCCAGATCCAAATATCCAACTGCCCTTTTGTCATAGCCACATGGATATTCAGTAGACATCTTAAATTCAGTCTGTACATAACATCAAGACTTATCAAATCATGCACTTTAAATAGGCAGCTTATTGTACATCAATTATACCTCAGTGAAGTGGTTCTTAAGTTCTTAGTATGTTCAAAAAAGAACACTGACTTTTATCTCTGAATATGTTCCTTCCTGGGGTGCCCCCATTTCAATGACTAGTGCCATACGGTTGCCACACCGAGGCCTCACTCTTGGGTCCTGCCTCTCCTCGTGCTCACATTCTCTCTGTGTCTCAAGTCCATGAGCTCCTCTCCTGTCCTCTGTCATCTCCCCGGCTTGGGCCACTGTCATGGCACACCTCAGTTCCTCCAACAGCCTGTCCATTAGTCCTCTGTCTCCCCTGTCACTGCACTTCAATCCCATCTTTGTGTGTGAGTGTGTGTGTGTGTGTGTGTGTGTGTGTGTGTGTATGTGTGTTGGTGGGGAGAATGTGCACACCATAAAATTTACCAACTTAACCTTTCTTATTTGTCACTGGGGATTTAACCCAGGGTCTTACACAATCTAAGCACCTGCTCTGTCACTTGCTCTATCTTAACCATTTTTAAGTGCACAGTTCAGTGACATTAAATACATTCACATTCTAATGTGACCACTATCACCTTCCATCTCCAGAACTTTTCCATCTTCCCAAACTGAAACTGTACTTAATAAACAATAACTCCCCATTTCCTTCACCCACAACTCCAGGTAACCCCCATTCTACTTTCTGTCTCTATAGAATTGTCTCCTCAAAGTACTTTGTATAACTGGAATTATATAATATTTGTCCTTTTGTGGCTGGCTTATTTCACTTAGCATAATGTCCTTGAGGTTCGTCCACGTTACAGCAGGCTTCAGAATTCCCTTCCTTTTAAAAGACGGGATAATGTTCCATTGCATGGATAGACCATGTTTTGTTTGTTCATCTGTTAATGGACACTAATTGTATTCATTTCTTGATTATTGCGAATAATGCTACTATGAACATGAATGTACAAATATTTCTTTGAGTCCCCACTTTCAATTTTTGGAGGTATATACCTTCAAATAGAATTGCTGAATTATATGGTAATTCTAGGTTCAATATGTTGGTGAGCTCCCATACAGTTTTCCAGAACAACTGTCCCATTTTACATTCTTACCAACAGTACCCGAGAGTTCCAAAATCTCTACACCCTCACTAATACCTGTTATTTTTTTTTTGATAGTAGCCATCCAAATGGGAAGGCTATCTCATTGTAGTTTTGATTTGCATTTCCCTAAGAATTAGTGATGTTGAGCTCATATCTGTTAATATGAGCTTATTTACTATCTGAATATTTTCTTTGGAGAAGTGTCTCCAAGATGGTTCTTTGCCCATCTCTTCATTGGATCATTTTTCTGTTGTTGAATTTTAGGCTATTTTATTAAAACATAAATTAGACCATGTCATCCTCCACTTCACCCTTTTATAATGGATTTCCACTGCATTTAAAATACATACACGCCAAGAGCTTTCTCTGGTTGCTAACTACTTCCAACCCACCTCTCCACACTTTCCTACTGGCCAGCTAAGCAATACACTAGGGCTTCCCTTCTCTTCCTCAGACACATCAACCTCTTTCCCAGATCTTTTCTTGGCAGCCTCCTCCTGGCCCTTCCCATTACAGCTCAGAGAAGGCTTCTGTGATGGCCTAAGCTAAGCTCCTTAGGTAATCACTGGATTGCTCTCAGTGCATGATCTTGTTCATTATAACCTTACAATCTTGCTGGTTATTATAGTTTTGCTTTTTCATACCCTCTCCCTCTGCACATAGATCTTTGATGGACATCTTGTTCACAATATCTTTAATACCCAGCCTGGTACCTGACTCACAACAAACTGCAATAAACATGTGTTAATGAACAAAAGCATCTTCTGTTACTCTCCTGCTAGTGTGACTACTATTTCTGCCTCTACCATTTCTCCTATTTATTGAGACTCACTATATGTCAGGTTTTATACTAGGTACTTCAAATACATGAATGCCCTGGGAAATCTGAAAATTAGCTATGAGTGTGTCCATTCCACAGATGAGGAAATTATGTCTCAAGTTGTCGAGAAAGGTGTTCAAGGTTGTTGATTATGAAGCTAGTTGAACTGGAACTGGAATCAAGATCTTTCCAACCTCTTGATACAGCAGTTTAAAGTTGACTTTCTGTTGTTCTATGCAAAAGCAAAACTGATCAGTGAGATTTCAGGAAGTTACTTTTCAGCTGCTCACTTTGGAAAAGTCTGAGAAACAAATGCTCATTGTCTGCCAGGATGGTCAGTTGCTGATCTCTGCTGCTTTGGCCCTGCTGTGTCCTCCTGCCCCTACCAGCTCTTCTCACCCTCCTCCTTTCAGCTCGAACCTTGCATCCCCCTCTGAGAAGCCCACCTGGCCCATGGGTTCTTTCTCAACCCAAAGCAAGGAGGCCCTGAAGCCCCAGCAGCTTGTAGAGCTGGTCTGGCAGGTCATAGTACCCTCCAGTCCTGTTGACTTGCCACATGGCTTGGCCCAGCTCCCTCACTAGACTACAGACCAAAGAAGAGGGAAACCCCTTGAAACAAAGCCAAGCACAAAAGGAAAAACAGAAGGAAGGGAGACAAGATTTGCCTGGCTGATTGTTCCCACAGGCCCACAGTGTGTTAAATCTTCTGCAGGGGCATGCACACAATGGAAAGTTTTTGAGACATAAAATGGAATAAAATCCTATCACAAACTACAATATGGATGAACCTTGAAGACATTTTGCTAAGAGAAACAATCTGTCTCAGAAGGACAAAGATTGCATGATCAGACCTATGTGAGGGTACCCAGAGTTGTCAATTTCAGAGATAGGACAATGACAATGGTAATTGCCAAGGGCTGAGGAGAGGAAAGAGTGGGACTTAGTGTTTAATGGGTACAGAGTTTCAGTCAGGGAAGACGAAAAAGTCCTGGAGACAATAGTAGTGCCCAGTGGGGCGGTACTAAATGCTGCTGACCTTCACACTTTAAAACAGTTAAGATGCATATTTTAACCACACAAAAAGTATATTTATTATGTATTTTTTAATCTCTGTCAGTGGCATAGGGCCCTGCTGACTGAGATAACCTGGCTCCCTACCTGTGACTGCAGGGTCTGAGCCAGGACTAAACGGCCTCCAGGGTCAGGCACACACACCCTGTGCTTGGGTCCCAGCCCTCCGAGGTCTCTCCTCCTCCTTCAAGGAGGCCCTGCACACGCTCTCAGGAGAGGAGCGCATCCCAGCAGGGATTTCACAGCCTGGACTCCACTCTGGTTCTCCTCCAGAAAAGGGCTCCCTCCCCAGCACCAAGTGCTGGTCCAGTCTTTCCAGACAGTACAGTCTGGAAGAACAAGAGTTATGTCTTACTTCCTCTTTTCCTGGTGCCATCTGTGCACCAAATTGTGTCCTCAGGGTCTGGGATGGACGTGGGGAACAAAATCCCAACAATCTGGGTCTCTAAGTCTTTCTTGTCCTACTCCCACCCTGACAAAGTTTTGCCCTGATACTTCTGGGCATCTCCAAGAATGTCTTGTGTGAATATGAGAAAAGGCATCTCCTAGGGACTAGGCTTGGGCACCCCAAGGAGACACCTGCTGGCCTCCCACAGGCCTCTGGCTTCCAGTTGTTATTGCAGGAGTTCCAAAAAAAATGTCATTGTAGTCCTGGGGGAGGTAGAAAATCGAATGGACACAAACAGTTCCAGGGTCTGGCATTAAGTCAGTCCTATAAAACCATTTTCTCTAAAATACTTAATATTTCCTTATGAAAAACCCAGAAAATACGTTCGAGCCGCACCACTGAATCTTACAAGAGGCTGTGGAAATCCCTACCATCTCCTTTCACACGCCTGGAGTTCAAGTTCTTCTTCCTGTGTGAACACAGCAAAAACAAGAAAACTGCAGAGGTTTTCCCAAAAGCAAAGACAAGGGAAGGGCAAAGAGCTCCGGAAATCTGATGCTGTGCCATGACCTGCCCGGTTCCAGCAATGCTGGAGGACAAAAGTGCCAAGCCACCCTTCATCACTGGGCCAGCCTGCTACCAGATGGTCTCATCTGAAGGCCAAGGAGAAAAGGGCCTCCAAAACAGACGGAGTTTGAAATCCGAGGTGGCTGGGCTGCAGCGTGGATGAACCCTAAGGACATTAGGCTCAGCCCAAGGAGCCAATCACAAAAGAGCCAGTTATAGTTTAGATGTGAAATGTCCCCCAAAAGCATATGTATGAGACAATGCAAGAAAACTTAGAGGTGAAATGATCAAGTTATGAAAGCCTTAACCCAATCACTACATTAATCCACGTGAATGGATTAACTGGGTGGTAACTGTGGGGATAGGGTGTGACTGGAGGAGGGGGGACACTAGGAGAGTGCCCTTGGGGTTTATATTTTGTCCCTGGTGATCAGAGCTCTCTATACCTCCTGCTTTCCTCCTCCACACTCTTCCACCATGATGTTCCCAGAGCAATGGAGTTGGCGGTCTATGAACTGAGAACTCTGAAACTCTGTGGATCAAATAAACTCTTCCTCCTCTGAAATTGTTCTTCTCAGGTCTTTTGGTCATAACAACTAGAGTTGACTAAAGCAGTCCATTTTGTAGTATTCTGCTTATAAGAGCTGCCTAGCTATCGCTCTGTTCAGGGCTGCTATAACAAAACCACCAAAGGTTGGATGGCTTATAAATAACAGAAATTGACTTCTTACAGTTCCGGAAGCTGGGACGTTCCAAACCAGCAGAGTCAATGCCTGGTTCAAAGATGACAATTTTTTCACTGTAATTTACATGATGGAAAGGACAAAGGAACTCTCTGGAGTCTCTGAGTTCTCTTTTATAAGGGCACTGATTCCACTTTATGAGGGTTCTGTCCCCAAAACCTAATAACCTCCCCAAAGTCCCACCTCTTGGGTATTAGAACTTCAACATAGGTATTTGGGGTGTCATGAACCTTTAGACCATTGCACAAACATAACCAAACTTGGAGCAGCAGAAAGTAGAATTGTGGTCACTAGGGATCAGGGAAGGGAGAATGGGGAGTTGTTTGTTGGGTGCCAAGTTTAACTTTTGTAAAATGAAATAAGTTCTGGAGGTGGATAGTGGTGATGTTTGTGTGATCATGTGAACATACTGAGTGCTACCTAATTGCACTCATGAAAACGGATAAAGGGGTAAATTTAATGTTATCTGTATCTTAATGCAACCACGAAAAATCAATGGTAGCTAATTCTCACCTACCCCAATGTTAGAAGAACACCTGGCAAAGTCAATGAGGGGGTGACTGGCTATGCTGCCAGCCTCCTGCTGCATACTAGACCCCAGTGCCTGGGCTCTTTCTGGCTCCCTCCCCAGGAGAGAGCATCATTGACCTGCACAGGGCCCTTCCTGATCCTGCCAGGAATGCTGTCCGGGTGCTGATGGAGGAGGGGCCGACTCTGTGGCAGGAGTGGAGGGCACAATCCTTCCCTATAGAACTGCAGCTTCTCACCCCTTGTTGCCAACCCAGAGCAAGCATTTCCATAATATTGAGACACTCCAGAGTGCCTCAACAAACCCCTGAGTCTTCAGGATGGCCCTGTCTGCAGGACCCACGTGCACCTTTTGGGCACACCTGGCCCCTGGGCCTGCTCTTTGATCCCTGTGTTGCTTTAGGGAGTCCTGCAACTTCTCAGAGCCCCAGTTCCCTCATTGGTAAAATGAGTGTTGGACACAATGACCCCTTTATGCCCTTTAAGTGCCACCTTTCTGAGAAACAGCCTGGCTTGAGTTGCCCCCTTAGCACACTCAAAACTGAAACAGCGGAGAAGGTGTGGGGCCAGGCCAGAGAGGCTTCTTAGGTTGGACACCCTCAGAAGCAAGGAGTACTCCTGAGCCCTCAAAGTGCAGGAAGGGCACAGAATTCTATAATTCCACGTGGCTTCCCCTGTATGGCATCTTGCTCTACCTGGAAGAAGATTCAGGAAGTAATGAGCACACCTGCCCTGCCTATTTGGCTCCTGTCTGATTCCAGAGGGTCTGCTTGTAGCAGATGTGAGGACCTGCCCCAGACCCCTGGTTCATGGGTGGCTACCCCAGCCTGTCCCAGCTGCAAGGTCTTCAGAGAGATCCTCTGGTCCCCAACCCTACCCTCTTTTCTTTAGTTAGGCAGGGAACCTGAACACCCCACTCCCAAGAACACCCCAAGTCACCTCTGCTGCCAGTCATGCCTGCCTTGGAATGGCACAGCTGTTAATTAGGCAGCTGCTTTATGAGGGTAACACAGTCCTTAAGGGGCTGATGTAAAATTGACCAACACATGGAGCCATTCCTCTGACCTAAGGCCAACTGGTTTTTCTAGGGGGTGCCCCAGTCGGGGAAATGGGCACCTCACCACTTTTTCTGGCCCAACTTTCTCTGAACACACTCATGTGGGATGTACACTTAAATAATCCCCAAGTATGGAGGAGTGAACTGTTCGGATGGGAGCAGACCTTCCAAACCCCACAACTGCAGACTTCAATGTCACTTTCTCCATTGTGGCTTAGAAATTGGAAGCCTGGGGCTCGGGGTGTAGCTCAGAGGAGGAACCCCTTCTAGTTTGCATGAGGCCCTGGGTACTGTTCCCAGTATGGCAAAAAGGAAAAAGAAATTTTAAATTTCAAACCAGTAAGCACAGTAATTCTGTCACGGAACCCAGAGGACTATCCTGGCTTAGGACCATAGCATGGTTTCTGAATGAACAATGGCTGTCTTCATTTACCAACAGGATAAAAAAGAGAATTTGTTTTCTTTGAAGATGCCAGCCTGTCACCCTTAGAACCAGTCTAAGCAGCCACACCCAGTGCAACCTTCAGCCCACGCCACACTTAGACCAAGTGCTGCCTTGGAACTTTCTGAGCAGAGAACAGAAATAGGTGTACTCCCGGTGGCACAGTCTTTTGTGCCCTCGTGTCTGGTATGCGGGCATTTATACACACCCCAAGAAAGGCGTGCACACACATTTACCTGTGCACCCACGCAAAAAGCTTGGGGAGGTGGCTGGCACTCCACACGCAGATGGAAACCTCGTCACATTTATTGTCTGTCCTTGTGCGGTATTTAAAATACAACTTTGAATGTGTGCAGATTTTTAAATGTTATTGGACCACTTGGGTTTTTTGGAAGCCAGGCTGACTCAGAGACAGACCGCATCTGTCTGCGTTGAAAGGGACCATTCTTTCTCTCCCACTCCAGCCCTGCCCCCTCCACACACACCCTCCTTCCAGTGAAACCTGAGTGTTTCCTTTCCCGTAAGGCTTCTTCTAGAAGCCTGTGCACCAGGGCCAAGCCCTGCGGCTCAGGCAGGCCCACGTGACTCTTGAACTGCAGACCCAGGTCCCAAGGTGGGAAACCGTTTGTCAACAGCTCCCGTATTTATGACCACAGGGCCCAGCTGGTCTGAGGTGCAAAGCTATTGTTCGAATCACCAATAGTGCAAGGAGTTCCCAGGAAGCACTCTCCAGTTCTAAAGAAATGCTGTTCTCTCCCCGAGTTTCCTCTGCCCGGTGATCATTCTGATTTGGGGACTCAGTTAAGATGCTGACCAGAGCACACCTTCTCTCTTCAGAAGACAACCCTTTAAGAAGTGCACTTGATGGTGCCTGAGTTTCTCAGAGTTCTTGTCACTGTGATCTCAAACTGAAGAGCTCCCTTTGGTTGATGGGCCAGCCTATCCATCTTTCCATTAGACATTTTGGACTGTATTTCCTAAATATCCTTCCAACTGCCCCTCAGTATCTGAATGGGCATAGGATTCCAGGAACCACCCCACCCCAGATTGACAGATACTCAAGTTCTTTATGTGAAATGGTGTAGTAACTGCATAAAACCTAACATGTCCTCCTGTACACTTCAAATCATTTCTAGATGACTTATGATACCTAGCACAATGTAAATGCTACACCAATAGTTGTTAAGACTGTAGCATTTAGGGAATAATGATGAGGAAAATGTATGTACATGTTGAGTACAGATGCAACAGATATTCTTTTTTTCAATGTACAGTGTGTTTAATCCACAGAGGCAAAACCCATGGATGTGAAAGGCTATTTTTAAATATTTTATATTTATTATAAAATAATCTCACATCTTTAAAGAATTTTTGAAAAAAGGATATCTGGAACCCACAATACCACTCCATAACTCCATAATTTTTATTTGTTTAACTTTTCTTATCCTGACCATATGAAAATATAATTTTAACTGGATGCTCAGGATTTCCACTTATTACCTAATATTATATTAACATAACTGTGATTATATAGCATTATCATTATTTAACATGTTTAAAGTCACTTCTATTTCCAAAGCAGGATGTACTATTATGATTTCTAATACTCTATTACTGTTCCAGTCAGGGAAAGTGCCAGGATTTATTTTACCATTCCTTTTTTGCTGGATATTTCGATGCAATGTATGTAGGCAGATTGTTTCTTCTGTTGAATTATGTCCTTAAGATGAGTGAGATGATTGGATCAACTGGTATAATCATTTTTCATGACTTGTATTCCAACTTGCTTTCTAAAAGCTTTTAACCACTTACAATGCCACCAAGAGCTAGCATAATATTTTTTTAAATGCAAACTTGCCAGGAATAAATTAGTTTTTGCTGACTTAGTAGATAAAATTTGATAACCTTAAAAGGCTATTTTAATTTTCATTTCTTTGATGAGTAGTGGTTTTGTTTGGGCTTTTATTTTTTTTCTCCTAAACTCTATGCATTTTTTAAATAGCCTGTGGCAACACCTTCATCCTACCTCTCTAGATTCTGGCTTCAAAGCAAAGGATGCAGATGAGGCCTGAGGATATAAAGGGCACCCAAATCACCAGAACAGTCTGTGAATTGACATTTCTCTATAAATTACACAGCTAACCCACCCCAGTTATGAGTAAGTGACATATTGAGCTAGGAGCTGGATCAGGAGAGCAAAGAAAAAAGTTCCAGGGAGAGGTTGCTAGTCTGCTTTTTGTCTCTGTGACCAAAATACCTGACAAGAACAACTTTGAAGAGGAGATGTTTCTTTTGGCCCACAGTATTAGAGATTCACTTCATGGATGGCTGCCTCCATTGCTCTGGACCCTGGGTGTGGTGGAACATCATGGCAGAAGGGTGTGGAAGGGGAAGGCAGCTCAGCTTGCTGTGTCTGGGAAGCAGAAAGAAGCAAAAGGCCACAGGGAAGAGGCACCCTTCCAGTGCCTCCTCCAATGACCCTCCTCCTCCAGCCATGCCCCACCTGCCTATGGTTACTGCCATTTAGTCCACTTAAACTAGGATGGACAGATTGGGTCATAGCTCTCATAATCTAATCATTTCACCTTTGAATATTCCTACATAACAGACAGCAATGGTCCTGTCCATGTTCCTCCCTTTCTTGGCGGGAAAATGGGTTGTTCTGTTCTGAAATCTGCTTTGTCCCGGGGCTGGGTCCCTTCTGTAGGGGCTCTTGCATCCTGAAGGTTTAGTTTTCTTCCTAACTACCTGACTCCAACACAAGCTCATTCTCGATAGCTTCTTTGCATTCAAAAATATTAAGCCCCACCCTCACCTACCTCCAGGCTGGGAATGGAACCCAGGGTCTCATGCATGCTTGGCAATCACTCTACCACTGAGTTACACTCCTAGTGAAGCAGGCCAGAGACCCCCACCCGAAAGACCCTTACCATAATTAAGCAGAAACCCCTACCATATTTGTGGCATGTAAGTTCTCTTCTTATCAAAGAGCATTTTACACAGGATGTCAGCAAAAACTTCTGCAGAAAGACATTATGGTTGGTAGTTTCCGCTTTTTGTAAATGCCAGATTTGAAAAAAAAAAAAAAAACTTTGGGGGGAAAAAAAAAAACCTCTATCTAGTCTAAAGAAAAACACATTTGTCGTGTAAACCTCCAAGCCCCTCCTCCCACTGGATATAAAGTTCAAAGAATTTCCAAAATCTTTGTTCAGAGGAAGAATTTTTAGGCAATAGCCCCTCTGAACCCTGCAGTCAATAAACCTGCTTCCTGAAAATTCCTCCAGTGACCAGCCTCTTCTGTCCTACTTCACTAGCCCCAAAGAATACGTCTAATGCACTCTCTCCACTTTCTTTTCAGTAATGGTGACAGGTTTGCAAACTCTTTCACCCTTATGAAAGGGAGCCTCAGGATGTAGCCACACTTATGTTTGTTCTTTGCTAGAAAAATCCCATGCCTCCCCCAAGCTTGCAGCCTTCATTACTTGTTTAAATCAGTAGTACAAGATTGACTTAACCAAAATGTCCCTAATCTCTCTCCTCTCCCTTCAAGAGTGATGCAAACCAAAAGATTACCAGCTGCAAGTTTTCCTCAGATCATTTCCTACTAAATATAAAAGGTGCTTAGAACAGGTGTTAAACTGATCTTTCTGGACTCTAGTCTACCATCTTCTTGGTCTTGCTGGCTTCCCCAATAAATCTTTTTCCTGCCCCAAGAACTTCTCCTTGATTCACTGGGCCCTCCTTGAGCAACAAGTAGAAGGATTTGAGTTAGGGAACCCCATCTAGAGATCCTGTTTTGAGAATCTTGCAGAAACCAGAGCTCCAGCTTCTCGGAGTTATGACATAGACATAACATACCACATCAGAGGTCCCAGGGCTCCTGTGGCCATCGGGGGCTCTGAGGGATTGATCCTTCTTGCTCTGGTGAAGATATTAATGCCTACCCATTGGCTCTTCATAAGTTCATTAGTGATGTCCATTGTCTTTCGAGTAAGTCAAGGGACAGTTGAGGGCAGCGAGAAAGAGAAACACGGTAAGAACTGATGGGCAGGCTGTTTGTCATGGTCCCCAGATGCCGGGCATATAAGATTTCCACTTGTGAGAATCTTGATTTAGACATTCTGGAATTTTTATTCTGACATTAAACAATTCTCCCAGAAAAGTTTTTCCACTGTCCTAGAAAGTTAAATCATCAGACATGGTCCTTGGGACAATCTCACTCATGAGTTCCTTGAAGTTCTTATGCAATGCGAGGTTTTCCCCTCTGGCATGGCAAGAACAACTCACATCACGGATATCAGCTGACCGTTGAGTCCCAGGGGTTGGGGAAAAGCGGCTCTCAGTTCCCTTACTCCAGCATGTGGCATGCCATGGCAGGAGTGTTGGATGACTGAAAGGCTTTGAGTAGACAGCCAAACACCAGCGGTCCAGATAACTGCAGATCTGGGACAGCAATCTGGGAAGAGAGAGAGTAGCAGCACTGAGACCTTTTATCACCATCAACTCCAAACAGCTTCTGTGCCTGGCACCCCAAACCACAGTGGGCTCACAGGAGCCCCAGACGGGCCCGCAGGGCCAAGACCCTGAGCATCAGCTTTTTGAGCACCAGCCTGCCATCTCCAACAGTCACCCGCAGGGCAGGGAACTTTAGCACCCGCAGAGCTTATGGGGGTGGAGGGATTCAACAACCCCAGCAGGATAATCAGACCATCCCAGGTGGCCCACCAAGGGTCAGCAGTCAATGACAAGCTGACAGTAAAAGTACTAGGCCTTGGCTCTAGCAAGTTTGCTTGAGGATTGTGGTCCAGTCCTTTGCTGTGGGTATTATGAAAGACAGTTATTTTCATTTAAATCTTTGCCCCCACCCTTGAAACATTCTCATCCACATCTGAACCCTGTGCTTTGATTCAGCTTTACCCGATTTATGTTAGGGACTGCTATTTGTTCACCAAACTCTGAATAGTTTTGTTTTATGTGCAGTACTGGAGATGAAACCTACGGCCTTGTGCATGCCAGGCAGACATGCTACCACTTAGCTACAACCCCAGCCCTGTTTCCATTTCATTTGGAGACAGGGTCTCACTAAGTAGCCCAGGACAGCCTTGAATTTTGGATCCTCCTGCCCCACTCTCCCATGTAGCTGGGATTACAGTCAGGAGGACCACCACACTTGACTCTGAAGGTTTGGAAGATAGCGGCATTTATATAGCTTCTATTTTTTGTATATGGTTGCAACATTACTCACTCTTTTCACTTAGCATTTAAGTCCTAGAGCTCACGCAATATGAGTTCATTTAAACTTTGCTCTTCTTTTTCATGACTGCGCAGTATTCCCTTGTGTATGTTTACCATAACGTATTTAACCTGTCCCCCACTGGTGAAGATGCTCACAGTCTTCTGCTCTTATAAGTAATGTTATGTTCTTGTGAAATTATATCTGTAGGAGATATCCCTAAAGTGTGATTGTTAGATCAAAATGCATCTGTTTTTCAGTATGGTTAGGAATTGCCCAGATGCTTTTCATGCATGTCAGGGCAGTTCATACTTAGGATATTCCACCACCTGTTGAATCTTTGTTAATCTGCTCAACAGAGAACGTTTCACTGAACTTTTGAATTGCATTTCTTATGTTATGAAGTTGAATGGCTTTTCCTATACTTGACAGCTATTAGCTTCCTTGTCTTTAAACTTTGATTTCATGTTCTACTGGGTACTAGGCTTACTGATTTGTACATCAAATCAATATTATTCTTATACATCAAATCAATAATATTATTGCTCATGAAGAGCATTAGGTCTTTGTATGGTGTGAATTCAAACTTTTTTTCTAACTTATAATTGACATTTGACCCCTAGGTATTTGAGGGACTTTGATGTTTTGTTTGTTTGTTTTCTGCTGTGCTGAAGGTTTTTTTTTTCCTTACACACTTATTTTCCTTTTAATTGTTCTGTATTTTTGCTCCCATTCCAATATTATTTTTATAATGCTCTTGTATAAATTTTAGCACTAAGAATAGTTTTACAGTTTTGTTTTCCCTGTTTAAATCTTCAAACTATCTAAAATTTATTTTCCAGATACCACATTTTCCTCCCTAATTTGAAATACCACTTCTAGCACATATGCTAAGTCCTTGTGTGTGACAAGATAGTTCTAAACTTTTTAGCCTTACATTGAGCGATCTCTCTAATCATTCATCAGAAACAGTTTTTATTACTGTAACTTTATATATGTTTAATATCTGACACAAAGAGCCCGAACCCCCTTATTTCTTTTTTTCCTAGAATTTTTCTGCCTATACTTGCTTATTTATCTTTCAATGTGAGCTTCTGCATTAGTGTTACATGATAACAAAATATGTGGGGTTTTGGGTTTAGGGGTTTTGTTTGGTCGGTTTGGGTTTGGGTTTCTTGTTATTATTGGGTTACAACTAAGTCCTTCAGTAGTATGGCAATGTGTTTTCTATAATTGTTTTATTTTTTAAATTTGTTCTTATTAGTTATACATGGCAGCAGAATGCATTTTGATTCATCGTACACAAATGGAGCACAACTTTTCATTTCTCTGGTTGTACACGATGTAGAGTCACGCCATTCATGCAATCATAGATGCACCTAGGGTAATGATGTCCACCTCATTCCACCGCTCTTCCCACTCCTGTGCCCCCTCCCTCCCCCTCCCTCCTATCTGCCCAATCCAAAGTTCCTCCATTCTTCCCTTGCCCCTGCCCGGCCATTTATGGATCAGCATCCACAAATCACAGAAAACATTTGGCCTTTGGTTTTTGGGAATTGGCTTACTTCACTTAGCATGATATGCTCCAATTCCATCCATTTCCCTGCAAATGTCATAATTTTTTTTCTTTTAAGGCAGATTAACATTCCATTGTGTGTATATATATATCACGGTTTCTTTATCCATTCTTCTATTGAAGGGCATCTAGAGTGCTTCCACAGTTTAGCTATTGTGAATCGAGTTGCTATAAACATCTATTTTATTTTTGGACATTTCTGATCAGTTTTACTCCTGTGTGGCCTTTCTGTGGGTTTTGCTACTGTACATGGAATATTTATTTCATTATGTTATAACTAACAAGATTTCCATTTGTCTATATGAAAGCTAATGACTGCAGTATATAAATTTCAAATACAGCTGCCTCACCAAAGTATTTTACTTTTTGTAATTCCCTAGAAAACCCAAGATAATCTGCTGGAAATAAAGACTGTCATGGAAGCTTACTATGGTTAGTACATCTTATGTTTTAATATATATATGTATAAATATATAGATTAATATATATTTCTATATTAAAATATAGAAAGAACTATATATATAATTTTTTCTTGTGTGTTATATTGACTAATCTTTAGAGCAGTTATGTTAGTCAGCTTTCCATCACTGTGACAAAGCACTTAATACAACAGCTTAGAGAAAAAAGCTTAATTTTGGCTCATGGTTTCAGAGGTTTCAGTCCATGGTTGCTTGCATGGTCACATCACTTTGGGCCTGTGGCAGTGCAGTACGTCATGGTAGGAGCTCATGGAGGTGGACACTGCTCACCTGGTGCTGATCAGGAAGAAAAGAGAGAAAGGGGAATGGCTGGGGTTCCAATAGTCACATCCAGGGTACTCCCAAATGACCTAACTCCCTCACACTAAGCCCCACCTCCTAAAGGTTCCTCCACCTCCTAATAGAGCCACAGGCTGGAAACCAAGCCTTTAGCATACAGGCCTTTGGGGAATTTAAGGCCCAAACTACAATAACAGTGTTAAATTTATTTAACTCCTTTTTTTTTTTTTTGAAGTAAATGCTTCAAGTGTTTCTTCATTTTTAAGCATGATACTGTGTTTAGGACTAAAATATGCTTTTATTTCATGTTAAGGAAATATCTTTCTCTAAAGTGATTTTTTTTAATCCAGAATAAATAGTGGTAATGAATTAATGAAGCTAAGTATTTTTAATGCCTAAAAATTAGATTTTCAGTCATTAAATTTAATGACTCAAATAACGTGTGTGCTTTGGCAGCATGTACTTCCTGATGGAAAAACATATACCACCTCTAAAGTAGTTTTACCTTAAAAATTATCAAAGGTAGATCTGATCACACTTCTAGATAAATCTACAGGGATAGTGTCCCTGATCCAAATACACAAAATTTGAAATCCAAAACTTTTTGCATGTTCACAAGACATTACAAGTGGAAAATTCCACACTTGACCTCACCTAATGAGTCATAGTTAAAGCACAAGCACATTAAAAAAAATTGCATAAAATTATTTTGGGGCTAGGTGTATGAAGTGAATATGAAATATAAATGAATTCTGCATCCACTTGGGTCCCTTACCCAAGATATTTCTTTATGCATAAGCAAATATTCCAAAATCCAAAAAATATCCCAAATCCAAAACACTTCTGGTCCCTAGCATTTTGGGTAAATATTCAATGTGACCAACATACAGAAATTCAGAGAACAGGGGAACAACCTGTACCATACCACAGGGAAACACTTAGCAGAACCCAGGCTATGGGAAACTGCAGAACACACAGCCCAGGTTTCTCAAAAATTAATTTTCAAGGCAGGAAAAAGAGAAAGAAGGAGGAAGACATTACTAGGTTAAAGGAGACTTAGAATACATTCACTCATTGCAATATGTGAGCTTATTTGGATCCTGATTCAAGTAAATAAGATGTCAAAAATTATTCATGAGACAAGTAGACATTTGAACACTTGCTAAATATTTTATTACATTAAGGAAGTACACACAGTAACTAAGCTCTGGAACCAAATTATGAGCCCTTTGACAGATGAATGGATAAAGAAAATGTGGTATATATGTATACACACACACACACACACACACACACACACAATGGAATATTGCTCAGCCATAAAAAAGAATGACAGTGACTATCATGCTAAATGAAATAAGCCAATCCCAAAAAACCGAAAGCCAAATGTTCTTTCTGATATGTGGATGCTAACACACAATAAGTGGGGGGAGAATAGAAGTTCAGTGGAGTACAAAAAGGGGAATGAAGGGAAAGGAGAGGGGATGGGAATAGGAAAGACAGTAGAATGAATCAGAGAAAACGTTCCCATGTTCATGTATGAACAACCCGTGAAACTCCACATCATGTACAGCTGCAAGAATGGGATCCTAATTAGAATAAGTTATACTCCATGTGTGTACAATATGTCAGATTACACCCTACCATCATGTATAAAATTTAGAACAAATAAAAAATAGGATAAAAAGGAAGTAAAGATGGTCCTGGCATGACAAATTTTTGACTTTACAATGGTACAAAAATGATAGGCATTCAACAGAAACCACACTTTGGTCTTGAATTTGGACCTTTTCCCAGGTTAGCCGCATGCCACACCACCTCTCTTGAGATGCCATGATCTGCAACTCCCAATCAGCCCCACAATCAGAAGTGGAAATATACAACACTTCAGAGTGAGATGTGTTGCTAAACAAGAATGTGCTGTAGGGTAGGCACAGAACGTGCATTCTGACTTCCAACATCTTAACTTACAGATACAACTCCAAGTCAAGGAACAACTGTATATTTTTGGTGCAATAATAACACTGTCATTGTTCTACAAAATCCTTGTCCTCAAGAGGTATATATGGAAATATCAATGGACAAAATGATGTGATCTCTGGGATTTGGTTCCAGGTTGTATAAGGGGAAGCCTGTTAAGGGGTGTAGATGGACGAAGAGTGGCCACAGTTAAACTGTATAGTGGGTACCTGAGCGTTCTTTGTACTATTCTATTTCTGTATTCGTTTGAAATTTTCTGTTGTACAAAGTAAGAAAAATGAATAATATATTGCATTTTATTTTTGTTAATTCTTCTTCTTCTTAATGCTTTCATTAGTGCATTACAGTTATACATAAAAGTGGGGTTCATTTTGACAGAATCCCACACGCATGGAATATAATTTGCTCCATTTCAATCCGGGTGCTTCCTCTTTCCCTTCCCTCCTCCCTCCCCTTGCTTCCCTTTCTCCACTCCACTGGTCTTTCTTCTATTCATTTATTGTTTTTACTTGGTGGTTTATAAACATACATAGAGGTGGAATTCAGTGTGGTACATTCATAGCTGTGCATTTGTTCACTCTCAGACCACTCTTCCTCCCTTTACCCATCCCTCACCCCTCCCCCTCGAATCCCTTCCCTACTCCACTGATCTCCCGTCTATTTTTGTGTGTATTTATGGGGTATGGTGTAATGCTTCAATACATATGCACAATGTAGTCATCTCACTGTGCTCTAGAACGCCAGAGCTGACTCCCCCTACCTGTGTTTTGGTAGCTCTTAGTTGATCTGCCTCTATCCTCCCTCTCTTCCCACTCCCCAACCCTTCCCAGCTTCTAGTAATCACTGTGCTATGTTCAGATTAACTCTTCTTTTTGGCATCCACATATAAGAGAGAACAAGTGGCATTTGTCTTTCTGTGTAGGATTTACTTCACTTAACCTAAGGTCCTCTTGTTCCATCCTGAATAAGTCATTTAACAAACACCTTTTTAGAATCTGTGGAATAACCACATTCATTTTCTCTTGTGTTCTCTTAATATGTCAAATGTTATTTATAGATTTGCTGTCAGTGAGCGTAACTTGCCTTCCTAGGATGAAAAGCTACTCCATCGTGCATGGCCCATTATCCTCCTAAGGGGCTGATATTTTACTGAGGACTTTGGAATGCTTATTTTGCATCTGATTAATGAAGTCCTTGCTTTCAGAGTAGATCCAGGCATGGGTGTTTGTGTAGGAAGATACCGCAAGGTCCTCCTAATAGTAATAATAACAACGATAAAAATTACCCCCTCTGCTGACCACTTGACATCTTAGCTGGTCCTGTCCTTGACCTTACAGATCCCCATTGCACAGCAGGGTGGAAGAGAGGACCACCCTGCCTCTAGGTCTGTATCACTCCCAAAGTCAGCCATCCAAAAGCTCTCCTAGCCCCAGTGTCAAAGAGCTAGAGTCTCCTAGGCCTGATGTGGTGTCTCGGCCTAGACAGTGACCTGAATCAGAATGGAAGCCATTCTTGACCGTCTGTCTTCATTGGTCAACATCCTGTTGGAAGTCGTCCATTTGAATTTCTTGAGAAAATTTGAGCAATGGAAGGAGTTGGAAATTAAGTTTCCATTTCCAGCACCATAGCTGCTTGCCTCTCACGTGAGACAGCATCTGATAGCTCATGGATTTAACTTCAGTTAATATAACATAATGACTCTGGTCACAGAGAAGAGAGTTCTTGGTTTGACCTTGAATGAAAATAAGGTTAGAAATTAAAAATAGCAATATATACAATAAACCTCAACTTTGTCATTGCGAGAGGGGGATCCTCTCAGCCCCCCTTAGTCCTCATGTGGGTTCTTTGACTGGATCTGGGAACCCAGTCAATATGAGAGCTGATTAATCAGAGAAAAGCACTAATGTTTTATTAATTCTGCATGTGCACAGGGATTTTCACAAAAGAGTGACATCTGAAGAAATGACCAATGTTTGTGACTTTTATGCTTCACAAAGTGCAATAATTTGTAAAGGAAGGAGTGATTAACTCAGGGTAGTAAATTCTAGGGATGTTTAAAAAACTACATTTGGAGAATGCAAAAGCTAGTGGAAAATAAGTTACTTCAAAGATTGTTTATTTAGATTCACTGTTGTCCCAGTAACCCATCTCTGGTGGTCAGAACTATTGGCCAGTGTTGGTACATGAAGGACATCTCTCCTGAAAGAATCTTTTTTTCAGTTTTATCTTTTATTTTTTCTTTTTTATTTTTTACAGACTGCATTTTGATTCATTGTACACAAATGGGATACATCATTTTGTTTCTATGGTTGTACATGATGTAGATTCACACCATTCATGTAATCATACATGTACATAGGGTAATGATGTCTGTCTCACTCCACTATTTTTCATACCCCACTCCCTTTCATTTCCTTCTACATAATCTAAAGTTCCTCCATTCTTCTCTCACTCCCCACCCTCTACCCCATTATATATCATCATGTACTTATCAGGGAAAACATTCGACCTTTGGTTTTTTGGGATTGGCTTATTTCACTTAGCATGATATTCTCCAATTCCAACCATACAAAACTTTACACCAAAAGTACAAAGAACCCCATCAATAAATGGCCCAAGGAGCTGGACAGACACTTTACAGAAGAAGACATACTGGTGATTAATAAATATATGAAAAAGTGTTCAACATCTCTAGTAATTAGAGAAGTGAAAATTAAAACAACTCTAAGATTTCATCTTACTCCAATTAGAATGGTTATTACCAAGGACACAAATAATAATAGATGTTGGCATGGATGTGGGGGAAAAAGTCACATTTTTACATTGCTGGTGGAGTTGCAAATTGGTGCAGCCACTCTGGAAAGCAGGATGGAGATTCCTCAGAAAACTTGGAATGGACCCACCTTTCGACCCAGTTATACCACTCCTCGGTTTATACCCAAAGACTTAAAATCAGCATACTACAGTCACGCAGCCACATTAATGCTTATAGCAGCTCAATTCACAATAGCTAGTTTGTGGAACCAGCCTAGATGCCCTTCAACAGACAAATAGATAAAGAAACTGTGGTATATATATACACAATGGAATATTATTCAGCCATAAAGAAGAAAAATATTATGTGTACTGTTGAGCAAAAAGTAGTTCATTTCTTTTTATTGCAAAGTGGCTTTCTATTGGATTGATATGCTGCAATTTTTTATCCATTCTCATATAGATGACACCTGGGTTGTTTTTGTGTTATAGCTATTATGAATCATTGTAAGCATTCATATGAGATCATTTATAAAAGTATGCTTTCATTTTTCATGGGAAAAATACCTAACAGTAGAGCCGCATCCCAGCCCTATTTTATATTTTATTTAGAGACAGGATCTTGTTGAATTGCTTAGCATCTTGCTTTTGCTAAGCCCGGCTTTGAACTCACAATCCTCCTGGCTTTGAACTCACGGTCCTCCTGCCTCAACCTCCCAAACCATTGGGATTACAGGCGTGCTCCACTACACCCAGCCAGATGGTCATTTCTGAAACTCATTTCCTCGAGTGGTTCCGGCTTGGAATAGTCACTCTGCCAGTTTGGCAATTTTTTGAGATGGTGCATCCTTAACTCCTTCATAATCCATGGGTAAACTCACTCGGGGACCCTTAACCACAGGGTTATGTTCTTGGACATGTGTCATTGTTGATTTTGCCACTCGGCAAACATGAAGTGTACTTACACCAGCTAAGATGGCCCAATGACACTGGGTGACAGACACCACCTTGAAGGATCACTGGCTGAAAACTGGGAAGGAAAAACATCAAACCATCGACAGTGGCTACAAATGGAGGGTGAAGTGTGAAGGATTTTGTTGTTGGCTTTGGCTTTTGTGTTTTCTTTTCTTCCGTTTTTGCAAGTATTCTCCAGGAAACATATCCTAACTGAAAAACTACTGTTTGAGGTAAGTGAGAAGAGGCAGTTGAAGTGCAACAGCTAAGCCGTCCTGTCAGGTGTTTATCCTACTGATTAGATCCCCAGAAATATAGTCAGTAGACCCTCTGTGCAAAAAGGGCTCCCAGAGTGTGTAGTCATCTACTGCACTATTTTTTAAAAATATTTATTCTGTATTTGGCTCAGATGTTTCCCTTACATAGTCTGTACTTTCTGGGTTTTTTTTTTTTTAATAATTTTACTTGTCTGGTCAACATTTGTCCCTAGTTAACTATGAATGTTTCAAAATATTATCAGAAACTCTATCTAGAATTTCTTGTCACTTTTTTTATTGGTTCTTTTCAGTTATGCATGACAGTAGAGTCCTGATAAAATTGGACATGCATAGACTAAATCTTATTCTACTTAGGACCCCAGTCTTGGGGATGTACAGGAAGGTGAGATTCAACGTGGTGTATTCACATGTGTACCCAGGAAAGTCATGCCAGAGTCTTTCCACTGTCTTTCCTATTCCCATCCCCCTCCCTTCCCTTCATTCCCCTGTGTCTACTCCACTGGACTTGTATTCTTCACCCGCCCCATTATTGTGGGTTCGCATCCACATATCAGAGAGAACATTCGCCCTTTTTCTGTTTTTATTCTTCTTACTGCTCACCAGGAGATGTTTTCAGGCTCCCTACACAAATGAAAAGCAAAACTACTTGGGAAACACAGAAGGAGCCAAGAAGAAAGATCATTAGCCTTTAGCCCTCCAAGACAGCCATGAGGGATGGCCCTGAGCACTGTGATCTTTCAGGGCTTCACTCTTGCAACCCGCTGCCCTGCGCTTCCAAAGTGCACACTTGGGCAGAAACTGCACACACACCCTAGTGCTGTTTTGGAAACTCTGGAACAGATGGGCACAGGACACTGCTTTGTCACACTAATGAACATAAATACTTGATGAAATAGCACCCCAAGTTTGCAGATGCCTTATTTTCAGAAATAAGAAACCTGCGCTCTCTCCACCCTGAACAGACCCAACACATACAAACCATAAGAAAGGGTTCTTAGGCTTATTTTCTGCATCTGCTTTTATTAAATTTGTGGACTCTGCTCCCAAAAGGCACCTCAAACAGATTAGGTCAGCCATGGTTTCAGTCATAGGGGAGTCACATTCAAGGTCCCAAACCACCATCAGAGAGAGCCCACACCTTCAAGACCAGGGGAAACTGACTGTATAAAGCCGCTAACACACCACTTAAAAATAGACAAACCACGCTCTAACAGACACTGCCAATTTATAACCCTCTTTTAAGAATGACTTTCGGTGGTCTGGAAGAAATGAATGTTTACCTTAAAAAAGGAAGAAATGAAATAATGTGGTTCTCCTCTCAGTACCAGCTGTGCCATTTGTAATAACAGAGACCTCAAAATTGTTCTAAGTCCTTTCCTCTGGGTAGCCACGGCTGGCTTCCACGCACTTGGGTGGTCACCAATACATAAAGCAGAGGGAAGTAAACCAAGGCAAACCGTGAGAGGAAGTGCTTCCTACAGACCAGGGAGAATTATTGGGGAGCATTATTAGAATTCTGTGGTAATAACAGGCTGCATTTAAGCCAGGCCATGGGAGATCAAGAATCCCTGCAGAAACTCATGAGCTTTCAATAGGAAGCACATGTTTTTGGACCCATCATATTATAGCAGTAGTGAATTTTTTCTGTTGTCTTCAAAACACAGAATAAGGTTGGTAAATATCTGATGTATTTAATCAGTCCATAGTTAGTTGTAAGACTGTCCACTTGGACAAAATCTATTTTGAAGGCTAATGAATCCAAATAGGCGATGAATTTGAATCAAAATAACTTGGTGATCAACCACTGCCACACTTGGGTTTGTTTTGTCATGGTTTTTGTTTTTGTTTTGTTGTTGTTGTAGTAATTATACTCTGTCACCATGAATGGCTTTGGAGAATTGGTTCATTTATGTCTACTCAATATGCAAGAAATGTTAGTGAGAGAGAGAGAGACACACACACACAGAGAGAGAGAGAGAGAGCATGAGTGCAAGTGAACTTGGTAACTGTCTTAATTTATAAAATCAACTAAAGATAGACAAAGACCAAGGGCAAGCCCTAGGCTGAGTGACTAGGAATGCACCTCATATCTTCTTTGTGGGTAGATCTAACCTCTCTATCACATTCTCATTCCCAGAGGGCAGAGGCTGCTATAGTAAATGACCCAATCAATAAATAGGCAAAGGAACTGAACAGGAGTTTCACAGAAGAAGAAATATGAATGGTAAAAACATATATGAAAAAATGTTCAACACCCTTGGCAATCAGGGAAATGCCAATCAAAACAACACTGAGATTTCATCTCACTCCAGTTAGAATGTCAATCATCAAGAATACTACTAATAATAAATGCTGATGAGGATGTGGGGGGGGGGAATGTATACTAATAAGTTGTTGGTGGGATAGTAAATTAGTACAACCACTCTGGAAAGCAGTATGGAGATTCCTCAAAGAACTAGGAATGGAATTCCCATATGACCCAGTTATCTCACTCTTCAGTGTAGATTGAAAAGATCTAAAATCAACATAGTCTAGAGATACATATATACTAGTGCAATTCACAATAGCCAAGGTATGGAACTAGCCTAAGTGCCCATCAACAGATGAATGGATAAAGAAAATGTGGTACATATACACAATGGAGTTTTACTCAGCCATAAAGAAAAATGACATTATGTCACTTGCCAGTAAAAGGATGGAACTGGAGAACATCATGCTAGGTGAAATAAGTCAGACTCAGAAAATCAAGGGTTGAATGTTTCCTCTCATACGTGGAAGCTAGAGAGAAAGGGGGGGATAAAAAGGGAATCTCACAAAAACAGAAGGAAGACCAATCAAATAGAGAAAGGGGATGAGAATCATCTCTCCTCATTATTTTAGGGTCCCTGAGTAAAATCCTTATAAGAGCCAGAGTCTCAGAACCAGACAGCCAGAAAGCCTATGGTTCCTCCTCCAGAGTCCCAGGCTGGGCTCCAACAAGGACAGTCATGAGCCCAGAACGTTTCTCCTTATGTGAGACCGAGGGGTCCCAGGCAGCTCCCCATGTCTCAGCTTCCTGGCTGGCGTCCCACAAACCAAAAAGATCGCCAGAAAAGAGCTCTAATGGGTCAACAGAGAAAGCAGCCTTGCTTTCAATGCGGAAACCATATGTACTGTACGGTTTCCAGGGCTCCTAGACCGCTCAGTAAAAGACATGTCCTCGTCACCGCGCACTCTCCTCGGCCAGCAGGACACAGGAGAGAAGGCCACCCATGGCATGTCCACTCCACTCCAGGGTCCCCAGAGGAGGAGATAAGAATACCTCCATGTTGTCACACTGGAGCAGAAACAGCCATCAACCGTCCAGGCTGTTGTCACGCAGAGTGCTCTTTACTATGTGACCCAAAAGACTTCACTTAACCTCCTCAAGTTCAGTCTGTGTAATATCAAACTCTCCAGATGTTCCCAAGTAGAAAGATTTAGACCATGTCACCACAAAGTACTCTCCATATCCAGACATTTTGCTGTTTTGAAAATATAGCGTTGATATACAATGTACAATGTGTTTTAATACTTTCAGGTGCTATTTGCTGAGGACCTACTAAGTTCTAAGAACTATACCAGGTTCTTAAGTATTATTTATAATTGTTTTGGAGAACAGGGTACTCAGGGGCACTTAACCCATGTGACACATCCCCAGCCCTTTTTATTTTGAGATGAAAGTTACTAAGTTGCTTAGGGCCTCACTAAGTTGCTGAGACAGGCCTCAAACTTGCAATCCTCCTGTCTCAGCCTCCTGAGAGGCTATGATTACAGACATGCACCACCATGCCCAGCGTAGTCCTAATCTTTACTACAACCTTGCAGGACAAATATGATTACATCCACTTCGTTTGTTCTTTTCCCTAGTCCTGCTGAGGGTGTCTATCATTTAATGTGGACAAAACTGAAGTCAGAAGGTTCCGTTACTGACTTCTGGTCACAGGTCAGTCATTGACAAGACAGGAATTGGAATGCAGATCTGCTCAGCTCCAGATTCCACTCTGCCCTCAACCCTCTGAACTCATCTGTGAGTACCATGGGGACAGTTCCATATTTGCATGATGATTCGTCCAAAGAGTCCTCTTCCTCACTTTCCCCAAACCAGGGGCACCTTCCTTAGGAACTAAACTGTCCCGGACTCCTTCCCATCCTGTCTTGTATTGTGAGGGGTGAAGCTTGTTTGCAAAGTGGAGAATTTGAGCTCATGTTGGGATATTCTGGATTCTATTACAGAGTGAGATGATAATCTTAATAACTTTACTTCTTATATTCTTGACCTACCATCAGAGAATGCATCAGTCACCCTGGAGGAAGCCCACAGGATTGAACAGGACCGTGAACTGAAAGTCAGAGCACAAATAAGCCCCAGATGGGAAGGAAGGAAGGGAAAGGTGGCATAAGTCCCTACTCTATCACGTGGAATAAAATTTGTCTTTTTGTTGTTTTGTTTTGTTTTTTGGTACTAAGGATTGAACCCTGGTGTGCTTACCACTGAGCCACATCCCCAGCCCTTTTTATTTTTCATTTTAGGACAGGGTCTCACTAAGTTGCTCAGGGCCTCACTAGTTGTCAAGGCTGGCCTCAAATTTGTTATCCTCCGGCCTTGGACTCCTAAACTGCTGGGATTACAGGCATGTCACTGTGTCTGGCAGGATCTAATCTGTCTTTGATCCTAGGGGGAAAAATTCTCTATTTCCAGATCCCCTACTAAATGATCACCATCACTTAATTAAGCAGCAAATATATTGGGATTGCTTACAGCATATCAGAAATATTCTTCAGAAGCTACAATCGCTCCTTCTCAATCCCACCCTGGGAGGTTGTTTTAGTCAGCTTTTTCACTGCTGTGACTAAGAGACCCAATCAGAACAACTATGGAGGAGGAAAGTTTATTTGAGGGCTAACAGTTTCAGAGATCTCAATCCATAGACAGCTGGATTTATTCCCCAGGTCTCCAGGAGAGGCAGGACATCATGGCGGAAGAGTGTAGCGGAGGGAAGCAGCTCACAGGATGATCAGAGAGCAGAAAGAGACTCCACTCTTCAGATCAAAATATATTTCCCAAAGCCACGCCCCCAACACCCACCTCCTCCAGCCACACCCCACCAGCCTTCGGTTACCACTCAATCCTATCAGGTGATCAATTCACTGATTGGGTCAAGACTTTCATAACCCAATCATTTCTTCTCTGAAGCTTCCTGCATTGCCTCACACTTGAGTTTTGGGGGACACCTCCACATCCAAACCATAACAGAGGTGAACACTGAGACCTGCTCCCCAGGTCATGTAATCTATACAGACTGTCATAAAGTATGTTCTTAACCATCAGTAATTCCAGGAAATGCTCAAGGGTGGTAAAGATATTGGGAAGATATTGTTTCTGGAGAGTTGCAAATCACATTAGTGTATTAACATTCTGGGGAAAACCAGTTTGAAATGTGTCACTGGAATTGTTGTTTTTTGTAATTTTTTAATTTGCATCATTGACAGCTACAGGCATCCCAGGAAACTAGGCATCATCAGAACAGAATCCTGGAAACAGGGGTTCAAACAACTGCTTAAAAACTTGTCCTGGTTAGGTGTGGTGGTGCACACCTATAATCCCAGTGGCTCAGGAGGCTGAGGCAGGAGGATGGTGAGTTCAAAGCCAGCCTCAGCAACTTAGCAAGGCCCTAAGTAACTCAGAGAGACCCTGTCTCTAAATAAAATACAAAAAGGACTGGGGATGTGACTCAGTAGTTAAGTGCCCCTGGATTCAATCCCCGGTACCAAACAAACAAACAAACTCATCCTTATGTATGTAATATAAGAAATTTAAGAATTTGCAACCAATGCATCATTTTGTCTACTGGTTATTTAGCACCCTCTGTATTTTCTGAATGTACAACTGAGCTCAATATCTGTCTCATGGACAATAGATAGGAAAAATAATGTGCCAGAAACTGTTACCTTATAATGTTCTTTCTTCTCTTCCTATCAAGCGACAGAACCCTGATTTTATTTGCGAATGGCAACATGCCCAAACAAGACTAATATTTCTCAATCTCCTTTATAGCTAGGTATTGCCAAGAACTACATTCTAGCCAATCAGGCAGTGCTGGTAAGACTTCTGGGAAGATTTCTTTTAAAAAGCTAATTAATTTAGGCAATGAGCCTATTTTTTCCCCTCTTACCCTTTATTCTACTGTCTGGAATGCAGATGTGTCAGTAGGAGCTCCATCAGTCACTTTGAACCATGAGGTTACCCTGAGAGCAGAAGCAATACACAGAGGATGAACAATCAGAAAAGTGGAGGGATCTGGGTCTCTATGACATCACGAGGTTGCATACCATCCAAGGACTGCCCGCATGCAGACCTGCAGACAAAATAAACACTTGTATGTTTAAGTTGC